>NC_143210.1:14518150-14861553 GCF_030267445.1 Bombyx mandarina
AGCCATTAAATAAATACACAGATTGCAATAGTTCACTTAATATTGCTTTATTTGTATCTCATAAACGGATCCTCAGGGTCTCTTTAGTACACGTTACGGTGGGTAGAATACGAATGCAACAGAGATATGCTAACCGCCGGTATTTATACAATCATCTTGACCTATTTTAATACAAACTTTGTAGGTAATATTTAAACATTGTTCATCTTAATTATTCTGCTGATTATTTACGTACAATTATTATTTAATAATATCGAACTATGTAACATAAATAACATTAAGGCTTATTGCGCCGGAAGCTGTCAAGCTGAAGGCGCCAATAAAATATTATAATTATAAAGAAATATGAATGAATTATTTACTTGATTATGAAATTACTAATTATATTATAAGACAATAATAAGTTCTATATATTTCCTAAGTTCGTAAATAATTTATTATGTGAGGCCGGAAGTGTTGCTCGGTAACAATCTCCACTTGTACAATCTTTAGATATCTGCTCACTACTCAATACACTGCTTTCTGTTGCGTTTTTTCAGACTACCGCCTTTTTTATTATGTCACGTCCCCACTACTGCCATTGCTCCCACCAACAGTGTTGCTATTTGGCAATCCGATAATTGCCTTAACTTTAACATGATACATTTTATTATTATTTTTTTAATTATTTTACACTAGTGACCTCGAGAATAACTGCAACCTTGAGAAACTATGTCAAAGCCTTATTAGCATAACAGTCATGGTCATTCTAAGCTTTGAACAGGAACGAATGATTGCTCTATGGTAGAGACAGACAAAAATATTATACGCGTTGGGTCTCTGTTGCTATCCAAGAGCAGTATTAAAACGTATCGACTTTTTACTTTCATTAATATTGTTATTTAGACATATTTTAAGGTTCATTTTCGCTTGTATTAGTGGCTGACCTCAAACCTTTCCACAGAGCTTTGCGGGGCGCGTGTCGGAGACAATGTAACCACATTGTTTGTAACTTTGTACTAATCACTCTGGATCTAGATATTATTTTTTCTAGATTATTCATTTTAGTTGGATTATCATTTTACCTATTTCTATAACGAAGCAATCATACGTTCTGTTTTGAATGTTGGGTCGGCTTATTGAGGCGGTTCATGTCTCAAGGTCGGCGACGGTATTTAAGTTGCTATGCATTTGGGCTGCAGGAACCCTGGGCACTGGATGGGTTGGAAACAGGTACATTAAGTGTAATAAAAAATGAAAACAAAAAACCCGCTCATATTTCAGTTATTTTGTGACAGTTAAAAACAATTTTATTGCTCATAAAAACATTAATTCGTCCAAACGCGTCCCTCGACGACGAAACAATTATAATAAACCGTTAAAACCGGATCAAACCGGAACCGGATGAAAAAATCTGGTTATTTATAATACGTGTGGTTTTGAATTATTGTGCTGTGAATAATTTAAAACCTTTGATTTTTTGTTTCTGGTGAATCTATTCCCTAAATATACATATGTACATACAGTAATACGACACAGAGTGTGTTGTAACAATTTCATAAAAAGATGAAGAGTCGGTCGAGAGTCTTACCTGATGGTAAGTGGTTACCGTTGTTCATGGTTCATATATTTTATCATATTTCATTGAAATATAATTTAATATCTGTTGCCTCATTTACTTGATCTGAGTGTATGCTATAAGCGTGGCTCGCGCTTTCATTTAGATAAAATTGCATTATTTCTTATAGTAAGTGTACCTGGTATTGACCAGGTCAGATTATTTACAATTTGGATAGTATCTTATGTGTTAATCCAGACTTTAAGCTGTTGAAGAGCGGTGCCTCCGGCCTAAGAACTGTCATTCGTTTTCGTTTGGTAACGTCAAGAGCTTTTTGGTCAGGAGGAAATCGCCGGACTTCCGCCCTCCCCTGGGGATGGAAGGCGGGACATGTCAGAGTCGAACTGACTAAAACCTCCTGTCACTCAACAATCCGCGTCCGAACCTCATCTGAGACAGAACCCATGAAAAGGCAGGGGGGGGGAAGTGAAGCGCTTAGTGCGGAGCACATCTCTCCCATCATCCTCCCCCTCAACGTCAAGAGCTATAATCAAAGGTCAAGAGAATATCTCTAAATTGTTCTAAGACAACAAACGTGATCACCCTATTCGCCCCTATGATGTCTGACGATGGTCTTAATAACTGTGACTTCTCTAACATATATAATCTTCTAAGATGAATATTTGCATGATGAATTATATTGCAAGACTGTTAACTAAAGTAAGCTAAATAAGGCTCTTATAAATTCAGATTTAACGTTAAAATTGAACACAAATATTATTTAATTCACATTCGGGGTGACGGCCACGATTCGCGGTTAATACATTTTAGTCCAACGCCATACGAAATGAGCGTATTCATTTGACAGATAAAAGACAAGCAGTGACCATTGCGGTTTATGTTGGCGTGAAATTTTACGTTTAAATCATCGCCAGCGTGTGTTACGGGACAATTGTATTGTTTTGTAGAATAGCGAAAATATTTTAAGTGTACTTTTATTGCTCTGAAATAGAGATGAGTACAATGTGTTAAGGTGAACACCGGAACTCCTAGACGGGACAATTTTAATGTTGCCCATAGAGACGTTGACAATCAAAATTCAAATAGGGTTATATAACGGTTGTAAATACTTGATTATATGTTGAATTTAAATTTAATTTATTATTCAGTAATTTATTAAGTTAGTAATTAGTTAGTAAAACAGCAATAAAGGCTTATTATTATTATTGTATAACGGTTGTTCTACCGTGTAAAAGGAACGCTTGATCCTATACAGCAGAAATAGGCAGCATGGTGGTAGCTACCCGTCTGGACTCTGGCCGGCTATGCAATCAGTAAGATTCTCAGCAATATCATTAGCTTGACCATTTGATCGAGATTTTATATTGGTACATTGGGGCTTATATTAAAAATTATCTACTAATGACAAAATTTTACATATACTTAAGACGTTTAGGATAATTGTATTTTAATTTTGGAAGGTTTCACTTCTACCACGTGTGAATTGCACACATGTTTTTTTTTTTTTTTAAATGAAAAATGTTATTTTATTTCAGTAAAAATTTACAGGGAGCGATCTAAATCATGTCTAAGCTCGAACGCAATACACAAACAATATATCTGACACTTGAACGTGAATAGACCGTTCTCAGACACAATACAGCAATCACGGGGATTCCGAGAGCCTGGCCAATTTGCGGTCCGTGTGTGTTGCTTGCCAACGCTTTGGATTATCCGCGGTATTGTTAAACATCTTGTAAGGACGACTCGTTGTTTCTATTTGTTGATCATTGTTATGTATCTTTTGTAATAGGCATCTCAGACCCTTGTAAGCTGCGACGGTCTGACAACGTCACCTTATTTTTGAACAAGATTGTTGTTTAATCTTACGGGATACCGGTATCGAGTGTTTTCGAAAGATATCACAGAGTGTATGTTGCTGTCACTCTTTGAAGTCATCATGGCATAAAAGATAAGATGTCCAGTGCATACGTGTTGAGCGATGCACCGGTGTTCGAATTCCAAGCGGGTACCAATTTTTCTAATGAAATACGTACTCAACAAATGTTCACGATTCACGGTTCATTCCACGGTGAAGGAATAACATCGTGTAATAAAAATCATACTCGCATAATTATAATTTGCATAATTACTGATGGTAGAACCTCCTGTGAGTCCGCGCGGGTAGGTACCAGCACCCTGCCTATTTCTGCCGTGAAGCACAGATCGGCTCTGTTCGTCCTACCAACAGTACTTAAGCAAATCAATTAATCTTGCGAGTTGACTTTTACTACCCGAAGTTGTTGCTTTATGAAAGTCATTTGAGAAGACACGCTATACACTCTAGTGACTAGTGTATCGCAGAGTTGATATTAAGAGAGATCAGTTGACGCTGTACCACCGAGGATTAAGCGTCACATTAAGGTGGTCACATGTTTGGTTTCGGTGGCCGTCAAACTTCCTAAGAGGCGAGGTGAGGCACAGGATCTCTGTCCCTAATAAGAGCAGGGGGATCGTTTGCTCTCTTAAGCTATAACTTCCCATTTGCACCCACGCAACCACATACATAAAGTTCCAGAAATTCCAGACATCATTTAAAAATTTCGATCACGGGAACAAAAAAAGGAAAATTCGTTTCATTTTGGAATAAAGTTCCTTATAGAAC
This sequence comes from Bombyx mandarina, assembly GCF_030267445.1. Lineage (NCBI taxonomy): Eukaryota > Metazoa > Arthropoda > Insecta > Lepidoptera > Bombycidae > Bombyx > Bombyx mandarina. The sequence goes on from NC_143210.1 coordinate 14,522,353, forward strand.
GATGCGGAGGTATACCCTAACTGGGAAAAACGTCCGTAACGTAAGATTTTTATTAGTAATGCACACAGTGTACGACTTAACGTACAAAAAATAACATATTTTTTATCAATCATTAACCACGATCTTAGAGCGTTCGTTTGCGCAATACACTAACTCTTATGGAAACGACCGGGAATGAAGTGTACCACAATAAGTTCGCACGTTACCGAATGACCGTGGGTTGTTGCGAAACCTCCAGTTTTATTTTCTTTATACCTCGAATAGAACTTAAAATTAATATTTTTATAATAAGGAACTTCGTTCCTATCCGGTGTCCCACGACACCACACATCTTTTTTTCTTTATGTTATTATTATACCAAGTTGTCAAAAATAACGATCAAAATCCCTCCGTCACACTATGCGCTTTAGGACCGCACATGTCAAAGTACTAGTTAATTTCATTAAAGACGTACAAAGGGTTCTATAAAAACGAACTAATGTAAGCCGCAGACCGCAGAAAACACAAATATAATTCGATAAACGAGTGATGCAATTACTGCCTTTGTGACGTCATAGCAGAATTAGTTAGTCAGAGAGTCGGTCACAGCACAAGGGAGAGCATCAAAAAATATAATTAAATTTAGTATTATTTAGTTACATGCCAAAACAAACGAAACGTAGAGGCTGACCACCAACGACCTGGTGGTCAAACATTGGGAGAGACCTTAAGAAAGTCCAATTGCCAAAACCGACAATTCAGGATAGATCAACCTGGCGCCACAGAGTGAGGAGACCCGACCCCAGATAACGGGAACAGGGGTGGAAGGAGAAGAAGAAGTTACATGTAAAAATGGGGTCGTTTAAAAAAAAAATCTAAATTTATGTTTTAAAAATTATTTTATTATAAAATTGCAATTTTAACCTAAGTACGACCACTGGTTGATTGTAATTAAATATTATTTGAGCCCCGGACTTATCGAAAATAAGAATAAATTTCGTGGATTGAGGCGCAAACTCGTTTTTTTGGAGCATTTTATTCTTTTCGACCATAACATTGGCTGCTATTTACTTCATACTATTTTGAAATTTACCCGATACCGTCCTTGTATATAATAAAAACCGAAATTTAATTTAATTGGCATTTTTTACTTCACTTTTTTTAATAATTGACAGTGATTTAATATTAGTATATCTCAAGGTGAGTGGCGGCATTTACTTTCTTGAAGTATGTGGGCTCCAGTAGCCACTTAACACCAGGTGAGCTGTGTACTCGTACTTACATCTAAGTAACAAAATAAAATCCATAGTTAATAACAACTACGCAAGCCACCTCTATTACAATTGGTTTTGAGCCAAAAAACTTCTTGTAAGGCTTTAACTACAGCTGTGTGCAAGGAACAAAATATCAGTTGCATATCGACGAATAAGCACGTAAAACCATAAATATCTAAAAGACAATTAAAATAAATACAAAATAATCTTTAGCTCCTGTTCTATTACGTTTGATTTTGTCAGTTGACAATGGTGCGCCGGCAAATGTAACGCAATAACCTACACTGTACAGAGGGGTGGAGATTTGATTTTATTATGCTCCAAGGGTGAGTTTTTAGGGGTGCTCTTCGGCTGTAACTTGCTTACGAAAAGTTTTTTTTAAAATAATTACTTTGATTGACATTCAATTCAATTCATAACTAGTTATGAGTGATGTTTAGGTTTTGTTTGTTTTATTTCATAAAATTTAGGTAATTATTAGCTCAAATGATCTTTATTATTTATGTTTCTTTGGAAAACGACCTCATTACCTAGTCGCGGGTGGCACGAATTATGAAGTCTATCAGCTCTGTTGCCCAGTCTGGGTTAAGACCCTCAGCTCTGTTGCCCAGTCTGGGTTAAGACCCCGGGTCTTCCGACTGTATTGCCAAAAGAAAACCTGATAATGGATTCCGAATGATCAGATATGTATTGGAATACTGGTCTACAGACATATTCCGCTCGGTAAAAAATTAAAATTATATTCATTGACCACACGAATTATCTCATTATTGGACCGAAGAAACTTAACACAGCTATATTATAATTTCCGGTTTATTACCGGTTACTTATGACGACGCTTGCAGCTGAAAGTTTGTTTGTATTGTACTTTTTGACGAAGCATGTTGCTGATAACTTTATTTCTGTAATCTGACAAAGCATGTTGCGGATAATAGCATGTACTTTTAGGTTAGAAATATTGTGTTCTTTTTTTTATAATAAATAAATTAATTACCATTTCCGCTTTGCAAATAAACAAAAGTCTAACTTCCGTCTTTATAGACATTAAAATATTGTATCGCACCGAAAAACTAGTTCGAAATGATCAATTTCCCTAACTTTCCGATTTCAGGCAGATTAAAGCAAAAAAGTAGATTTGTCTGGACGTAATTCGGGCTGAAACAAAAAGGGGTGCCCGGGAAATGGGTCTCGTGAGGTTCATAGATGTATAATAGTTTTTTTGTTACCCGATTCGATGTAGTTTGGCATTAATCGATGCTTTGTTTGAATAATCGAAACAGTACTACATAAATTATTGTTCTTTGTTTGTCCTTTATGCATTTCTAAATCATTTGCCCGATTGGGATGAAAATACTTACAATTATTGTTGGCCCCTTAGCGAAACTTGTGGTAACAGGCTAGTCTGTCACAAAACGGCTTACCACGATTTTTTAAGCTATTGCATTGCTTTTATCGCGGGCTTTGAGTGCAACGACCGAATCAAGAAATTCCGTAACGAAAATAAAAACTAACACCCCCCACTCCGCCTATCAGGTAGCTCGCGTTCAACACATTCACACGTTGCGCTTGCAGTGTTTGTGAATAAGCGCGCGGCGTGACGTCGCACTGCATGCGCATCATGAAAAGTATGTCCATCTCTCTCTCGCGCGGTCTAGCTTACGAGTGTGAAGGGGACAGTTAATTTTTTGCTTTTGTTAATGTTTATAAATATAGCGTGGTTTTATTTTATTATTGTTAATTATAGGTAAATAAGTCAGAGATATCACTACTCTGTATTTTTTTTTACTGCCTTTGTATGCAGACGAGCGTACGGCCCACCTGATGGTAAGTGGCTACCGTCGCCCATGGACTTCAGCAATGCCAGGAGCAGAGCCAAGCCGCTGCCTACTGCTTAATACTCTCCACAAGCCTCGTTTGAAGAAGGACATGTATGTATGTGTGTCCTACAAGCCTGCGGAGGTCCCACTGGGGGATTTTATAATCCTCCCAAAAAAAAAACCGTTACCAATTTGTTTATCGGAGCAAGCTTTCGACCGCTTAATTTTATCGTTACAGGCAATTGGGACAGTGCTACGGGCCACTCAAGCCCTCTTAATTAACATTAATTCTCAACTCCAAACTCTCATTTTAAATTGTCCGAAATTGGCGAACAACTTTTTCGTGGAACCTAATTAATCATATTAAAGTGCTTCGGGCAGAGTCGAGATAATTTTTACTTTATATCGTTTTAGTTGAGATTTTTCTTCAGTTATCAAATTGAGTGCCAAAAGCGATCTTGTCATAAGATCAAGTTTATATTTGTATTTTATATATAGCTCTGAATATTTTTTATTAAATTGATGATTTTATTATTTTGAAGTCGTCGTGGTCTAAATGATAAGACGTCCGGTGCATTCGTATCTAGCGATGCAAGGGTATTCGAATTCCGGGTACCAATTTTTCTAATGAAATACGTACTTGACAAATGTTCACGAAAATTATAATTTGCGTAATTACTGGTGGTAGGACCTCTTGAGTCCGCACGGATAGGTACCACTGCCCTGCCTATTTCTGCTGTGAAGCAGTAATGCGTTTCGGTTAGAAGGGTGGGGCAGCCGTTGTAACTATACTGAGACCTTAGAACTTATATCTCAAGGTGGGTGGCGCATTTACGTTGTAGATGTCCATGGGCTCCAGTAACCACTTAACGCCACGCGGATTGTGTCCACCCATCTAACCAATAAAAAAATGTACATAATGCTCCTATCATAGACTGAATCTGTGGTGAAATAATGTGTTAAAGTAATTTGACGAAGAATAGCGAGGTAGGGAACGACTTAACAATCTTGTATGTTAATATAGGTAGTCTGACTGAGACTAGTATGTTGGTTTGTAGGACAAGATGGCGATACAATCGAGATTCCGAATGGATATTGAAATCATGTCTTCATGTTGAGGAAGCAGTTACTTTGAGACGCTCATGAGCTCTGGTAACCACTCAATGCTAGTTGTGTGTTGCCACTCAATGTGAGTTTCGTACAACACATTTATAGCAATTCATGTTCTAGAGAAATTTAAATTATTTATCGTGTCTTGTGTTTCCCTAGCATGTTCTCAGTGTGGTATAAGGGGTAAGTCCTTTGTTCAGTAAATTATAGACACAATACGGATAGTATAATTATTTGATTGGGTTAGTTTCGTTTTAAATTCGACATTTCTCGTCGGAATTCAGCGTAAATTTTACATCACAGACGTGCTAGTATTGAGCGTGTATACATATATGTAACTAGCGACCCGACCTCGCTTCGCTTCGGAAACATTAAATTTTATTATTGACTAGCGACCCGACTTCGCTTCGCTTCGGAAACATTAAATTTTATTATTGATAGGCGAGTCCCGCCATGTTGCGCGCGGTATAACCATAACCGCAGGGTGACGCCGCGGGGCGAAGCTAGTCTAAAATAAGTAGCCTAAGTTACTCCTTATAATAATATCATTAGCTACCAGACAGACAAAAATTGTAAAAAATGTTGTTTTGGTGTATGTAGCGTATACATAATTCATATGCATGTTATAAAAAGCGGTTATTTCAATATTACAAACAGACACTCCAATTTTTATTTATATGTATAGATGTATAGATAGGCTTACTGCATCCTACAAGAATGTGTTCTGGCACGTAGTGGTCTTATCAAAAAAACTGATGTCAGTATCTTATAATGTTTTGTCTTCTTCGGTCCCAATTTCAGAAATTTCGAGCTGCATGAAATAGGTACGTTAAAGCGCTGACTGAAAAGCGCGCAGATTAGTTCATTACAAAGATTTGTAGAATGTTTTTGTTGTCCGTATAGCCGGAGTCTATAGACATACCAGAATGAAAGTCCATGCTCATAGTCAAACAATACCAAAGAATTAATTTCATTGTACAATCACTTAAATCAAAATGAATAACGGAAAGAAATAGGCATGCCACCAATCTGCCGATGTACATGTGTGTTCTGGTTAATACGACAGAATAGTTGCTTTAACAATCAAATTTCAATTACTTTTTTTAGGTTGATAATTGTATTCGTCTTGTAGTCTATGGCCAAGTCATCCGTGATGCTAGAAACAAACATAAGTTTTAACCTATGACAAAGCCTATCTTAAAGAAAAGCCATACATTGAGAGAGAGAGAGAGATTATTATTTATTGTACACCAAAAAAAAGCAATGCGATACATTAAATACAAAATAGTACAATTAGCGGTCTTATCGCTAAGAGCGATCTCTTCCAGACAACCATCAGGTGGACAAGAATCATTTGGAAACGAATTACGCGCGGTGTACCAATCCTGTGAAATATAAATATAAACATAGGTACATACACATATCCGTAAACATATATACAATTAATACACAATGTAATATAATAATAATTATAAAAAAATTAAAATTTTGCTTCTTTACGCATAAATAAGAATAAGCAATTTCAATATTGTAGCAGAACGCATGCAGATATTTGAAAATTAATGAAGTTACCCATGCTAGGTCAACTGTGTTGAGATTACAATATACCAACATACTAAGCCCAATGTTTTCGATAAGTCATAAGTACCCAACAAAAAAACTGGAGAGAGAGTATTAAAGAAACATCAAAAACAAAAAGGCCAAATATGTACATATCAGCGCCACACTTCACTAATTACTTTTTTTTTTCAAAAACTGAACTTTATTTATTATCCTGTCAAATCAAGTCGAGAGATTTAAATGACAATGCTCACTCTACAATAGTGGCTTAATGACTTAAAACCATATCTATCACAAACGATTTTCGACGCTTTAGTCTTAATGTCATAGTTCAAATTAATTTAAGTCATCTACGAAGATATAATAAGTTATTTCATCATTTTGGTGGGACTGTACTTAATGGTTTACATTACACAAACGATTGTGGGCTTCAAACTTGGGGATTAAAGGCGAAATTGGTGTACATTCGAATTGATTTATGAACTAATTTGATCTTTGTCTAAGTAGAATTAAAGCAGAATATTGATGAAAATTATACGACAGTCGATCGGAAGCCACAAAAACTTGTTCCGATGCAAAAACCTTTGAATTTTTATCATTAGTGTGTCCATAGGCACTAACAATTAATAGTGTTCACGAAATTATCGTAATTGGACCATAATTACTGTTCCCTGTAGGCATAAATTGATTTATACATCACTTTTTTTTTGCTTATTTGACCGAAATTTTTAAAATTTATTAATAAAAAAAACACTCAAATCTGTCAATGGCTACTAAAGAAAATAATTAGCTGGGGTCGGCGCAACATATTGTCTCATTCCAAACTCCTCTATCATATACCATTTCTTCGCTTACTCCTTTCTTACACATCATCTTTCACGCAATCCCTCCATTTTTTCTTAGGTCTATCTACATCTTCCTCTAAAGTCTTCCATATCCACATTTAAAACTCTCTTAACAACCTCATTGTCATTTCATCTCGTTACATATCCATACCGTCCCAAAATATAAATGTAAAGTGTAAAAGTCAATGGACTCCAGTAACCACTTAACAACCAGGTGGGCTGTGAGCTCGTCCACACATCTAAGCAATAAAAAAATAAAAGGATCTTGATAATTTCCTCCATTCCACGTCTAGGAAGTGGCGAACACAGCGAATGATTCAATCAATTTAAAGTAAAAGTGAAATAAATAAACAAATATATAGTTTAAATATTACTTGTGATCAAATTCAAATTTTGTTTGGATAGATGGATCTATCAATCATTTGATGTACTAATCCTGAATTGAGTTTTCGCATAAATATTTCTATTGTTCTATTTAAAACGACGCAATACTTAGTTCTGGTTTGAAGGATCGTATGGCTGTTATTATGTAACATAATTTAGATTTTGGCTTCATGTTGCGAAATGGCAGACGCCCTGCATGTTGTTGTCTTCAAAGACTTCGTACTTAAGACTTCTTATAAGATTCACGCATGACCACATGTCGGCTAAGAGCACATTCACAAAAAAATGCAAAGCCACATGAATCGTTATTCACAAAAATAATCATTAGAAAAGCTCTTTTTTTCGGCTAGGTAAATAGCTGTAGTGCCCTACAAAAGTAGAGCTCCGAAACATTTTCGGCCCTCTATAATCCTTTATTAATATAGAAACTTGATGTAGAGCCTTCATGGGCCAGTGGCTGATAGTGACAGCAATCATGTCGGAATAAATGGATCGGCGAATTTATGTGAACGAGGTCTCGCAACTACTGAATAGACTTTGGCAATAGAGTTGGCCGACTGTTGTAGAGCTATCGACCGATGACAATAGCTTTTTATTAGTGGTAGAGCATGATGAAAATCCACGTAAGTTCATAACCGTGTGGTTACATATGTTTTTTTCGAAGAAAACTATTAAGACCGAAGTCTCTTTTGCCAGAGTTGAATGATACTTTAAATCGACTAACTTCGTGGCAGGACTAAGTGACAGTTCTCATCTATGTCAACTGCAACACATGCCTACTACTCTTTTTAGTTTTATAGATTTAGTTTATCGACTTTACAGTTAGTAGATCGTTAAAATTGGCCATCACTATTACAAACCCAGCCGTCCTTTTGTATAAAATGCTAATGATTCTCCTCGTTCAGACACAGCGCCGTTTTAGCGGTAACGTAATAATGAATATTCCTTTACGGACGTTTGCCTGATTCTGAGTACACCTTAATGTGCCACAGTCTAGTTTACGCAGCAGTTGTTTCATTTTGAAAATCAAGTTAAATTTCGTAGGACAATGAAGATTTTCCAATGTCAGTCAAGGTACTTGGGCTAGCGGAAGGTAGGATTATATCTTGACATTCATTTTCATTGCACTAAACGAAAAGAAATGGTTTCATTATTTAACATAATCTATATATTAATACGTGAAGCAAAAACTTTGTATCCCTTTTTACGAAAATTGCGCGCACGGAGGAGCATGGAATTTTCCAGACTTATAGAGAATATAGAGAAGAAATGCACAATGCTAATATTTTTTTAAAATAATTCATAAAAGATACATTAAATCAGTAAAGAAAACATTACACACACTACATACCATAATGTATTTGACGCACACACGCATGCATATTATTTATTGTCAAACTTTTGTTCTTGACGTCTGTGGTCAAATTGAGAAGAGATTAAATATTGTTTGTCTTTATTAATATTTTTTTATAGTATAGCCTTGGCGAAATTTGTGATTATAGAAGTATAAAATACAATCATAATAGTGTACAAACTTACAATTCCAATTAGTTATAGTCGAATTTCGACTACCGCGGGACCACTAGTTTGTTTAAATATATCTTGAAATTAGATGGCGAAGCAATTTTTTATGACAAAATCGATGCTTTTAAATGTTTTAATTTCAATATTATGAATTGATTATCTGACCTTGTACTGATGTTGCAGGATATAGTCAACATTCGAAATTTCGCTTATGCTATCTACGCACCTCAATAAAATGATCAATTATCTTAGTGGAGCTTCTGTTCGAATGGACACTAGTATGAACATGCACAAGACGAAATTTATATCGAATACCCATGCCGTGCCCACGTCACTGCTTGATGTAAACCTCTCCCGTTCCACACCATGAGTACGTTTACCTGGAAGAAATTGTACAGTTGGGTAGGTCCAACTTTAATAACGCAAAACTCTCATTCTTCTCATTCCAAATACCGCAGTGTCTTTGATTAGATGAAAGTCTTTGAGCAGTGCGTGTTGCCAGTAATGCGAAATGGCTTACTCGGTGGCTGATGGTGGGTTTTGTAATAGGCTCAAAGTCACTCAAAGAGGAAAAATGACTATTTTCGGAGATTCCTTGCAAGATCGAACCAAGAACGACCAATGAAAGATATTCACAAAATAATCAAGGTGTCTGACATAGCCCAAAGAAATGCGAGGTTAAAGTGGTAGTAGGCAGAGCACATTACTCGAAAAACATATTGCCACTGGAGCTGAAAAGTTCTCACTGCTATCACTGCTAAAGATCGCGGGAATCTGCTAGATGTGGGCTGCCTATGGCAGGTCATTCCTGTCAATCTTGGGTGAGACCTATGTCCAGCATTGGACATCTGTAGGCTGATGATGATCCACGAACCTAGGGCTAAGTCACAAGGGTTGTTATCATATATGATCCTAAAGCTAAAATAATTACAATTAATTGCGTGGTCACGTCCTATAGTCTAATTTATCAATTCGCTTAACTACTGATTATAACTCTACTGTAGTCGCATTGTTGAAATATAACTTCTTGAATAATATTATAACTTTGGTATGTCTTTGGATCGGGTTGTTGTTGAACGTCGAACAAAGTTTAACGTTCAATGATATTTTGTTTTTGCGGAATTGAAATCTTATGTCATATAATTTACATCTGCATTTACATTTGCATTCTGTATGCGATGGCAGAGCGTGTTCTGACTATGCATGAGATGGTATCAATACTACCCTGAAATGGACTCTAAAGTAATCACGTATTTTATTTTGAAGATATATTATTATCTTTTACTGGTGGTAGGATCTCTTGTGAGTCCGCGCGGGTGTACCCACCCGCGCGGACTCCACCACTCCACCACTCTACCTATTTCTGTCGTGAATCAGTAATGCGTTTCGGTTTGAAGGGTGGGGCAGCCGTTGTAACTATACGTGAGACCTTAGAAACAATTCTCAAGGTGGGTGGTGCATTTATGTTCTAGATGTCTATGGGCTCCAGTAACCACTTAACACCAGGTGAGCTGTGAGCTCGTCCACCCATCTAAGCAATAAAAAAAAAGATATATATTTCTTCTTACATTTTTGTTTCTCATTTTCACCACCTGGCTCTGGAATGAGGTTCCTTTTACAGATCAGGTCAGGTCTTATAGGCTCTGGTGGTGGACAATAACTTGATACGAACGTAGCCTAGTCTGTCTGTGGCAGAACCATACAGTGTATATAGGAGATCAGAGCTCTTCTGCTGTTATGTGGTTTACTAACTAAGGTTACTTAATACTGCAGTGAAGCAATCATGAGTTCCGGTTTGAAGGGCGGAGATTTTGAGTAAACTAATTCCGTCGTGATGTCCACGGTTGCTGATGACTGCTTAACATAAAATGCATTTTATTGCCTTTGTATACAGACAAGCATACGGCTCATCTGGTGGTAAGTGGTTACCATTGTTCATGGACGTTGGCATGCTAGGGGCAGAGTCAAGCCACTGTTCAGTACTCTTCGCAAGTCTCGTTTGAAGGAGGACATGTCATGGTCATGAGGTCATGCGCTTGGGAAATACCGTGGTAATCATTAAAAACTTGTTCAGAGAGTGTTAAAAATACACTTTCAAAGCCTCACTAATAGACTTCACCGTAGCACAAATCCAAACCGAGACTTTTAAGTTTAAATTCTCGAGCTAATTTTTAAAATGCCAATGTCGATTGAAAGCTTTGGTAACTGCAAAACTCTCCGTAATACCATCTCAAGTCATTGTACTGCATACAACGCTGTCTCTAGTAAAAACAGTGATATTTACATTTAATAAGATTTGGACATTGCATTGGTATAAAATTATTGGTATAAAGTATTGGTAAAAAAAGTATAAGTGTATTTTTAATCGCTAAAAGACAGTAACTTCTTCATCCACCTGGTGAGGGTATAACCAAGGCCCATAGACATTACAATGTGTAAGTCATCACCCAACTTGAGCTCTTACCCAGGCGACGGGGCAAGGAAAAGTCATGAAACATGACGTGTCGGATCCCCCGAATTCACTTTCGGGACTTTTAGGTTCTTCAAGCACCGGTCACCGTCCTCGTCGATCTCTTCGATCTCTTCGATTACGACGAAGAGCTCAATGAGCTAACTAACCCATAGACACAGCCCACTGAGTTTCTCGCCTAATCTTCTCGGTGGGTCGCGATTCCGATCCGGTGATAGATTCTAAGAAGCACTGCTCTTGTTAGGGCTCGTTCTAGCAAATTTTTTCAGGTTAAGCCCACCTACTCGTCCAACACGAGGTTGAAGTTATCATTATTTTCTCAACACAATTTCGCGTCAGAAACATCAATGGTGGTACCTTTTCAAGATGACTGATGAAACACCTTACAACCATATTATGACCTAATTTCGACAATAATATAATCACTGTGTTAATATTACGGCTTATTTTGTGTGCGAGGTAATTTTTGTAACTCTTGTAAATTCAACACATGCCCGTCAATGTATACTGTGCTGTTTGCTACGTACGTTAATCGAGATTTCGCCTCGTTGTAAATGCCAATGGATGCTGAATGCACTTTTATAAGGAGAACCTTTGAGAATGCTTTTAGATAATTAAACTGTTTCGGCGATTGAAAAACTTTGTACCTTTCTTTTGAAAGGCATATAAATAAGAGCTTTTTGAGTAGCATTTTATAATGTTTTTGTATATTTACAGCAAAATAATTCTTATTTAATGACTGGGCTACATTGTGGTAAATAGTTACCGGAACCCTTGGTCGTCCCAATATTGGCATTCCGCCCATCATCTTGAACCGTAATATCACAGGTTTAACTGGCAATATAACGGCTGATGTATCTTTCTAATCAGAATACATTCGTTACGTGCACACTACAAATATTCACTAGTAATTATGGATACATTTTCCGCATTACATTTAGCATACGTTGTGAACTATAAATTGTACCAATGGTATGTTTTTATTAAGAACGAATGATACTTGTCAGAGAATTTGAGCTGCAGCGTAGTCGCATGACTCAGCATGATTACACAGGCGTTTTTATATAGCAGACAATGGACACTTCATAAAATTGTCCGCATTTTGTTTTCAATGCTGTATTCTTTTACGAAAAAATTTACATGTCATGATTAATCTGTTGCAGTGAATATCATTTACAATAGCATCGTTGAGGATAGCAATACGCACGATCGCCGGCGGCTGATTAAGAAATAGATAAACGCTAATATCTTTCCATTTTCCGGATATATACCTTCGGGCATTAGGCTCACTATTGTTTTTTCGCAGAGAACTGATTGTATTAGATTAGTCTCTCACGCACATCCAGACACGTGAAATGCCAATTAAAGAGAATCATTATTGGGTAATGGATTTTTTATATGTTTGTTATTTTTTATGTTTATACAAACGAACTCATGTTTTTTTGCATCTCCGTCTTGTTTCTACTGTCCGTATGTATTTATGTCTAAGCCTTTGTCTCGCTCTTCAGTCGAAACTTTTTGAGAGATTTCAGCATTTAATATTCGTCTCAGTTCTACAAGTGAGTATAATAATTAGGCATGGTAAGCAGCGTTGTCTTAAAGACTATTAATTGTTCGTTGGAGTTGAATAAATTAAATTATTAAATTAAAAAGCAAACATTGTCTAATGTTTTGGAGACTTGGGATTGGGATAAGCTTCGTTATAAAATTCTTGTGTACGTAATTTAATTGTTTACATTTATGAAGTCGTCGTGGCCTAAAGGATAAGACGTCCGGTGCATTCGTATCGAGCGATGCACCGGTGTTCGAATCCCGCAGGCGGGTACTAATTTTTGTAATGAAATACGTACTCAACAAATGTTCACGATTAAGGAATTACATCGTGTAATAAAAATCAAACCCGCAAAATTATAATTTGCGTAATCACTGGTGGTAGGACCTCTTGGGAGTCCGCACGGGTAGGTACCACCACCCCGCCTATTTCCGCCGCGAAGCAGTAATGCGTTTCGGTTCGAAGGGTGGGGTAGCCGTTGTAACTATACTGAGATCTTAGAACTTATATCTCATGGTGGGTGGCGCATTTACGTTCTAGATGTCTATGGGCTCCAGTAACCACTTAACATCAGGTGGGCTGTGAGCTCGTCCAGCCATCTAAGCAATAAAAAAATAAAAATAAAATACGACAAATTTAACGATTAGTCTGTCCATTCCTAATTTCATCACTTATATAGCTTTCTTTTCGTATTTTAGTTAGTACTTTTGGGGCATTCAACTTTAATGTTTTATTTTTAAAAGCTATTTTAGTCGAAATAGCTTTATTAAACATTTATTAAACATAGTGGAATAATTAAATAATATAATTCAATGGATGAAATTGGGACTTAAAGTCCAAGGTGGCTAATGTAGAATTGGGATCGCGGCGCATAAAATAAAACTATTTCACTATTGCACTTTTATTGTTCTCTTCCAAAATCTTCTCTGTTATTAGAACATAACTGACGTCTTTTGTCGCCTTGCTCATTTAATCCTCTTCGCCATCTTGCTTTTCTCTCTCACTATCTTTTTCCTTTCTCACCGTTTTCTCTCACGACATGTCCAGTAGCTGGTTAAATTATAGATTTAGTAGTACACTCGAATTTACCAAAAAAAAACCGGTCAACCCCTCAGTATCAGGGGTCCAACAAAACATTCTAATACTCTCCCCAACGAGTTTGTTTTCTGTAAGTAGAGAAATAAAAATCTTATCGTCCTGCGCCAACCGCGCTCACGGCGTGTCAGGGATTAGGCCCGCATTATCCTGCTCTTTGTGATTGTATGTATAACGTTTTTGTTTTGAACAATTAGAGAGAGAGTTATAGAAAATACAGTTTATTGCACACCACAACACTATTTACATTAAAAAAAAAACAGTCAAAAAGCAGATACATTTGTAAATAGGCCGTCTTATCGCTAAAAGCGATCTTTTCCAGACAAACGTTTAATTTACAGAAATTCTGGAAAATATAAAAATATAGCTGGTATGTTGCGGTGTACTATAGAGAATACAATCAGACAGTCGTCGTGGCCTAAAGGATAAGACGTCCGGTGTATTCGTATGTAGTGATGCACCGGTGGTCAAATCCCGCAGGCGGTAACCAATTTTTCTAATGAAATACGTACTTAACAAATGTTCACGATTCACGGTTCATTCCACGGTGAAGGAATAACATCGTGTAATAAAAATCAAACTCGCAAAATTATAATTTGCGTAATTACTGGTGGTAGGACCTCTTGTGAGTCCGCACGGGTAGGTACCATCGCCCCGCCTATTTTTGCCGTGAAGCAGTAATGCGTTTCGGTTTGGAGGGTGGGGCAGCCGTTGTGACTATACTGAGACCTTAGAACTTATATCTCAAGGTGTGTGGCGCATTTACGTTGTAGATGTCTATGGGCTCCAGTAACCACTTAACACCAGGTGGGCTGTGAGCTCGTCCACACATCTAAGCAATAAAAAAAACATTATTATGGAAAATATACATACATACAATAAACACATATATACCGTTTAGATATAATATGAAATATATAACTAATTGACTTACACGCTAATATACCTAGTCTTGCCATAAATACTGAGACAAAGGAAAAAAAAATCTATTGCAAATAACACATTTTATTACTTTTACAGTGTGTTAGTTTAATACATAAATATAAAACAATTTAAAGTATAAAAAGCTTATTCGAAGTGGTCTCCATTGGCTGCAATACAGTCCTTTAAACGTTGAGGCCAGTTATCAATAGAAGCACGCACTCTTTCCATGGGAAAATTTTTCACCGCCAATCGTACGGATTGTTTTAGGGACTCCAAATTATCATGGCGTTTAGAGCAAGCTGTACTCTCTAAAACTGACCGTAAATCATAATCCAGCGGATTAAGATCGGGACTAGACGGCCAGTCTTCAGCTCTGATGAAGTCCGAAACGTTCGTTTCCAACTAAGACTGCGTAGACCGAGCTTTATGACCTGGCGCCGAGTCTTGCTGGAAGGACCATTCTTGATTATTGAACATGGTGTTGTTAAGGGGCTTCACTACCTTCTCATGAATGGTAACTTGATACACTGGTGCCGATGTTTTGATGATACCTTTTTCACAAAAGTATGGCTCAATCACTCCTTCATAGCTAATACCCCACCAAACCATCACTGAAGTCGGACAGTGCCCACGTTGCACTCTGTCGAGTAATTGGGAAGCTTTCTTAGAGCTTTGAGCATAAATACGGTCATTTTGTTTGTTAAAATGTTGCTCAATTGTAAAAAATTTCTCATCCGTAAACAAAAATTTTCTATGACCTCCCTTTGCGTACCGCTTCAGTAGTTGTTTCGATTTTACCTCTGCTATCTTCATCTCCCGAGATAAAATCTTTTGCTTTCGGACAGGATTTCTTCGAATGCTTTCCCTTACTGCTTTGACCACCTTTTTCGTACGAACACTACGTGGACGGCCAGATCTTTTTCTGTCACAAACAGAGGAGATCTCATTGCACCTATTAATAGCCCGGTACACAAACATTTTACTAATACCAAGCGTATGAAGAGTTTTGAAAATTGCATTTGGCTCGATACCTACTTTGTGTAATGCAATCACAGCGATCGGATCTCTTTATCACCCCACTCCATTTTAATATCGCAAAATATTGTACAATGTATTGGCGCCAAAATGAAAAAGCTCAATGAGCCATCATATAAAAATGACAAATCCCAAATTCAAATGTAATATTTTGTTTATTTTTAATTGTGAGACTGTGGTCTGGTCTGTGGTGTGTGGTGTGATTGTGGCCAGACTGAGTATAAAGCTGAAGAGTTTGTTCGTTTGAACGCGCTAATCTCAGGAACTACTGGTCCGATTCAAAAATTATTTCAGTGTCAGATAGCTCATTTATTGAGGAAGGCTATAAGCTATTTATAATATCACGCTAAGACCAATACGAGCGGAGCACTAATAACCTCCTCTTTTGAAGTCGGCTAAAAAGCATGATTTTGGTACCTTAAATAGCTCGTTAACATTCTATTATTCAAAAATATAATTACTTCTACGTAACTGAAGTCGCGGGTAAAATTTAGCGTCATATCAAAGTAACTATTCCACGCGGACGAAGTCGTGGGCAATAGCTAGTCATTGATAAACAACTACTGTACAGTCGCTCTGTGCTTGCACAGTCTGTCCGTTTGTGTTACGAAGGAGTCATCCGCTTCGGTTTGAAGAGTGGGACAGTCGTTGTTCAGCATAATTGAAAAACTGGTGATAGGACCTCTTGTGAATCCGCATGGGTAGGTATTATTATTCCCGCCTATCTCTGCCGTGAAGCAGTAATGCGTTTCGGTTTCAAGTGTGGGGCAGCCGTTGTAACTATACTTGAGACTTTAGAACTTATCTCTGAAGGTGGGTGGCGTATTTACGTTGTAGATGTCTATGGGCTCCAATAACCACTTAACAATAAGTGGGCCATGACCTCGTTCACTCATCATCATCATCATCGGTTTCCTGCCCTGCTCCCAGTGGTCCTCAACCCGGGGTCGGTGCAACGTGTTTTCTCCTTCCATACTCCTCTATCATGTACCATTTCTTCGTTCGTATTTCATGCAATCCATCCATTTCTTCTTAGGTCTACTTCTTCCTCTAAAACCTTCTCGTTCACTCATTTACAGAAATAAATTCACAGAGCTCACGGATCAATTGGTTCTAAATCACTCTCAGAAATTCTAGGTACCAGAACATTAGAATCGTCATCGACCCTTGATTCTACTCTAAAAAGGCTCTCTCATCTTCCAAACTGGAAAACACAATATAGTAGCTGGGTGGGTGGGCCATGGTTCTTGTTTCGCGAAAATTCATTGGGTAATAATCTATAGTTATTAAAAATATATACCAGTGGTACGGCGTATTGTAAGTGTGAGCTGGTAGCTACAACGATTCTGCCCATTTTTTTAACGAAGCAGTTATGTGTTCCGGCTTAAAAGGTGTCATATAATTGGGGTTTAGACTTGACGGTCAATGCAGCTTTAGCCTTTGATGTCTATGTGCTCTGGTAGTCACTTATAATTTTAAGGACAGTGAGCTCGTCTGCATTTCTAGAACAATGAAAAGCCGTATAAGTCCATGTAGATTCCCGTTCAAAAATAGCACCCGAAATTATTTATTTTATTCATTCAAACTGTCCGCAATTTCCTCTTCGTCCCACTTCAGATCTCGTCCCGTCACAAACATAGGATGTTTCTCGCTTAGATAATTTTCTTTTGGATGTTTCGGGAGCCTTTGTCGAGCCCTTTGTGAGACGCCGATGTGTTCGAAATTTAATTCTGAATAGATTAAATATCGATTGGTTTGGACGGTATTTTTTCTGGAATTCGAATATTTTATTTTATTCGTCATATTTTTTGTTGAGAACGCACTATCGTCAGTTCACGCCATTATAGCTGATATTTTGTCCATCATCGAACTAATAAAAAACAGCGGTGACGTCATCAAATTCATTCACATGAAACTTGGCTGGGATAAGGTACCTGATCCACACGACGCAATCCTGACGACATGCAAAGGGCAGTGCTACGAGACATTTGTCAAGGCGTTGACAGAACGACTCCGCCTGTGCGTGGAACCCTTACTTTATGTGATATGTAGAAGTGTGGAGTCGAAAAACTTGAACAGGCTTTTTGCCCGACCGGATAAAAATGGTGGTAGATATAATTGTGTACAAACGTAGAACTTGATTTATGCTGTATTTCAACAATTTTTAGGAATTTTTGTTTGATTTCTTGAATTCGGATAAAACACTATATGACGAGATTATCTGCACAACTGCTGTATTTTTTTATGTATTTCAAAAAAGGAATTACGAGTAGAATGTAGCATAATCATTTAAATCATATCTTTTCTCGAAATTCTCTATAGATCTATCGAGTGCATCAGTGTTATCTGAGGCGCCACTGTTTTGTACGTAGTCGGGTTTCATTACATTGATTTTACATACTTATAATTTAGGATATAACGTCTAATTTAATCAAATTCTAAATTGATTTCGTGATGCTGGTTCCATGGGGTTTTTAAAATGATAACATCAGCGTCGCATCGTCGTCGTTTTTTGCAACAATAGTCACTCGTATTTATGGTAGAATAGTGGGGATAGCTTAGTCATGAATTCTCTTGCATGCCGTCTCAAAGAGTTGTTATGTAGCACTATGCAAACAGTTAACTTCAACTATTTTTAGTTAACTAAATAGTAACGTTGCGCTGACATATTTCTTATAATATAAATTAACACATCTGTCTTTCTGTAAAGCAACGATTGAACGTACACAAGATATTACAAATATAGTAATGGTACTGTAATTTATGTTGGTTTGTAGGTTGGTGGAATGCACTAACAGAGGTTTTGTGAGAAAAATATTTATTTCTTAAAGTGGCGTCGGATGACAAAAACTTTAGTGGTTAGGAAGCGCGCGGCGTTCGTTGCTTTGGTCACAGCACTGACTTCGTTCGCCTCAGGTCACCGGTACGAGGCCCCCTCACCTCTCGTTGAACCCCGCGTACTCCCTCTTACAAATCTTGTTAATTTAAAACTAAGCTAAAAATTTGCTAACTTCTTTTAACAAAACGAATTCACCACACAAACAAACATACACCAAATATACCAATCACAGCTCCAAATTTATATTTAACGCATCGCTAACAGGTACCTTTAGCTTACCTTACACATTACAGCTTACTATGCTATGCGTTGCTGTATCGCTATTTGCAGTGCGTAGCGTAATTTAGCGCTACGCCAACTGACCGGACCCTCGGTCTTGGATCGCCCTTCAATTTATTGAACTCGTTCGTCTTACCCTTGAAAAGGGCCCTTACTTTTCTTCTGATCTTACCGGCAATGCAAGACGATCGGGGCACGTGTACAGAACTGTTCCGGTGCGCATGTTTTAATTCGGGTATGACATTCTTATTTTTCACTGAAATCAGTGATGCATTATTTTTACGCTATTATAATATTTTAAAATCTTCTTTATTCCTTCTACGTAGGTTGTTTATAAAAGTTGTAAGAAAAACAAATAAAATAATAAATTATTTAAGGAAAAAAATAATTAAATTCATCAAACAAAACAATTAGAATAATAACATAAGTTTAAAATAGAATGTTATATTTGTCTGTAAATTAATTGTGTAGCAATGGTTCGAGTAGCAACAGTTCAGTCGTTGAGGTAGTTTGGTTAAGATATTGTTGCGGCTGATTTGCAGTCTGCGGACCAGGGATGAGCAGCGTTTACATAGGAACTACCCACACGCGCTTCGGCTAACAAACCTCATGTGCTGCAGAAGCGAGGCAGCCCCCAGAATATCCTTAATGTAGTATTAGATTGCACATGGAACCCACTGTATTATCTCTATCAATAATCCACGCAGACTAGTGGTATCGAAGAAAGTACATAATGCCTTAGATCATAGTATGATAGGATAGGATATGATAGGATATTGTCCTACCAAGCTGACGGGGAAAATCAAAACTGCCGTCACTCGCAACAACTCTTGTCGTTGCTCTTAGGCTCTTCAAGCACTGGTAACCATCCTCGTCGAACTTCGAGCATTGATAGTCTCTTAAGCTACTAACGAAGAGAAAGGGAAAAAATCCCTTAGGTGCGGCTATTTTGACGGCTCTGTACACCGAGAAATAGCTATTTACTTTGAAATGAAATATTAAGTTTAGTTTGATAGTTTAACTATTAAAACACAAGATGCTTGTATCGTCTCTGTATACTTTCGGTTACCGGTGGGCCCCATAGTCGAGCATCTCAGTAGGATTACATTCCTTCGAGCCTGCACTTATCTCAGCTTGTTTATGGCTGTATAAAGCTATTACCGAACCAAATCAAGATTTGAACACCCACTGACAATTGTAGCCGACTTGGAATTTTACGATTTCGGAAATATTCTCATGTTTGTTTGGATAAGGTGAAATCGTATTTATCAGTGAACACACTACTGATAACTGAAAAGCTTTGAGAATTTGTGAGTACACATTTAGCAAAATACTCCAAGTGATTAAAATCCTCCTGATCTAGCAATGATAACGATGTGATTCCATTGCATCATAGATGACTAGAACTTAGTCGTGTAAGGCCACACTGGTGGATATTTGCTAATGGTAATATGGTCTGTATTGTTAGTCTACACAGTTGTGTATTATGATGTAGATGCCTAGTTTCCGCAAGTCAGTTATTTGCTTAGATTTAAGCGGTGAGATAACCATAGCACAATAAAACTGAAACTTTGATTTCATGAATGTCGATGAAGTCGTCGTGGCCTAAAGGATAAGACGTCCGGTGCATTCGTGTTGAAGCGATGCACCGGTGTTCGAATCCCGCAGGCGGGTACCAATTTTTCTAATGAAATATGTACTCAACAAATGTTCACGATTGACTTCCACGGTGAAGGAATAACATCGTGTAATAAAAATCAAACCCGCAAAATTATAATTTGCGTAATTACTGGTGGTAGGACCTCTTGTGAGTCCGCGCGGATAGGTACCACCGCCCTGCTTATTTCTGCCGTGAAGCAGTAATGCGTTTCGGTTTGAAGGGTGGGGTAGCCGTTGTAACTATACTGAGACTTTAGAACTTGTATCTCAAGGTGGGTGGCGCGTCTACGTTGTAGATGTCTATGGGCTCCAGTAACTACTTAACATCAGGTGGGCTGTGAGCTCGTCCACCCATATAGGCAATAAAAAAAAAAAAAAAAAATCATATTGCAACTTGAGTGGTCACATTTACGCTGTGATGTCTATGGACCCCAACACACCTAAAGCTACTTCAGTAGGTGTGTTTGCCAAACCAGAATAGACTGATCTTACTAAAAGTGCTAAGCTTGAGGGCTTCATCATTTGAAAATGTGACATTATATCTCATTTCGAATCAAATCTAATCTATATATATAAAAATGAATTGCTGTTTGTTAGTCTCGCTAAAACTCGAGAACGGCTGGACCGATTTGGCTAATTTTCGTCTTGAATTATTTGTGGAAGTCCAGAAAAGGTTTAAAAGATTAGATAAATATGAAAATGCTCGAATTAAATAAAAATAACAATTTTGTTTTTCCTTTGATGTGTCCCTCGTCGGACGGATTCCTTTTGTTTGTTTTAAGTTTTGTTTATACAAAAGTTTAGGTCTTTTGTTATCGATCGAGCCACTACAAAGTCTGCCTGGTCAGCTAGTCAAATATAAAAACTATCTCTGCGAGTTTTAAGGATTGCTTTTCTTCAAGGTTAATTATATTTTTAAGCAAAAATTACATAAAAATTACATAAAATTAATTAAATTACATTAGTTTCTTGATGGTAAAACATTACAATATAATGGTCTACCATCAAGAAACTAGTGCAAAGAACTCTACATATACCTGATACAAACTCTCTCGGCAATTTGGCACCCTCTCGTACCAAATTCCGTGAATCCTCGCGTTGGCGGTGACAAGTTTTATTTTGTACCTTTTCGAGTAGTCACAGTAAGTAGAATACAGATGTCTTGGTTTTAAAATTCAACTTTTTGATAGCAGTGGCGTAGGTACAATAGATCAGTTAACTGTAAATTGGCTTAAGATACCATTTTTGCTCTTGTCTTTAGTCCGATTGGTCAAATGTTCTATGTTAGAATTTATGTCAATATCGATAAATTTCTTTGACAGCTAATGCTAGGAGATATTAACGATCTATCATAGTTTTTGCAGTCAAACATTTAAGATGAATGAATATGCCTCCTGGCCTTTTCATTTTTCATTATTGGAGTTTACTCCTTTAGAATCGATTTACATATATAGGCCCGGGGTATGAAAATTATGGGGACCAAAATCGTACTAGCATGTCACACGAAATGCGTTATGCGCCTGATTGGCTCCTGATTGCGTGATGCGTGCGCGCGCCAATCAAAATCGTACTAGCATGTCACACGAAATGCGTTATGCGCCTGATTGGCTCCTGATTGCGTGATGC
Organism: Bombyx mandarina; assembly: GCF_030267445.1. NCBI lineage: Eukaryota > Metazoa > Arthropoda > Insecta > Lepidoptera > Bombycidae > Bombyx > Bombyx mandarina. The sequence continues at coordinate 14,544,325 of NC_143210.1, forward strand.
GTGCGCGCGCCAATCAAAATCGTACTAGCATGTCACACGAAATGCGTTATGCGCCTGATTGGCTCCTGATTGCGTGATGCGTGCGCGCGCCAATCAGGAGCCAACGCGCGGCCGCGTTATCGCAGGTGACGCCGGGCTGCTGCGCCGGCAGTCCGCCACAAAGCCTCGTACTGTACTAGAAATTCTAGGTACCAGAACATTAGAATCGTCATCGACCCTTGATTCTACTCTAAAAAGGCTCTCTCATCTTCCAAACTGGAAAACACAATATAGTAGCTGGGTGGGTGGGCCATGGTTCTTGTTTCGCGAAAATTCATTGGGTAATAATCTATAGTTATTAAAAATATATACCAGTGGTACGGCGTATTGTAAGTGTGAGCTGGTAGCTACAACGATTCTGCCCATTTTTTTAACGAAGCAGTTATGTGTTCCGGCTTAAAAGGTGTCATATAATTGGGGTTTAGACTTGACGGTCAATGCAGCTTTAGCCTTTGATGTCTATGTGCTCTGGTAGTCACTTATAATTTTAAGGACAGTGAGCTCGTCTGCATTTCTAGAACAATGAAAAGCCGTATAAGTCCATGTAGATTCCCGTTCAAAAATAGCACCCGAAATTATTTATTTTATTCATTCAAACTGTCCGCAATTTCCTCTTCGTCCCACTTCAGATCTCGTCCCGTCACAAACATAGGATGTTTCTCGCTTAGATAATTTTCTTTTGGATGTTTCGGGAGCCTTTGTCGAGCCCTTTGTGAGACGCCGATGTGTTCGAAATTTAATTCTGAATAGATTAAATATCGATTGGTTTGGACGGTATTTTTTCTGGAATTCGAATATTTTATTTTATTCGTCATATTTTTTGTTGAGAACGCACTATCGTCAGTTCACGCCATTATAGCTGATATTTTGTCCATCATCGAACTAATAAAAAACAGCGGTGACGTCATCAAATTCATTCACATGAAACTTGGCTGGGATAAGGTACCTGATCCACACGACGCAATCCTGACGACATGCAAAGGGCAGTGCTACGAGACATTTGTCAAGGCGTTGACAGAACGACTCCGCCTGTGCGTGGAACCCTTACTTTATGTGATATGTAGAAGTGTGGAGTCGAAAAACTTGAACAGGCTTTTTGCCCGACCGGATAAAAATGGTGGTAGATATAATTGTGTACAAACGTAGAACTTGATTTATGCTGTATTTCAACAATTTTTAGGAATTTTTGTTTGATTTCTTGAATTCGGATAAAACACTATATGACGAGATTATCTGCACAACTGCTGTATTTTTTTATGTATTTCAAAAAAGGAATTACGAGTAGAATGTAGCATAATCATTTAAATCATATCTTTTCTCGAAATTCTCTATAGATCTATCGAGTGCATCAGTGTTATCTGAGGCGCCACTGTTTTGTACGTAGTCGGGTTTCATTACATTGATTTTACATACTTATAATTTAGGATATAACGTCTAATTTAATCAAATTCTAAATTGATTTCGTGATGCTGGTTCCATGGGGTTTTTAAAATGATAACATCAGCGTCGCATCGTCGTCGTTTTTTGCAACAATAGTCACTCGTATTTATGGTAGAATAGTGGGGATAGCTTAGTCATGAATTCTCTTGCATGCCGTCTCAAAGAGTTGTTATGTAGCACTATGCAAACAGTTAACTTCAACTATTTTTAGTTAACTAAATAGTAACGTTGCGCTGACATATTTCTTATAATATAAATTAACACATCTGTCTTTCTGTAAAGCAACGATTGAACGTACACAAGATATTACAAATATAGTAATGGTACTGTAATTTATGTTGGTTTGTAGGTTGGTGGAATGCACTAACAGAGGTTTTTGTGAGAAAAATATTTATTTCTTAAAGTGGCGTCGGATGACAAAAACTTTAGTGGTTAGGAAGCGCGCGGCGTTCGTTGCTTTGGTCACAGCACTGACTTCGTTCGCCTCAGGTCACCGGTACGAGGCCCCCTCACCTCTCGTTGAACCCCGCGTACTCCCTCTTACAAATCTTGTTAATTTAAAACTAAGCTAAAAATTTGCTAACTTCTTTTAACAAAACGAATTCACCACACAAACAAACATACACCAAATATACCAATCACAGCTCCAAATTTATATTTAACGCATCGCTAACAGGTACCTTTAGCTTACCTTACACATTACAGCTTACTATGCTATGCGTTGCTGTATCGCTATTTGCAGTGCGTAGCGTAATTTAGCGCTACGCCAACTGACCGGACCCTCGGTCTTGGATCGCCCTTCAATTTATTGAACTCGTTCGTCTTACCCTTGAAAAGGGCCCTTACTTTTCTTCTGATCTTACCGGCAATGCAAGACGATCGGGGCACGTGTACAGAACTGTTCCGGTGCGCATGTTTTAATTCGGGTATGACATTCTTATTTTTCACTGAAATCAGTGATGCATTATTTTTACGCTATTATAATATTTTAAAATCTTCTTTATTCCTTCTACGTAGGTTGTTTATAAAAGTTGTAAGAAAAACAAATAAAATAATAAATTATTTAAGGAAAAAAATAATTAAATTCATCAAACAAAACAATTAGAATAATAACATAAGTTTAAAATAGAATGTTATATTTGTCTGTAAATTAATTGTGTAGCAATGGTTCGAGTAGCAACAGTTCAGTCGTTGAGGTAGTTTGGTTAAGATATTGTTGCGGCTGATTTGCAGTCTGCGGACCAGGGATGAGCAGCGTTTACATAGGAACTACCCACACGCGCTTCGGCTAACAAACCTCATGTGCTGCAGAAGCGAGGCAGCCCCCAGAATATCCTTAATGTAGTATTAGATTGCACATGGAACCCACTGTATTATCTCTATCAATAATCCACGCAGACTAGTGGTATCGAAGAAAGTACATAATGCCTTAGATCATAGTATGATAGGATAGGATATGATAGGATATTGTCCTACCAAGCTGACGGGGAAAATCAAAACTGCCGTCACTCGCAACAACTCTTGTCGTTGCTCTTAGGCTCTTCAAGCACTGGTAACCATCCTCGTCGAACTTCGAGCATTGATAGTCTCTTAAGCTACTAACGAAGAGAAAGGGAAAAAATCCCTTAGGTGCGGCTATTTTGACGGCTCTGTACACCGAGAAATAGCTATTTACTTTGAAATGAAATATTAAGTTTAGTTTGATAGTTTAACTATTAAAACACAAGATGCTTGTATCGTCTCTGTATACTTTCGGTTACCGGTGGGCCCCATAGTCGAGCATCTCAGTAGGATTACATTCCTTCGAGCCTGCACTTATCTCAGCTTGTTTATGGCTGTATAAAGCTATTACCGAACCAAATCAAGATTTGAACACCCACTGACAATTGTAGCCGACTTGGAATTTTACGATTTCGGAAATATTCTCATGTTTGTTTGGATAAGGTGAAATCGTATTTATCAGTGAACACACTACTGATAACTGAAAAGCTTTGAGAATTTGTGAGTACACATTTAGCAAAATACTCCAAGTGATTAAAATCCTCCTGATCTAGCAATGATAACGATGTGATTCCATTGCATCATAGATGACTAGAACTTAGTCGTGTAAGGCCACACTGGTGGATATTTGCTAATGGTAATATGGTCTGTATTGTTAGTCTACACAGTTGTGTATTATGATGTAGATGCCTAGTTTCCGCAAGTCAGTTATTTGCTTAGATTTAAGCGGTGAGATAACCATAGCACAATAAAACTGAAACTTTGATTTCATGAATGTCGATGAAGTCGTCGTGGCCTAAAGGATAAGACGTCCGGTGCATTCGTGTTGAAGCGATGCACCGGTGTTCGAATCCCGCAGGCGGGTACCAATTTTTCTAATGAAATATGTACTCAACAAATGTTCACGATTGACTTCCACGGTGAAGGAATAACATCGTGTAATAAAAATCAAACCCGCAAAATTATAATTTGCGTAATTACTGGTGGTAGGACCTCTTGTGAGTCCGCGCGGATAGGTACCACCGCCCTGCTTATTTCTGCCGTGAAGCAGTAATGCGTTTCGGTTTGAAGGGTGGGGTAGCCGTTGTAACTATACTGAGACTTTAGAACTTGTATCTCAAGGTGGGTGGCGCGTCTACGTTGTAGATGTCTATGGGCTCCAGTAACTACTTAACATCAGGTGGGCTGTGAGCTCGTCCACCCATATAGGCAATAAAAAAAAAAAAAAAAAAATCATATTGCAACTTGAGTGGTCACATTTACGCTGTGATGTCTATGGACCCCAACACACCTAAAGCTACTTCAGTAGGTGTGTTTGCCAAACCAGAATAGACTGATCTTACTAAAAGTGCTAAGCTTGAGGGCTTCATCATTTGAAAATGTGACATTATATCTCATTTCGAATCAAATCTAATCTATATATATAAAAATGAATTGCTGTTTGTTAGTCTCGCTAAAACTCGAGAACGGCTGGACCGATTTGGCTAATTTTCGTCTTGAATTATTTGTGGAAGTCCAGAAAAGGTTTAAAAGATTAGATAAATATGAAAATGCTCGAATTAAATAAAAATAACAATTTTGTTTTTCCTTTGATGTGTCCCTCGTCGGACGGATTCCTTTTGTTTGTTTTAAGTTTTGTTTATACAAAAGTTTAGGTCTTTTGTTATCGATCGAGCCACTACAAAGTCTGCCTGGTCAGCTAGTCAAATATAAAAACTATCTCTGCGAGTTTTAAGGATTGCTTTTCTTCAAGGTTAATTATATTTTTAAGCAAAAATTACATAAAAAATTACATAAAATTAATTAAATTACATTAGTTTCTTGATGGTAAAACATTACAATATAATGGTCTACCATCAAGAAACTAGTGCAAAGAACTCTACATATACCTGATACAAACTCTCTCGGCAATTTGGCACCCTCTCGTACCAAATTCCGTGAATCCTCGCGTTGGCGGTGACAAGTTTTATTTTGTACCTTTTCGAGTAGTCACAGTAAGTAGAATACAGATGTCTTGGTTTTAAAATTCAACTTTTTGATAGCAGTGGCGTAGGTACAATAGATCAGTTAACTGTAAATTGGCTTAAGATACCATTTTTGCTCTTGTCTTTAGTCCGATTGGTCAAATGTTCTATGTTAGAATTTATGTCAATATCGATAAATTTCTTTGACAGCTAATGCTAGGAGATATTAACGATCTATCATAGTTTTTGCAGTCAAACATTTAAGATGAATGAATATGCCTCCTGGCCTTTTCATTTTTCATTATTGGAGTTTACTCCTTTAGAATCGATTTACATATATAGGCCCGGGGTATGAAAATTATGGGGACCAAAATCGTACTAGCATGTCACACGAAATGCGTTATGCGCCTGATTGGCTCCTGATTGCGTGATGCGTGCGCGCGCCAATCAAAATCGTACTAGCATGTCACACGAAATGCGTTATGCGCCTGATTGGCTCCTGATTGCGTGATGCGTGCGCGCGCCAATCAAAATCGTACTAGCATGTCACACGAAATGCGTTATGCGCCTGATTGGCTCCTGATTGCGTGATGCGTGCGCGCGCCAATCAGGAGCCAACGCGCGGCCGCGTTATCGCAGGTGACGCCGGGCTGCTGCGCCGGCAGTCCGCCACAAAGCCTCGTACTGATCGCGCGTTTCTCTCATTATTTTATTTGGATATTGACGACCATGGAATAGCACGAATATTGTCTCGACGAATTCAAGACATGGGGCTGGTAAGTTAATTTAATAACATGATATGTTTACCGCCAAAAATGAACCTATTTACTGTTATAATATGCTAGTAAGTAAACATGTAAAGACATTTTTGGTTATATAGACATTGAAATAAGGCAAATTTATGAGCGCTTCTTCCTTAAAACAATCTGCTTAATTCTACTAATATTCAATTTGGTCACGTTATCTTAAAAAAATGATTCCAGTTTACGTAAACTCTAAAGACGTCGTCAAGTAAACTAAGTTAAGTACTAAGGCTACGTAATTTATGAAATGTTATGTTTCATAAATTTACAAAGAAATGCAAATGCTTAAAAAATTATTTATTTTATAATCGTTCTTGAGGAGTAAACTCCAGTCGTGCGTCGGAGCGGACACACACACTTTTTTTATTATTATTTTGTAATTGTATTTTTTGACTTGTTTTTTCGTTTATTGCAAATATTGTTACTTATTTTAAAAAAAAGAAAATATTTGAGAAAAAACAAAAAAAAGCTCGCTGTGTTTGTTTCGCCGGTTCTTCTCAGGACTGTGGCTTTTTTGGAACCGGTGGTAGAGTTAACATTGTTATTTATATTTTGACATTCAACAAGTGTGTTATACTAACATCTAAGTTGAAATAAATGATTTTGAATTTTGAATTTTTAATTATGGAATTAGTGAGCTAATTTGCGCAATTGTTTTTGTCGCCGTAAAGTAATATCACTACGCTACGAAGACAGTATATTTAACTATAGCATTGTAATAACATTTTTTTTCTAGATGGGCTAAAGTACTCATTGTTCACTCGGTATCAAGAAGTTTCCGGAACCCATACATAATGCTATATAAATGATATATAAATGTGAAAGCGACGATTTTTTTATTACTTAAATTGGTGGTCGAGCTCACGGCCCACTTGGTGTTAAAGAGTTACTGGAGCCCAGATCCATCTACAGCGTAAACGCTGCCACCTACCTGGAGATATGAGTTTTAGGTCTTAGTTTTTACAGTACAACGGCTGCCCCACCCTTCAGACCGAAACGCATCACGGCAGAAATGGGCAGGGTGGTGGTACTTACCCGTGGGGACTAACAAGACGTCCTACCATCAATAATTACGCAAATTTTAATTTTATTGGTTCAATTTTTATTACACGATGTTAATCCTTCATCCTTTTCATTAGAAAAATTGTGAATGCGTAATGGGTATCCTACCAATCAATAGGACCCAAGTGGAAGGCTCCGTCCAGGCTTTCACTGCACTACACCCAACCATTAGTATCAAGGTGCAGAGTGAACTTTCTGTACCACACTTTCGCAGTAAAGGTGCACTACCCAATACTTTGGGCCGTTTCGCGGATAGTTCCAAGGGATTTATGCGGGTTGAAAACGACCAGAGTTGTACATTTACCGCTTTTTATTTCTTTTATTGTTTTCAAACGTCTTCTCGGATGAGTTAGGAGTTTTTTTCTCGAAGGTTCTCCGGAAAATTTGGCGTCGATGAGCTTTTAAATGGATCCTTAGATTTTTTTTGGTTTTTATTGACAATATACCAGACAGGATATTGGGAGGATACAAGAGTACTAGTAAAAAAGACCAAGGCTGTAGAAACTAATACATTATCTCCGTCTATTATGTTTTTTTTTTTTTAAATATTAAATTAAAAAAAAAAACGTTTTTTTGTTGTTGCTCAGATGGGTGGATGAGCTGACACCCCAGCTGGTGTTAAGGGGCTACTGGAGCCAGTACATGATATGATCACCTAAATGCGGCACCCACGTTGAGATATAAGTTCGAAGGTCTCAGTATAGTTACAACGGCTGCCCCACGCTTCAAGCCGAAACGCATTACTACTTCACGCCAGAAATAGGCGGGGTGGTGGTGCGGTCTCACAAGAGGCCCTTCCACCAGTAATTACGCATATTATAATTTTGCGGGTTTGACTTTTTTCGTAATTGGAAATTGTTTTCCAATTATGAAAAGTCGACTTACACAAGTCGACTTAAAGCTAGATCGAATAAATAATATTAAACAGAGACCCTCTATTTACTCGCGCATTCAATTAAGCTGAACATTTCGTGTCCCTAGCACCAATCTAAGGAGATTTCCAACGAAATAAGTGAACATCGGTGTCCTTGGAGCGGAATGTGTGGTTTCGATTTCAATTTTCGAATATCCATATGTGTAGGTTTATTTGTTTATGTTTTTTTTTGTGTACTAGATTGGTGAACCACCTCATGTGGTACTAAGCAGTTGGCAACATCACAATGTAAGTGCCGCCGCTCACTTTTGAGAGTGACTTCGAATTTCCTATATTATTTTATCAGAGACCATCTTTTTTATATTTATTATTGCTTAGTTGGTGCTAAGTGTTTACCGGAGCCCATAGATATCTACAACGTAAATGCCACCATCATCTTGAGATATGAGTTCTAATGTCTCGCACTAGGCATGTTTTGCCTTCATTTAAAATAGAAACGAAAAATATAGGTTGTACTAGTGTGGTATACAAAATAGTATAAAGTAGAATATCGAAAAAGCATTTTCTTTAAAGGTGAAATTGGTCAATAGCCATTTTTTGCTGGTAATGTGTAAATGTTATTTTACATTAATAATCTATACTAATATTATAAAGAGGAAAGATTTGTTTGTTTGTTTGTTTCGAATAGGCTCCGAAACTACTGGACCGATTTGAAAAATTATTTTTCCATTAGAAGCCGACATTGTCCCTGATGAACATATTCTACTTTTTTTAATTTTTTTTTAATTTTTTTTTTGTTTGTTTCATGTGTGTTTTAATGTTTCCGAAGCGATGCGAGGGCGGGTCGCTAGTATCATATTATTTTAGTTTCTTATCAGAGTTTTCTTAACAGTCGAATGTAGAGATCATCTACTACGTCTCAACTCACTGAAACAACATTAGAAATTATTGAAATTATTCCTTTATTTGAGGTCACTACTATAGATTTCATGAGAAGGGTCTTAGGCTTAAATCGGATTATCTTAGTGCAGCAGAGGAGTGTTTGAAAGACGGATTTAGAATCGTGAGGGCGTAGATTTCGATTTTGGAGTTGGCAATGCTTTTGTAGGGAAATAAAAAAAATGCTTTTTATTACATGAATAGCTGGACAAGCTCACGGACCCTCAGACATAGCCGACTGAGTTTCTCGCCGGAACTTCTCAGTGGGTTGGGTTTCTATTTCGGTGGTAGATTCTGCGAAGCACGGCTCTTGCTAAGGTTCGTGTTAGCAACGTCGTCAGCTTTGAGCCCCGTGAGCTCATCTACTAGTTAAGGTTACGCTGAAAAAGCCTCTCAAGGCTCTCAGCAAGGTAGGAGTTCACGGTTCACCTGGTATTGCGTTCATAGTAGAGCCGGAAGATATGTAGTGAGTATCGTCATCTACTTAGTGACATGACGTTGAAGCCTTAGTTGATTTGCGTAAAGGCCATTTCACCCTTCAAACCGAAACGCATTACGGCTTTGCGCAAAAAACAAACAGGATATTAGTATTGCCTGGGCCTGGGCTTACTTAATGGTAATGGTATAATTGTCATGCGGCCAATGATCGGAGGCGCTGGCGGGACATCACAAGGAGTAAAATCATGTCGAATTATAATGGTCACGACCCTCAGCAGTGAGGAAACGACGCGAGGAGGAGGAGGAGGTGTTCGGGATAAATAAAAATTCTACCGAAGTACAGGTTAAAACTGTATTTAACTTAAAACACTTAACGAATATTTTAAAATTCTCAATTAACTTCTTCCGGCTTGGTTCAGGTGATCCGTTCTGTTTTTCACTGCCTTCGTATCATCTCTGCAACGCTTTTATAGTCGATACGACATTCCTAGAATTATCGAGAATATTCCTGATAGGTCGAGTGTTCAGAGTGGTCGAGAGTCAAACATGTTGCGCCGACCGCAGGTGACTGGGAGAAGGGCAGGATAATGATGATTCCTGATAGGTCGAGTAGTTTCGAAATGTGTTTCGCTATTTGACAATAGATGGCGTCGTCCTTCTCGAGTGTTCTCGATTTTACTATTTCTTTCGTTTCTGCAATTCGACGATAGATGGCGTAATTCTCACCGGCGTAACAATATGTACTTCTATAAATTCTGTAATTCCCAAAATTATATTTGGTATTTGCTGAATAAGGAATTGGATTGAAAAGCTGGAGAGTGACTATTAATAAACTATCTATACTTAAAGCTTATGTATTACATTTCCGTTTTTGTTTTTAGAGTATTTAAAAATCCGTGTATATTAAATTCTGTTTGTAAGGTAGTCCTGTGATCCTGAGTTGATATTTAGTTGTAATGTTTATTGGTTCCAGTGACAACTTACAGTAACAGGTGGACTGTACGCTTGTGAATCAGATACTATAAATGGATTCAGCTACCAGTTTTGTAATTGTCTTACGGGGCCTTACAAACTTTTCCCTAAAATTCCCTTCGAAAACGTAACAGAACCACAGGTCGTTGAACCTGTAATTTATCTAGTGACGTCACCATAAATCCAGCGCGATCTTCGTGAAATACCCGGAACCAGTAATTACCTCTAACTCCATTCTCAAAGTGCTTTTCTTTCGAAGTTTTTTTCTATCTTATATATTTCAAATTTAAAGGAGTTTAAAATAGTTACCACAGTTTTGAACATGTTTACACTTCGACTACTTTTGTGGCTTAGTATCGCGTTTGTTATCTATACCAATTATTTCGTTATATTTTATATTACTATGTTTATTTCATGAATATTTTGCGTTTTTTCATGTCACAGTCGACTATTATGGTCTTAATTTGAATATTTCACTAACTTTGCTTGTTAAGGACGATGCAATTAACACAATTTGTCAGCAAATCTCTACCCTTCAAAACTAGTGGTTAAGTAAATTGTCAATTTAGCGTTAATTAATTATAAATACTTAGAATAATTTACAATGTTAATATTTAACACGGTAACGCTGCAACTTTAAAATTAAGTTTTATTTTTAACTGGCGCCGTGCATGGAAATAATTGGTTTTTCTGAGCAAGTCAAACATTAAAACTAATAAATTAAAATCGTATTTAATCAACTGCGTTAGAACGACAAACGTTTTACAATATCAAATCAACGGTCTGACCTGCACGCCTGCCTATTCAAATAGGCACATAGGCAGTGACAACGAGACTACAATACCATTATCGGAATCGTGCGGCTGTACTCTTTGTTGTCTACCATTAAACATTCACGACGCGTTCAAAAAGCGCACAAGACGGTTACGGTTCAGTAAGTCAACAAATATTTTCAGTTTCTTTGAGACATGAGGTCTGAGTTTGTATTGCATAGCATAACGATTATCTCACCCATCGAATCAAATCGCAGATTACTGCTTCACGGCTGAAAAAGACACATTGGTAGTACCGATTAGTACGGTCTGAGATCACACCCTACCGCCAAAGTGCTCCATATTGGTAGATGAGCTGAGGCCCAGCATAATCGCATCCCTGCATAAGAATACAGTGTCTTCCATACGGAGGCTTTTGTGTTTATATTGTCTGCTGCTTGAAAAAAAGGGTTAAAATATGTAAATATATAAATTACTAGCATCATGATTAGCGTATCAGGAATCGATTTTCCGCGACCTAGCTGTGCTATAGTACATTAAAACAAATGTTGAATTAATTTCTGTATAACATTCTATAATTGTATTCGCATACGACTATTACTGTAATGTAAGCATTAACTTATTGTTCTGTGTTTGCTTTTAAATTGGTTTTATCCCGTGTGGGCTTAGAATATTGCCGGACAACATTAAAGCTACCTCGCCTGTAACTCGTGGTCACAAAGCTCTGTCACTTGCCATACTGTTCTCCCTACTCGAACACAATGGGAAATCTCATTTTATCTGTAAAGATGTCAACACCACACCAACAAATGCGCCCTCAAATCTTCCTCAAAGATCTCAAAAATATACATTTTTTTGACATTTGAATGGTCTCGTGACAGCAGTGACTAATGATCGGGGTGGGTACTTAAAAATTTTTTTTCGGACAGGTGAATTAGACAAAGGCAATTTGGTGGTTCGCGTATAATTTGGACGTCATTTCATTATTTCAATTTTGAGGGGCTTAATTTCATTCGTTATCTTTATTTACTATAATATAGAAGTATCTATAAGTAGTTTAAGCAAATTTAAATAAATTATTTAAACTTATTTTCTTAATTCGAGCCGCCGGCACCGCAAGCCTATGTTTGTTCCTAGTATTCACATTATGCAAATCGCAGACATTTTTGAAAATTTATTGTACGTGCGTAAAAACATTGATGAATTCCCCAGAGTCTGCGATTTGCACATGAGTATGAGTGAGTAAACCAACCGGCAAATATATCCAGATTATCTGATTGATCTCGTGACTTCACGAGTCATCTTGGCTTCTACACCTCGGGTTTTTTTTTTTTATTGCTTAGATAGTTGGACGAGCTCAAAGCCCACCTGGTGTTAAGTGGTTACTGGAGCCCATAGACATCGACAGCGTAAATGCGCCACCCACCCTGAGATATAAGTTCTAAGGTCTCAAGTATAGTTACAACCGCTGCCCCACCCTTCAAACCGAAACGCATTACTGCTTCACGCGGACTCACAAGAGGTCCTACCACCAGTAATTACGCAAATTATAATTTTGCTGGTTTGATTTCTATTACACGATGTTATTCCTTCACCGTGGAAGTCAATCGTGAATACAATGCAATGCATTTTTAGGTATTGATTGTTTATAGAAAGAAACTTTAAAATCCCATTACAAATGATAAAGAGCACTTTAAAATCACGCCAATCTATTTTGCTTTTAAACCCTAAATTCAGTTTAATTTATTTTTAGTTTTTATTCAGACAAAAAATGACATATCTTTAAAAATCGCTCAGTGGCATCACGTACGCTTGAGCTTTTGCGAGCTACATACAACTGTATTTCACAATTAGAATTTTATGAAGATTTATGTTTGCTACAGTCGAAATTTTTTAAAACGTTAACCACTGCGTGTTTTGCGATAACGCTGACAATTTGATCTCGTGTCTTAAGACAGAAGACAATATTCATTTTCTCATGGGATCTCGTAATGCTTTAAACATGAAACTGGTGAAGTGTGAAGTAGTTTGCCCATTAATTTCAAAAACCAGTCTAAAGTATTTCCATAATGAAGTAAGTTTACCGATATTTTATTCATATTACATATTTTGTTTAGATTTAGAATATCTATTTTTATGAAATTATTTAATATTTGACTGATATATTTATTTCTATTGAAAGCTTCGTTGTAGAGCTACATTAAAATAAGTATCGTTTTGGCTTCCACACTTATTAAGACCCTTATACTCTTGCTATTTGAAGAGAAGAGATCGATAACCTATGAACTTCAACGAACCGTAACTAAAAATAAGTAAGATATCAAAATAGATAAACATTTTTCTTAAGAAGGATGTGCTTAAGATAAATGCCAAGATATATTTAGTCTTTACGCTAAATTGTAATAAAAGTAAGTAAGGTACATTAAGATGTAAGATTACTGCAAATCTTACTTAGACCCTACTCTACATAGAGTCATATAACTGACTTAGTAAAGTCCACTCTACAATTTTATTTGAATGATAAAATAAATATTTTTCATATCAACGTTGGCTATCTACGAATTATTTAAACTTGTAATAATGTCAATTTTAGTGTCTAACACAAATTTTAAATTACATATACTTTACGCGCCGGGGTTCGGGATAAATAAATGTTCAACCAAAGAACAACTTAAAACTGTATTTATCACTTAGAACACTCACAGAACACTTTAAAATTCTTAATTCACTTCTTCCGCTTCGTTTCAGGTGATCCGTTCGCTGTTTCTCTTCGAGTAGTTCCGATTACTAACTAACTGCCGCGCCATCTCTGCAACGCTTTTATAGTCAATACGACATCCCTAGAATTATCGAGAACATTGCTCAAAAGTCGAGTATTTTCGATGCGTGTTTCCGCTATCTGACAATAGATGGCGTTGTACTTCTAGATATTCCTAGATCCTTCGATATTCGTTTCGGCTATTCGGCGATAGATGGCGCTACTCTTATCAGCGTAACAATACAATAAATTAAAGCATTTTTTTTCTATATAATAAAATTAAAAATATCTGGATTCTGGTTGAAGCAATATATACCGTATATATAGTATACCGAGTCAAATGGTAAATCCAAACTTCCCAGGGGTTCCACCGAAAGATACAGACATAATTTCAAAGGCTCCAGCTCCAGCAGTTGGTATTCGTATAAGACACCAATTGCTATCCAGATATCGAATATCGAATATAAAGGTAACTCCATCCGTAACCCAAGCCCAGACTCGAGGTATACAAGCCAAGGTGACTCGTGAAGTTAGTTACGAGGTCAATCAGATAACCTGAATATATTTGTCTGTTTCTTTACTCACTCATGTTCATGTGCACACTGCTACAGTTCAAATAAAAACAGCCAAAATGTAAGTGTTGTGATGTAAAAATCTCACAATTCAATCACCTCAAAAAGAAATCCGCCTCTCTGCCCTCTCCAGGCCGACGAAGCGAGATAATGCACAACTTTATAAGTTCAGCAATAAACCTGATGAACCAGTGCAAGATATATTGTAAAATCAGAAGATGATAAACTCCGCGGCTGACAATGAGCCTTACGCGGTTGCCATAACAACTATTTTCATTTGATGTAACTACCAAGTGTGAATAGTATTCAAGTGTGAATAGAAATCCGAGAAATATAACACGAGCAGTCGTTATCAATCACTTTCGAAATATGTATATATTTTTTAACTGATAGCTTCTCTCTATTTAGCAGGAGAATCGGTTTTACAGACGGTAGGAAGGATTGGAAGTCTGCATGTGTGGGTTCTAGCCTTGTGCTACTATGTATGGGATTCGGTTGAAAGCGTTACACCACACATTGAAGACTTCGACTTGAAGACATGTGTCGAGATGGCTGATGGTATCCACATTGTGATGTCTAAGAGCTCTGAATCCTGAAGACGTAACAATTGGGGGGCCGTGAGATCGTCTACCTATGTAAGCAATAAAAAGAGATAAGCTAGAATTATATGTATTACAGCAATCCCTCCGGCGTGACCGATTCCCGTTGGGGATGATCACTACTCACCGTCTGATAGGTAATATGATACATCTTTCTTTTTCTCTTACCTTATCCCACTAGGTGGGGTCGGCACAGTGATTTTTTCTATTTCATTCTCTTCTATCAGCCGTCATCTCAACACTCACTCCTCTCTCTTATATCGTTATTCATACACTCCATCCATGTCTTCTTCGGTCGACTTCTTCCCCCTCTACCTTGCACTACCATTTCGATACATCTCCTAGTCACATGCATCTTCTCTTTACGCATCATATGTCCATACCACGGTAACCGTCCGCTCTTTAATTTATTAATTACCGGGGCCACTTCCTGTGTAGAAGGCAAAGTACAAAAAGTGTTAAAATTCCTAAAATTCACCACGTCTACTAATAAGGCTTGATTTTTTATTTCCGTTTATTTCCATATTACATTTTTGTTTCACATCTGAACATAAATATAGGAGAATAAGTAGGTAATAAAGCTAACACATAAAAAGCTCTTTTACGATAGAAAAATAAAACGTATAACGGGTGGAAATAGTTTTACGGAGCTTTTATGGAGCTTACGAAAACTTTTACAGCTTACACCGGCTACCTTATTACACGCTTTGATGAGATTGAATTTTTAATAAATATTAATTAGTAATAAAAATTTAAATATAGTTTGGTTCTTTTTTAATGTCCTCACACTAAAAAAAGAATTATCCTTAGAATTATGACGCATCTTCTTATCCTTTCCTTTGAAAGCTATCAAAATTTTATCTAGAGAAATGAATATAGGATCTAGAACTTTTCTCCTATTGAACGAAACGATACAGAGCTTACAGCTTCTAAGAGACTTACTTGCCATTACTTAAACGATCCTAAAAATGAATAGGATCATATTTTAAAATAAGCTTCCTCGACACGCAAAGAGAGATGCAAATATAAGAAAACAAACGATATATTTTTATAATTAAGCAATATTTGAATAAGTGGAATAACCAAATGCTTTTTTCAAATATGGTAGCAAAATCTCTTAAGGACAAAATGCTTGTTTTAGTTCATAACAGACAATAGTGAAAAGATTGTGTCATGTTGAATAAACTAAATATTTTTAAAAGAATCAGATTATTATTGCATAAACTGACAAACGCCGCAATAGTCCCTCATGTAATAAAAAAAAATCGATGTTTTTCTTGTAGTGGTAGGTGTAAATAAGTATAGTATTATTTTGTGTAATATTTTTTTTACTTTGTTTCAGTGGAAGTCGCGGTGGGGAGTGGTCACTAAGCTGTCACCAGCCGCAGGTAAGTTGATTGGTAAAGTAGATGATGTTTCACTTTATTGTTATACTTCTGCTTGGACTGACTCGCGGTGTCACGAGTGCTTTGAAAACAGGTTTGAAAATATAGAAATATAATTATAAAATAAAGTTGCTTTATATTTGATTTATGTAAAAAGTACAGTACAGTCAGATATGGGATCAATAAAAGGTAGTTAAGATAGCAATTACAATGACGATAGGGATGATGATGACAGTTATTTCAGACTAGCGACCCGCCCTCGCTTCGCTTCGGAAACATTAAAACACACATGAAAACAAAAAAAATAAAATAAAAAAAAATAAAAAAAAGTAGCCTATGTTCATCAGGGACAATGTCGGCTTCTAATGGAAAAAGAATTTTTCAAATCGGTCCAGTAGTTTCGGAGCCTATTCGAAACAAACAAACAAACAAATCTTTCCTCTTTATAATATTAGTATAGATATAGATTTCTCAACGAACAAGCACCGATTGGTGCAATTAAAAATATCCCGACAAAATTAGTTTGTGCAATTTTAAAATTCTCAACCATTTTCCTGCAAATAAATCAAGCCTAAACCGCAAACAAACATAAGTTCTTGCTAAGTTTTAATTAAGCTGTCTTGTTTTATTAAGCTGGTTGCTTTTTCTCTAGTTTATTGTTTATTTAATCTGGTTATTGTTTCGTTATTGAATTACGTTTGTAAGCACCACCGTCTTGCTTACAAGAACAAAAAAATCGTCAACTTTAGTTTTCTTGAGCTACGAAGGGTTCAATTCTAACCGTCTGCTGCTATCATGAACACTGCATTAAAAAATAATAAAGCATTGGAACTGTTGGAATTTAAAAAACATACCAAACGTGAGATAAAACGTAACATACCGAAAAAGTAAAGAAAGAAAGAAAGAAAGAAAGAAAGAAAGAAAGAAAGAAAGAAAGAAAGAAAGAAAGAAAGAAAGAAAGAAAGAAAGAAAGAAAGAAAGAAAGAAAGAAAGAAAGAAAGAAAGAAAGAAAGAAAGAAAGAAAGAAAGAAAGAAAGAAAGAAAGAAAGAAAGAAAGAAAGAAAAGAAAGAAAGAAAGAAAGAAAGAAAGAAAGAAAGAAAGAAAGAAAGAAAGAAAGAAAGAAAGAAAGAAAGAAAGAAAGAAAGAAAGAAAGAAAGAAAGAAGAAAGAAAGAAAGAAAGAAAGAAAGAAAGAAAGAAAGAAAGGAAAGAAAGAAAGAAAGAAAGAAAGAAAGAAAGAAAGAAAGAAAGAAAGAAAGAAAGAAAGAAAGAAAGAAAGAAAGAAAGAAAGAAAGAAAGAAAGAAAGAAAGAAAGAAAGAAAGAAAGAAAGAAAGAAAGAAAGAAAGAAAGAAAGAAAGAAAGAAAGAAAGAAAGAAAGAAAGAAAGAAATCATTTATTCGCCAAGCATAGTGAAAATGAGTTATTACATAAAGTTGAAAGCAGCGTGTATACTTTGTCATTATTTGACATGCGAATTTTAGTGCAGTGCAAGATATTATCTATTTATATAAAAATGAATTGCTGTTCGTTAGTCTCGCTAAAATTCGAATTGAGCTGGACCGATTTGGCTAATTTTGGTCTTGAATTATTTGTGGAAGTCCAGAGAAGCTTTAAAAGATAAGTAGATAAATATGAAAATCCTCGGAATTAAATAAAAATAACAATTTTGTTTTTCCTTTGATGTGTCCCCCGTCGGACGGATTCCTTTTGTTTGTTTTAAGTTTATTTTATACGAAAGTTTCGGTATTTTATTTATCGATTGAAGCACTACGAAGTCTGCCGGGTCAGCTAGTTATATTATATGTCGGCGCAAATATGACTATTTACCTACTGATCATCAACTAATTACTCTGTGATAAGAAATTAATGTTAAACAGTTCCTTTTATTGTAATTTCAATACTTTAAAACGTGTTTGAAAAACGTGTAAACCCGCTCACGTGTTTGAAAAACGTGTAAACACGCTCACGTGTTTAAAACGTGTCAACACGCTCACGGGTACGAAGCCCCATAAATACGGCCGTGCTGTCTAGCACTGATTGATTCGTGTCCGAGCCGTTGTACTGTACGGATATCTCTGTAACGTTGTTATGCTTCTCGTGCAATATACGAAGTTCTTGTGAAGTTCTCGTGAAGTTTTGTTTCGGAAACCCAAACATGAGTTATCGTCAACAAAGCAATAACCGTGACGACAGCAATGCTGACGTCACACTTTTTAAAAACGTTCCATCTGTATCTCCCCCGACATCAGAAGTGAAGGATCAGGACTCTACTCTCACTGGCGTGACGTGTTTGAACATGTTCGAAGTACAGCGGAAAAACATGATGCAGATGAGAATACCAGTAACGGTATCTGAGATCACGGGTCAGAAATTCTTCGGGAACAGACAGATTCCGATCCATGTGCTTGGTGCGCTACGATTGATATGTACCTCGATGAACGTCTACTGGATGGTGCACGGCTCATTGTAGTCTTCAGTGGGGCCCTGAAAGGCGGTGCCTTATCATGATTGTCGCGGATTTCATAGGTAAGTGTCACATGGAGGCATTTGCGACTTATTTCTCGCTCGTTATGCAAAATTCTTGCTGCGACGCTTATCCATTTAAGCAATGATAAGCCACAAAAGCGTGAATGCAGCATACGCAAGTCGTGTAATAGCGTCTGCTACCTCGATGGAAGATCTGAGCCACGAAGAAACTTTATCACATGGCATTTACTAGCGGAAATAGGACACGAAACAAGCTGTTGCAAGAAATTAAGGCAAGTGCAAGTCTCAAGTGGAAGTTCGATCACAATAATGGATCTGTCATGACGACAAGCAAGCAAACAAGAAAGCAAGCAATTTTTCGTGGGGAAGAAAATTGACACATTTGAAGTCGTCGTGACCTGTAAGATACACCGTCCGGTGCGTTCGTGTCTGACGATGCGGCGGTGTTCGGGTCCCGCAGGCGGATGCCAGTTTTTCGGGTGAAGTGTGTGCTTGTGCGTGCTTGACAAGTGTTCGCGGTTGGCTTCCGCAGTGTGGGAGTAACATCGTGTAGTAGAGGTGGAACCCGCAAAATTGTAATTTGCGTGGTGGCTGGTGGTAAGATGTCTTGTGAGTCTGCACAGGTAGCCAGAGGTGAGACTTCTGCGGTCGCAGCCCACCCAGTCTGCGAGAACCGGGCAGATCGCCTCGACGGTACGGAGGCCGGCCGACGGGTCCGCCAAATGACGAGACTACGCCTCCAGCACGGACTGCCGAGTTTGGAGCCCTCGCGCTCCGGCTGCACTTGCGCTAGGGCGCGCCGCCTCGTAGGAGACTGTGAGGTATCCTTGAATGACTCTGACCGCGATCGCGCGCTGCCGCCGTCGCAGCGCAGCGACGTTCTAGTGGGTAAGGACGTGGCACCAGACGGGTGATCCGTATAGTGCCATCGACCGCACGGGTACCGTCACCCTGCCTATTTCTGCCGTGAAGCAGTGGTGTATTTCGGTTTGAATGGTGGGGCAGCGGTTGTAGCTATGCTGAGACCTTGAAACTTGTATCTCGGGGTGGATGACGCGTTTGCGTTGTGGATATATGTGGGTCCAATAACTACATAGCACCAGGTGGGCTATGAGCTCGTTCATAGTCCACCCATCTAAGCAAAAACATTGCCACGAGTTGCCGCCGAGGCAAATTGATGGCGCGATGTCATCGACGGCCGCGAGCAACGCAGCAGCAGAGCGACGTGCCGGTAGCTGCGTAACATCGGGTGTTTTGGTAAATGAGAAAAATCTGGTGAGTCGTTTTACTTTTATTTGGAATCTGATGCCGAATGTTCTCTTGTCGAGAAATCTATTAGTAGTAGCTTCATAATTCAGGAATTTTATGCGATGGTTCTCATAAAGGGTCTGTTGTTTTGACCAAAACTGTACGGAACAAATCCTTTGCGATGATTTATTGCTTAACCATTTTAATGTCATGTACTACCCGATAGTTGTTTTAATCGGTTCAGTGAGATTGAGCATTCAGCGAAATAAGCACTTAAATCTAGTGTGTCCTTATTCGAAGCCCACACTTGCGTTATTGCTGACCAAGCTCGCAATTAGCTCATGGAATTGTTCTTGACATGTTCTTGACAAGAAGTGCTAGAAGCACATATTTTTTAAATTGTTCTATCCAACGTATAAAAAGGGTGAGCCCTCTTGAGCTTTTAATAATTCGCGTGCCATACCCCGAAAAGCTTTTTACTTTAAATGATACTGAAAACAAGAGATTAACCTTGACGAGACCAGAGAGCAACCGGTTCCCCTCGTACTAATGGACAGGTAGAGCGCGTTATGAGTGTCCTAAAAGCAATGTTAACAGCGGTAGACTAGCGATACCAGATCGTGGCAAGATGTTGTAGGTGAGGTTCAGCTAGCTATTAATTGCACGATGAGTCGTGTAACGAAAGCATCGCCACTCGAGCTTTTAATCGGCAAGGTTGCAAGACCGTCGTTGATGTGTAGCGATGTAGACTGAAATTGATATTGACGAAATTCGCGAGATAGCGTATGAGAACAAAAGATTATGATAAGGCACGATTTAATCAAACAAAGGCGAAAATTTAAAATTTTCCGGTAAGCGTACGTACAAATATGCACACGATAGGTTGAGGAGGATATCAGTAGGTCATGTACCAGTCGAAGTTGATGTTGACAATGATCCTATTGAAGATGAGTGAGCCTAAGTTGTGCTGGAAACTCTAGTAAGACTCTATCGGCCGTATTGTGTTCGACCGTACTAGTAGCTATTACGTAGTCGTAGCCCGGTAGAAATCGATGTCTCTTGAGGCAACTCAAGTAGTCCGTGGGTGCGCGGTGCGCGTTTGGCTCTGACGGAGGTCGGGGTCTGTAAATACCATCGTGTGTAGTCAGGGGGTGATGCACACGGGCGATTCACGCTGTAGATGCGCATCATGAGGGCAATTGCGATTGCTGGTCGGCGGGAGAGCCGTGGCGATAGAGAGGCTTATGTGAAGTTTCGATAATTTAATTATGCTTAATTAAATGGTTGAATGAATAAACGACGGTGGTACAAGGCTCTGATCATCCTCCGCTCTTTAATTTGCTCTAGAAGTTTATTGTGATCAATTATTTCCGTATACTTGAGAATTTTCTAAGCTTTTACTATGTGTGTGTGCTTAATTCATCAAAATGTAGTGCAATCCCTAAATACGATTTTGTTGAAACTAGTGATTTAGAAGATGTAGAGTCAAAAGACCACGATACAACTAACTGATTAAAGTAAGGATTTTTGTTGTCCTATTTTGTGTGATTAGTAAAGATAAGTATTCGGTGTCATTTATAAAACTGGTAATTGAACACATCACCTAAATCGAGCGTGTGTTTTATGTTGAAGTTGGGTGCCGGATGGAGGTCCCACTTATTTGCGTCGCTCGATGGAGGTATCAAGGTTATCGTCACTCGATATAGGTGGCATGAGTTACTCTCACTAGATGGAGGTGATTGTAACGACAGTTTGTGATTGATACTGAATACTGATGAAATACTACTCACATTACTTAGTTTTGTAATGACTCTGGTTTCTAATGCTTATTGAGCGTTAATGAAATTTTTCAGTTGTATAGTGTGTCGCTAATAATTGGGTAATTAAATTATCTACTCACACAGGTTAAAGATCTTGTTGAAAGCTAACGTTATGTTTTGTAATGAAAGAATCCCAATCCTCAATCTTGAATGAATCAGGATTGGCCGAGACGAAACCTGTTTGATATTACAGAAGGTTATTTTTCTAGCAGGAGCGTCACACAGGGACGTGTGACATGTCAGAATGGCCGTGTCGTGATTAAAGACTTTTAGTAATATTAAGACGTTATTTTGACTATTATTTTAAATGATG
The DNA here is from genome assembly GCF_030267445.1 of Bombyx mandarina. Classification (NCBI taxonomy): domain Eukaryota; kingdom Metazoa; phylum Arthropoda; class Insecta; order Lepidoptera; family Bombycidae; genus Bombyx; species Bombyx mandarina. The sequence continues at coordinate 14,566,311 of NC_143210.1, forward strand.
AAATGCTGTTTTGATAAATATCACAAAATGTAGGGTAGACTCCGTAACGCCACAGTATAAAATGGCGGTACGTGGACAGAGTCGTGGCGTTCCGTGTCAGTCATCCAGTCCGTATCAGACGGTCCGTCCGTCAGAGTCAATGAGTCTCTGGCAGTCAGTCAGTCTGTTGGTATGTGGCACGAAACTGTCGGTTTACCCTGTCATTGTGAAAGTTGTGTGTGTTGGGTTTCAATAATTATTATTCAAAAAGTTTTATTGACTAAACTGAGTTCAATCGAACACGAGTGATAACGGAAACTACCGCTTAACCATCCCCGCCGCGCGCCGATTTATATTTCTTACTGCTATCCTGATAGTTACTTAAAATGTTTACCAATTTATGAGAAAGTCAGTATCAACATCAGCAGTAAGATCCAGCCGTTGGCCTTTGTCTTTGTTGACGGGTCGACCATCATTAAAAGTAAGCCTGTACATTACCCCTATCCTATTTTCCTTCCTTGAACCAATTTCAGAGCCCCTGTGGACCACGGTCATAATACATAAGGCCTAGGCCACAGCATCGTCCTACCTACATCCTTTAGAGCCCCTGTGGACCACGGCGTACGAGACCGCTCAGCACCACAGCATCATTCCCATGTGAGCTCTTCATTACGCTATTTATTTTCAGAGCCTCTGTGGACCACGGTCATAAATATAAGGCCCAGGCCACAGCATCGACCTTCACAATCCTTTAGAGCCCCTGTGGACCACGGCGTACGAGACCGCTCAGCACCACAGCATCAAACCCTCATAAGCCTAAACAAAAGGCAAGAAAGAAAAAAAAAAAAAAAAAAAAAAAAAAAAACATTACTTTTCAGAGCCTCTGGGGACCACGGTCAAAATGATTGACTATGACTGACTAACTTTGACCGACTTAGGCCTAGGCCCCAGCATCGTCCTAGTTCCCACTTCCATTAGAGCCCCTGTGGACCACGGCGTTCGAGACCGCTCAGCGCCACAGCATCAATCCTATCTACGAGAAATCAAATCGTGCAATTATGCGTGGAGCATTTGTATCGATATATCTACGAGTACATAAATCGTGCGAGTAAGCGTGGAGCATTACAAGCACTTCAATATCATCGCTCACCTCCCATGTACAGCATTCCTATACTTATAACAATTTTGTATAAAACTTCTCAATCTTTATTCTGTACTACATAAGTACCACAGTGTACGCCCACTACATAAGTACCACAGTGTACGCCCACTGCATAAGTACCACAGTGTACGTCCACTACATAAGTACCACAGTGTACGTCCACTACATAAGTACCACAGTGTACGTCCACTACATAAGTACCACAGTGTACGTCCACTACATAAGTACCACAGTGTACGTCCACTACATAAGTACCACAGTGTACGTCCACTACATAAGTACCACAGTGTACGTCCACTACATAGTACCACAGTGTACGTCCACTACATAGTACCACAGTGTACGTCACAATATAAAACTACACAAAATAAGTTACTTTCAAAGTAACATAAAAAGGTACACAGATACCAATCTCAGAAACAGACATTCCATTGTTTCAGATGGACTCCAAGAACTCTCTGGTGATACACCATACATGGGCGGCTGGTGCAGAGCGCGCACCGCCTGTCAGTATGGCCGTGTCGGCGCAAATATGACTATTTACCTACTGATCATCAACTAATTACTCTGTGATAAGAAATTAATGTTAAACAGTTCCTTTTATTGTAATTTCAATACTTTAAAACGTGTTTGAAAAACGTGTAAACCCGCTCACGTGTTTGAAAAACGTGTAAACACGCTCACGTGTTTAAAACGTGTCAACACGCTCACGGGTACGAAGCCCCATAAATACGGCCGTGCTGTCTAGCACTGATTGATTCGTGTCCGAGCCGTTGTACTGTACGGATATCTCTGTAACGTTGTTATGCTTCTCGTGCAATATACGAAGTTCTTGTGAAGTTCTCGTGAAGTTTTGTTTCGGAAACCCAAACATGAGTTATCGTCAACAAAGCAATAACCGTGACGACAGCAATGCTGACGTCACACTTTTTAAAAACGTTCCATCTGTATCTCCCCCGACATATATAATTCATTCATAATTCAACAAACAATTAAAAAAGTCAATTTATTTGTGTTAAAGTGATCTTAATTACTGTCTTTATGTTTATGTGCTTCCTTAAACGCCTCTCACATGGTAGGTCGTGAGCTGGTCTGTCTATCTTCATTTCTAAATAATACACGGAAACACAATTGTGCTCAAAATATGTTCAATGAGGTCGAACAAAATTATATATATATATATATATATGTCGCATCCGGGTCAATAGTTCGGAATATCAACGATACACAAACGTCAAAGTGACAGAATGGCCGTGTCGTGGTTGACGACTTTCTGATGAAATGTTGTTTTGATAAATATCACAAAATGAAGGGTAGACTCCGTAACGCCACAGTTATAAAATGGCGGTACGTGGACAGAGTCGTGGCATTCCGTGTCAGACAGTCATTCAGTCCGTATCAGACGGTCCGTCCGTCTCAGTCAGTCAGTCAGTCGGTCTGTCGGTATGTGCAACGAAACTGTCGGTTTATCCTGTCATTGTGAAAGTTGTGTGTGTTGAGTTTCAATAATTATTATTGAAAATTTTTATTGACTAAACTGAGTTCAATCGTTCAATCGAATACGAATGATGACGAAACTACCGCTCAGCCATCCCTGGTGCCGCCGCCGACATATATAATATATATTTTAAAGACTTCGCAGTTCCCAAATCACACTTTTATTATCTTAATGCGACCACCTTTCAGTATTTTAAGGGTATTACCGGAACATTACGACTTAATTCGTGTTCCAGCATTAAGTCTTCAGCGTTAAGTGGAGACCTGATTTTAGGGTAGATAACATATTCGTCCAAGTATTGGAACAATGTCATAAGAGTGAGCGATTAATGTAGTTTTTTCATCTCTTATTTCTCTTCTCAAATACTGTAAATAAAATGTGGTGAACTTTGTAATGGTAATTAATTTTCTCTACCTGTCGCTGGTAGCTTAAGAAGATATTTCAGCTATGTCCGGACGGGTAGGCTGAGAAAATTAGCTAACACTAACCCTAGCAAGAGCAGTGCTTTGTATAATCTACCACTGAATCGGAATCGCGATCCACTGAGAAGATCCAGCGAGAAACTTAGTTGGAAATTATGACATCTTATTTGGAGATTAACCAAAAAATGCGTGCATACGACTCCGTCTGTTTTGAGCTATTAAATTATTTCCCTATCAACTATAGTATTAATAGTATACTCGTCAAAAGAAAAATACTGGGACTCTGGAAAATACGGGAAAACACAAATTCCTCATACCTAATTGTTGTAATTACTAATAGCAGTACATACCCAGAATTTTCACGGGTGGGTGTCGCCATCTTGCGATTTTAAGGTCATATTTATTGAAGCCGCGCCATGCTTTTTGGAAGGACAGCTATCTTCGGTACGATTCGTCAAGCCTCTGAGGGTGACTCTCGAAAATGGGAAGAAGGTAGAAATAGTAAAATTCAGTATTTTAAAAGACAGTCACACGACGACCGATTCGTTTGTTACTTGAACTATTTCTTTCGCTACTCACTTTTTTGGGGAAACAACGTGGCTCTAAGTTTGTGGTAAAACATTGGTGTAGTATAGAAAATATTAAAAGTCATATGTATCAAGATTTTTTTTGTGTAAGCCGCTTTCCTAATTGATGGAATGAGCTATGGAATGAGCTCCCCTCCACGGTGTTTTCCGAGTGCTATGACATGTCCTTCTTCAAACGAGGCTTGTGGAGAGTACTTAACGGTAGGCAGGGGCTTGGCTCTGCCCCCGGCATTGCTGAAGTCCATAGACGACGGTAATCAGTCACCATCAGGTGTGCCGTATGATCGTCTGTCTACAAGGGCAATCAAAAATAAATAAATATATATATTTTAATAGATGTTTGAAGGTGGAAAAGTTTATAGTCTAATGTTAATTTGGTTTTAACTACCATCCATTACATACATACATACATTCATACATATGCAATAAGTCAGTGAAAATTTCGGCTCTTAAGCCTTAACTCTTAAAGCTGGTGGCATACTATTGTAAAATCTTAAGGCTCTAGTAAACATTTAGCACGAAGTAGGCTGAGAGTCCGCGTGCCTTGAAAACATCGCCAGATTTTCAACATAAGACTTGCGTACATGACAAATGACACAAAAAAAATATAGATTAGGTACAGAAACTCACCACGAAAGTAGATCCGAAAGATTGTTTGAGCAGAATACGTGAAATAAATATTCCTTCTTCCCTCCTACCCTCCAACAGTAGAAAGCGGTTGCAATGAAACAGACAGGGAACTGTGTAATTAAATGACTTACAGGGGTAGTGGGCAATAAATAACGGGAACAAATTAAAAAGTTTTGGCATGTTCTACACGGCGCGGAGTCATAAGGGCATAGATCCTCAAACGGAATCCTCGGAATTAAATAAAAATAACAATTTTGTTTTTCCTTTGATGTGTCCCCCGTCGGACGGATTCCTTTTGTTTGTTTTAAGTTTATTTTATACGAAAGTTTCGGTATTTTATTTATCGATTGAAGCACTACGAAGTCTGCCGGGTCAGCTAGTTATATTATATAATTCATTCATAATTCAACAAACAATTAAAAAAGTCAATTTATTTGTGTTAAAGTGATCTTAATTACTGTCTTTATGTTTATGTGCTTCCTTAAACGCCTCTCACATGGTAGGTCGTGAGCTGGTCTGTCTATCTTCATTTCTAAATAATACACGGAAACACAATTGTGCTCAAAATATGTTCAATGAGGTCGAACAAAATTATATATATATATATATATATGTCGCATCCGGGTCAATAGTTCGGAATATCAACGATACACAAACGTCAAAGTGACAGAATGGCCGTGTCGTGGTTGACGACTTTCTGATGAAATGTTGTTTTGATAAATATCACAAAATGAAGGGTAGACTCCGTAACGCCACAGTTATAAAATGGCGGTACGTGGACAGAGTCGTGGCATTCCGTGTCAGACAGTCATTCAGTCCGTATCAGACGGTCCGTCCGTCTCAGTCAGTCAGTCAGTCGGTCTGTCGGTATGTGCAACGAAACTGTCGGTTTATCCTGTCATTGTGAAAGTTGTGTGTGTTGAGTTTCAATAATTATTATTGAAAATTTTTATTGACTAAACTGAGTTCAATCGTTCAATCGAATACGAATGATGACGAAACTACCGCTCAGCCATCCCTGGTGCCGCCGCCGACATATATAATATATATTTTAAAGACTTCGCAGTTCCCAAATCACACTTTTATTATCTTAATGCGACCACCTTTCAGTATTTTAAGGGTATTACCGGAACATTACGACTTAATTCGTGTTCCAGCATTAAGTCTTCAGCGTTAAGTGGAGACCTGATTTTAGGGTAGATAACATATTCGTCCAAGTATTGGAACAATGTCATAAGAGTGAGCGATTAATGTAGTTTTTTCATCTCTTATTTCTCTTCTCAAATACTGTAAATAAAATGTGGTGAACTTTGTAATGGTAATTAATTTTCTCTACCTGTCGCTGGTAGCTTAAGAAGATATTTCAGCTATGTCCGGACGGGTAGGCTGAGAAAATTAGCTAACACTAACCCTAGCAAGAGCAGTGCTTTGTATAATCTACCACTGAATCGGAATCGCGATCCACTGAGAAGATCCAGCGAGAAACTTAGTTGGAAATTATGACATCTTATTTGGAGATTAACCAAAAAATGCGTGCATACGACTCCGTCTGTTTTGAGCTATTAAATTATTTCCCTATCAACTATAGTATTAATAGTATACTCGTCAAAAGAAAAATACTGGGACTCTGGAAAATACGGGAAAACACAAATTCCTCATACCTAATTGTTGTAATTACTAATAGCAGTACATACCCAGAATTTTCACGGGTGGGTGTCGCCATCTTGCGATTTTAAGGTCATATTTATTGAAGCCGCGCCATGCTTTTTGGAAGGACAGCTATCTTCGGTACGATTCGTCAAGCCTCTGAGGGTGACTCTCGAAAATGGGAAGAAGGTAGAAATAGTAAAATTCAGTATTTTAAAAGACAGTCACACGACGACCGATTCGTTTGTTACTTGAACTATTTCTTTCGCTACTCACTTTTTTGGGGAAACAACGTGGCTCTAAGTTTGTGGTAAAACATTGGTGTAGTATAGAAAATATTAAAAGTCATATGTATCAAGATTTTTTTTGTGTAAGCCGCTTTCCTAATTGATGGAATGAGCTATGGAATGAGCTCCCCTCCACGGTGTTTTCCGAGTGCTATGACATGTCCTTCTTCAAACGAGGCTTGTGGAGAGTACTTAACGGTAGGCAGGGGCTTGGCTCTGCCCCCGGCATTGCTGAAGTCCATAGACGACGGTATTCAGTCACCATCAGGTGTGCCGTATGATCGTCTGTCTACAAGGGCAATCAAAAATAAATAAATATATATATTTTAATAGATGTTTGAAGGTGGAAAAGTTTATAGTCTAATGTTAATTTGGTTTTAACTACCATCCATTACATACATACATACATTCATACATATGCAATAAGTCAGTGAAAATTTCGGCTCTTAAGCCTTAACTCTTAAAGCTGGTGGCATACTATTGTAAAATCTTAAGGCTCTAGTAAACATTTAGCACGAAGTAGGCTGAGAGTCCGCGTGCCTTGAAAACATCGCCAGATTTTCAACATAAGACTTGCGTACATGACAAATGACACAAAAAAAATATAGATTAGGTACAGAAACTCACCACGAAAGTAGATCCGAAAGATTGTTTGAGCAGAATACGTGAAATAAATATTCCTTCTTCCCTCCTACCCTCCAACAGTAGAAAGCGGTTGCAATGAAACAGACAGGGAACTGTGTAATTAAATGACTTACAGGGGTAGTGGGCAATAAATAACGGGAACAAATTAAAAAGTTTTGGCATGTTCTACACGGCGCGGAGTCATAAGGGCATAGATCCTCAAACGGAATCCTCGGAATTAAATAAAAATAACAATTTTGTTTTTCCTTTGATGTGTCCCCCGTCGGACGGATTCCTTTTGTTTGTTTTAAGTTTATTTTATACGAAAGTTTCGGTATTTTATTTATCGATTGAAGCACTACGAAGTCTGCCGGGTCAGCTAGTTATATTATATAATTCATTCATAATTCAACAAACAATTAAAAAAGTCAATTTATTTGTGTTAAAGTGATCTTAATTACTGTCTTTATGTTTATGTGCTTCCTTAAACGCCTCTCACATGGTAGGTCGTGAGCTGGTCTGTCTATCTTCATTTCTAAATAATACACGGAAACACAATTGTGCTCAAAATATGTTCAATGAGGTCGAACAAAATTATATATATATATATATATATGTCGCATCCGGGTCAATAGTTCGGAATATCAACGATACACAAACGTCAAAGTGACAGAATGGCCGTGTCGTGGTTGACGACTTTCTGATGAAATGTTGTTTTGATAAATATCACAAAATGAAGGGTAGACTCCGTAACGCCACAGTTATAAAATGGCGGTACGTGGACAGAGTCGTGGCATTCCGTGTCAGACAGTCATTCAGTCCGTATCAGACGGTCCGTCCGTCTCAGTCAGTCAGTCAGTCGGTCTGTCGGTATGTGCAACGAAACTGTCGGTTTATCCTGTCATTGTGAAAGTTGTGTGTGTTGAGTTTCAATAATTATTATTGAAAATTTTTATTGACTAAACTGAGTTCAATCGTTCAATCGAATACGAATGATGACGAAACTACCGCTCAGCCATCCCTGGTGCCGCCGCCGACATATATAATATATATTTTAAAGACTTCGCAGTTCCCAAATCACACTTTTATTATCTTAATGCGACCACCTTTCAGTATTTTAAGGGTATTACCGGAACATTACGACTTAATTCGTGTTCCAGCATTAAGTCTTCAGCGTTAAGTGGAGACCTGATTTTAGGGTAGATAACATATTCGTCCAAGTATTGGAACAATGTCATAAGAGTGAGCGATTAATGTAGTTTTTTCATCTCTTATTTCTCTTCTCAAATACTGTAAATAAAATGTGGTGAACTTTGTAATGGTAATTAATTTTCTCTACCTGTCGCTGGTAGCTTAAGAAGATATTTCAGCTATGTCCGGACGGGTAGGCTGAGAAAATTAGCTAACACTAACCCTAGCAAGAGCAGTGCTTTGTATAATCTACCACTGAATCGGAATCGCGATCCACTGAGAAGATCCAGCGAGAAACTTAGTTGGAAATTATGACATCTTATTTGGAGATTAACCAAAAAATGCGTGCATACGACTCCGTCTGTTTTGAGCTATTAAATTATTTCCCTATCAACTATAGTATTAATAGTATACTCGTCAAAAGAAAAATACTGGGACTCTGGAAAATACGGGAAAACACAAATTCCTCATACCTAATTGTTGTAATTACTAATAGCAGTACATACCCAGAATTTTCACGGGTGGGTGTCGCCATCTTGCGATTTTAAGGTCATATTTATTGAAGCCGCGCCATGCTTTTTGGAAGGACAGCTATCTTCGGTACGATTCGTCAAGCCTCTGAGGGTGACTCTCGAAAATGGGAAGAAGGTAGAAATAGTAAAATTCAGTATTTTAAAAGACAGTCACACGACGACCGATTCGTTTGTTACTTGAACTATTTCTTTCGCTACTCACTTTTTTGGGGAAACAACGTGGCTCTAAGTTTGTGGTAAAACATTGGTGTAGTATAGAAAATATTAAAAGTCATATGTATCAAGATTTTTTTTGTGTAAGCCGCTTTCCTAATTGATGGAATGAGCTATGGAATGAGCTCCCCTCCACGGTGTTTTCCGAGTGCTATGACATGTCCTTCTTCAAACGAGGCTTGTGGAGAGTACTTAACGGTAGGCAGGGGCTTGGCTCTGCCCCCGGCATTGCTGAAGTCCATAGACGACGGTAATCAGTCACCATCAGGTGTGCCGTATGATCGTCTGTCTACAAGGGCAATCAAAAATAAATAAATATATATATTTTAATAGATGTTTGAAGGTGGAAAAGTTTATAGTCTAATGTTAATTTGGTTTTAACTACCATCCATTACATACATACATACATTCATACATATGCAATAAGTCAGTGAAAATTTCGGCTCTTAAGCCTTAACTCTTAAAGCTGGTGGCATACTATTGTAAAATCTTAAGGCTCTAGTAAACATTTAGCACGAAGTAGGCTGAGAGTCCGCGTGCCTTGAAAACATCGCCAGATTTTCAACATAAGACTTGCGTACATGACAAATGACACAAAAAAAATATAGATTAGGTACAGAAACTCACCACGAAAGTAGATCCGAAAGATTGTTTGAGCAGAATACGTGAAATAAATATTCCTTCTTCCCTCCTACCCTCCAACAGTAGAAAGCGGTTGCAATGAAACAGACAGGGAACTGTGTAATTAAATGACTTACAGGGGTAGTGGGCAATAAATAACGGGAACAAATTAAAAAGTTTTGGCATGTTCTACACGGCGCGGAGTCATAAGGGCATAGATCCTCAAACGGAATCCTCGGAATTAAATAAAAATAACAATTTTGTTTTTCCTTTGATGTGTCCCCCGTCGGACGGATTCCTTTTGTTTGTTTTAAGTTTATTTTATACGAAAGTTTCGGTATTTTATTTATCGATTGAAGCACTACGAAGTCTGCCGGGTCAGCTAGTTATATTATATAATTCATTCATAATTCAACAAACAATTAAAAAAGTCAATTTATTTGTGTTAAAGTGATCTTAATTACTGTCTTTATGTTTATGTGCTTCCTTAAACGCCTCTCACATGGTAGGTCGTGAGCTGGTCTGTCTATCTTCATTTCTAAATAATACACGGAAACACAATTGTGCTCAAAATATGTTCAATGAGGTCGAACAAAATTATATATATATATATATATATGTCGCATCCGGGTCAATAGTTCGGAATATCAACGATACACAAACGTCAAAGTGACAGAATGGCCGTGTCGTGGTTGACGACTTTCTGATGAAATGTTGTTTTGATAAATATCACAAAATGAAGGGTAGACTCCGTAACGCCACAGTTATAAAATGGCGGTACGTGGACAGAGTCGTGGCATTCCGTGTCAGACAGTCATTCAGTCCGTATCAGACGGTCCGTCCGTCTCAGTCAGTCAGTCAGTCGGTCTGTCGGTATGTGCAACGAAACTGTCGGTTTATCCTGTCATTGTGAAAGTTGTGTGTGTTGAGTTTCAATAATTATTATTGAAAATTTTTATTGACTAAACTGAGTTCAATCGTTCAATCGAATACGAATGATGACGAAACTACCGCTCAGCCATCCCTGGTGCCGCCGCCGACATATATAATATATATTTTAAAGACTTCGCAGTTCCCAAATCACACTTTTATTATCTTAATGCGACCACCTTTCAGTATTTTAAGGGTATTACCGGAACATTACGACTTAATTCGTGTTCCAGCATTAAGTCTTCAGCGTTAAGTGGAGACCTGATTTTAGGGTAGATAACATATTCGTCCAAGTATTGGAACAATGTCATAAGAGTGAGCGATTAATGTAGTTTTTTCATCTCTTATTTCTCTTCTCAAATACTGTAAATAAAATGTGGTGAACTTTGTAATGGTAATTAATTTTCTCTACCTGTCGCTGGTAGCTTAAGAAGATATTTCAGCTATGTCCGGACGGGTAGGCTGAGAAAATTAGCTAACACTAACCCTAGCAAGAGCAGTGCTTTGTATAATCTACCACTGAATCGGAATCGCGATCCACTGAGAAGATCCAGCGAGAAACTTAGTTGGAAATTATGACATCTTATTTGGAGATTAACCAAAAAATGCGTGCATACGACTCCGTCTGTTTTGAGCTATTAAATTATTTCCCTATCAACTATAGTATTAATAGTATACTCGTCAAAAGAAAAATACTGGGACTCTGGAAAATACGGGAAAACACAAATTCCTCATACCTAATTGTTGTAATTACTAATAGCAGTACATACCCAGAATTTTCACGGGTGGGTGTCGCCATCTTGCGATTTTAAGGTCATATTTATTGAAGCCGCGCCATGCTTTTTGGAAGGACAGCTATCTTCGGTACGATTCGTCAAGCCTCTGAGGGTGACTCTCGAAAATGGGAAGAAGGTAGAAATAGTAAAATTCAGTATTTTAAAAGACAGTCACACGACGACCGATTCGTTTGTTACTTGAACTATTTCTTTCGCTACTCACTTTTTTGGGGAAACAACGTGGCTCTAAGTTTGTGGTAAAACATTGGTGTAGTATAGAAAATATTAAAAGTCATATGTATCAAGATTTTTTTTGTGTAAGCCGCTTTCCTAATTGATGGAATGAGCTATGGAATGAGCTCCCCTCCACGGTGTTTTCCGAGTGCTATGACATGTCCTTCTTCAAACGAGGCTTGTGGAGAGTACTTAACGGTAGGCAGGGGCTTGGCTCTGCCCCCGGCATTGCTGAAGTCCATAGACGACGGTAATCAGTCACCATCAGGTGTGCCGTATGATCGTCTGTCTACAAGGGCAATCAAAAATAAATAAATATATATATTTTAATAGATGTTTGAAGGTGGAAAAGTTTATAGTCTAATGTTAATTTGGTTTTAACTACCATCCATTACATACATACATACATTCATACATATGCAATAAGTCAGTGAAAATTTCGGCTCTTAAGCCTTAACTCTTAAAGCTGGTGGCATACTATTGTAAAATCTTAAGGCTCTAGTAAACATTTAGCACGAAGTAGGCTGAGAGTCCGCGTGCCTTGAAAACATCGCCAGATTTTCAACATAAGACTTGCGTACATGACAAATGACACAAAAAAAATATAGATTAGGTACAGAAACTCACCACGAAAGTAGATCCGAAAGATTGTTTGAGCAGAATACGTGAAATAAATATTCCTTCTTCCCTCCTACCCTCCAACAGTAGAAAGCGGTTGCAATGAAACAGACAGGGAACTGTGTAATTAAATGACTTACAGGGGTAGTGGGCAATAAATAACGGGAACAAATTAAAAAGTTTTGGCATGTTCTACACGGCGCGGAGTCATAAGGGCATAGATCCTCAAACGGAATCCTCGGAATTAAATAAAAATAACAATTTTGTTTTTCCTTTGATGTGTCCCCCGTCGGACGGATTCCTTTTGTTTGTTTTAAGTTTATTTTATACGAAAGTTTCGGTATTTTATTTATCGATTGAAGCACTACGAAGTCTGCCGGGTCAGCTAGTTATATTATATAATTCATTCATAATTCAACAAACAATTAAAAAAGTCAATTTATTTGTGTTAAAGTGATCTTAATTACTGTCTTTATGTTTATGTGCTTCCTTAAACGCCTCTCACATGGTAGGTCGTGAGCTGGTCTGTCTATCTTCATTTCTAAATAATACACGGAAACACAATTGTGCTCAAAATATGTTCAATGAGGTCGAACAAAATTATATATATATATATATATATGTCGCATCCGGGTCAATAGTTCGGAATATCAACGATACACAAACGTCAAAGTGACAGAATGGCCGTGTCGTGGTTGACGACTTTCTGATGAAATGTTGTTTTGATAAATATCACAAAATGAAGGGTAGACTCCGTAACGCCACAGTTATAAAATGGCGGTACGTGGACAGAGTCGTGGCATTCCGTGTCAGACAGTCATTCAGTCCGTATCAGACGGTCCGTCCGTCTCAGTCAGTCAGTCAGTCGGTCTGTCGGTATGTGCAACGAAACTGTCGGTTTATCCTGTCATTGTGAAAGTTGTGTGTGTTGAGTTTCAATAATTATTATTGAAAATTTTTATTGACTAAACTGAGTTCAATCGTTCAATCGAATACGAATGATGACGAAACTACCGCTCAGCCATCCCTGGTGCCGCCGCCGACATATATAATATATATTTTAAAGACTTCGCAGTTCCCAAATCACACTTTTATTATCTTAATGCGACCACCTTTCAGTATTTTAAGGGTATTACCGGAACATTACGACTTAATTCGTGTTCCAGCATTAAGTCTTCAGCGTTAAGTGGAGACCTGATTTTAGGGTAGATAACATATTCGTCCAAGTATTGGAACAATGTCATAAGAGTGAGCGATTAATGTAGTTTTTTCATCTCTTATTTCTCTTCTCAAATACTGTAAATAAAATGTGGTGAACTTTGTAATGGTAATTAATTTTCTCTACCTGTCGCTGGTAGCTTAAGAAGATATTTCAGCTATGTCCGGACGGGTAGGCTGAGAAAATTAGCTAACACTAACCCTAGCAAGAGCAGTGCTTTGTATAATCTACCACTGAATCGGAATCGCGATCCACTGAGAAGATCCAGCGAGAAACTTAGTTGGAAATTATGACATCTTATTTGGAGATTAACCAAAAAATGCGTGCATACGACTCCGTCTGTTTTGAGCTATTAAATTATTTCCCTATCAACTATAGTATTAATAGTATACTCGTCAAAAGAAAAATACTGGGACTCTGGAAAATACGGGAAAACACAAATTCCTCATACCTAATTGTTGTAATTACTAATAGCAGTACATACCCAGAATTTTCACGGGTGGGTGTCGCCATCTTGCGATTTTAAGGTCATATTTATTGAAGCCGCGCCATGCTTTTTGGAAGGACAGCTATCTTCGGTACGATTCGTCAAGCCTCTGAGGGTGACTCTCGAAAATGGGAAGAAGGTAGAAATAGTAAAATTCAGTATTTTAAAAGACAGTCACACGACGACCGATTCGTTTGTTACTTGAACTATTTCTTTCGCTACTCACTTTTTTGGGGAAACAACGTGGCTCTAAGTTTGTGGTAAAACATTGGTGTAGTATAGAAAATATTAAAAGTCATATGTATCAAGATTTTTTTTGTGTAAGCCGCTTTCCTAATTGATGGAATGAGCTATGGAATGAGCTCCCCTCCACGGTGTTTTCCGAGTGCTATGACATGTCCTTCTTCAAACGAGGCTTGTGGAGAGTACTTAACGGTAGGCAGGGGCTTGGCTCTGCCCCCGGCATTGCTGAAGTCCATAGACGACGGTAATCAGTCACCATCAGGTGTGCCGTATGATCGTCTGTCTACAAGGGCAATCAAAAATAAATAAATATATATATTTTAATAGATGTTTGAAGGTGGAAAAGTTTATAGTCTAATGTTAATTTGGTTTTAACTACCATCCATTACATACATACATACATTCATACATATGCAATAAGTCAGTGAAAATTTCGGCTCTTAAGCCTTAACTCTTAAAGCTGGTGGCATACTATTGTAAAATCTTAAGGCTCTAGTAAACATTTAGCACGAAGTAGGCTGAGAGTCCGCGTGCCTTGAAAACATCGCCAGATTTTCAACATAAGACTTGCGTACATGACAAATGACACAAAAAAAATATAGATTAGGTACAGAAACTCACCACGAAAGTAGATCCGAAAGATTGTTTGAGCAGAATACGTGAAATAAATATTCCTTCTTCCCTCCTACCCTCCAACAGTAGAAAGCGGTTGCAATGAAACAGACAGGGAACTGTGTAATTAAATGACTTACAGGGGTAGTGGGCAATAAATAACGGGAACAAATTAAAAGTTTTGGCATGTTCTACACGGCGCGGAGTCATAAGGGCATAGATCCTCAAACGGAATCCTCGGAATTAAATAAAAATAACAATTTTGTTTTTCCTTTGATGTGTCCCCCGTCGGACGGATTCCTTTTGTTTGTTTTAAGTTTATTTTATACGAAAGTTTCGGTATTTTATTTATCGATTGAAGCACTACGAAGTCTGCCGGGTCAGCTAGTTATATTATATAATTCATTCATAATTCAACAAACAATTAAAAAAGTCAATTTATTTGTGTTAAAGTGATCTTAATTACTGTCTTTATGTTTATGTGCTTCCTTAAACGCCTCTCACATGGTAGGTCGTGAGCTGGTCTGTCTATCTTCATTTCTAAATAATACACGGAAACACAATTGTGCTCAAAATATGTTCAATGAGGTCGAACAAAATTATATATATATATATATATATGTCGCATCCGGGTCAATAGTTCGGAATATCAACGATACACAAACGTCAAAGTGACAGAATGGCCGTGTCGTGGTTGACGACTTTCTGATGAAATGTTGTTTTGATAAATATCACAAAATGAAGGGTAGACTCCGTAACGCCACAGTTATAAAATGGCGGTACGTGGACAGAGTCGTGGCATTCCGTGTCAGACAGTCATTCAGTCCGTATCAGACGGTCCGTCCGTCTCAGTCAGTCAGTCAGTCGGTCTGTCGGTATGTGCAACGAAACTGTCGGTTTATCCTGTCATTGTGAAAGTTGTGTGTGTTGAGTTTCAATAATTATTATTGAAAATTTTTATTGACTAAACTGAGTTCAATCGTTCAATCGAATACGAATGATGACGAAACTACCGCTCAGCCATCCCTGGTGCCGCCGCCGACATATATAATATATATTTTAAAGACTTCGCAGTTCCCAAATCACACTTTTATTATCTTAATGCGACCACCTTTCAGTATTTTAAGGGTATTACCGGAACATTACGACTTAATTCGTGTTCCAGCATTAAGTCTTCAGCGTTAAGTGGAGACCTGATTTTAGGGTAGATAACATATTCGTCCAAGTATTGGAACAATGTCATAAGAGTGAGCGATTAATGTAGTTTTTTCATCTCTTATTTCTCTTCTCAAATACTGTAAATAAAATGTGGTGAACTTTGTAATGGTAATTAATTTTCTCTACCTGTCGCTGGTAGCTTAAGAAGATATTTCAGCTATGTCCGGACGGGTAGGCTGAGAAAATTAGCTAACACTAACCCTAGCAAGAGCAGTGCTTTGTATAATCTACCACTGAATCGGAATCGCGATCCACTGAGAAGATCCAGCGAGAAACTTAGTTGGAAATTATGACATCTTATTTGGAGATTAACCAAAAAATGCGTGCATACGACTCCGTCTGTTTTGAGCTATTAAATTATTTCCCTATCAACTATAGTATTAATAGTATACTCGTCAAAAGAAAAATACTGGGACTCTGGAAAATACGGGAAAACACAAATTCCTCATACCTAATTGTTGTAATTACTAATAGCAGTACATACCCAGAATTTTCACGGGTGGGTGTCGCCATCTTGCGATTTTAAGGTCATATTTATTGAAGCCGCGCCATGCTTTTTGGAAGGACAGCTATCTTCGGTACGATTCGTCAAGCCTCTGAGGGTGACTCTCGAAAATGGGAAGAAGGTAGAAATAGTAAAATTCAGTATTTTAAAAGACAGTCACACGACGACCGATTCGTTTGTTACTTGAACTATTTCTTTCGCTACTCACTTTTTTGGGGAAACAACGTGGCTCTAAGTTTGTGGTAAAACATTGGTGTAGTATAGAAAATATTAAAAGTCATATGTATCAAGATTTTTTTTGTGTAAGCCGCTTTCCTAATTGATGGAATGAGCTATGGAATGAGCTCCCCTCCACGGTGTTTTCCGAGTGCTATGACATGTCCTTCTTCAAACGAGGCTTGTGGAGAGTACTTAACGGTAGGCAGGGGCTTGGCTCTGCCCCCGGCATTGCTGAAGTCCATAGACGACGGTAATCAGTCACCATCAGGTGTGCCGTATGATCGTCTGTCTACAAGGGCAATCAAAAATAAATAAATATATATATTTTAATAGATGTTTGAAGGTGGAAAAGTTTATAGTCTAATGTTAATTTGGTTTTAACTACCATCCATTACATACATACATACATTCATACATATGCAATAAGTCAGTGAAAATTTCGGCTCTTAAGCCTTAACTCTTAAAGCTGGTGGCATACTATTGTAAAATCTTAAGGCTCTAGTAAACATTTAGCACGAAGTAGGCTGAGAGTCCGCGTGCCTTGAAAACATCGCCAGATTTTCAACATAAGACTTGCGTACATGACAAATGACACAAAAAAATATAGATTAGGTACAGAAACTCACCACGAAAGTAGATCCGAAAGATTGTTTGAGCAGAATACGTGAAATAAATATTCCTTCTTCCCTCCTACCCTCCAACAGTAGAAAGCGGTTGCAATGAAACAGACAGGGAACTGTGTAATTAAATGACTTACAGGGGTAGTGGGCAATAAATAACGGGAACAAATTAAAAAGTTTTGGCATGTTCTACACGGCGCGGAGTCATAAGGGCATAGATCCTCAAACGGAATCCTCGGAATTAAATAAAAATAACAATTTTGTTTTTCCTTTGATGTGTCCCCCGTCGGACGGATTCCTTTTGTTTGTTTTAAGTTTATTTTATACGAAAGTTTCGGTATTTTATTTATCGATTGAAGCACTACGAAGTCTGCCGGGTCAGCTAGTTATATTATATAATTCATTCATAATTCAACAAACAATTAAAAAAGTCAATTTATTTGTGTTAAAGTGATCTTAATTACTGTCTTTATGTTTATGTGCTTCCTTAAACGCCTCTCACATGGTAGGTCGTGAGCTGGTCTGTCTATCTTCATTTCTAAATAATACACGGAAACACAATTGTGCTCAAAATATGTTCAATGAGGTCGAACAAAATTATATATATATATATATATGTCGCATCCGGGTCAATAGTTCGGAATATCAACGATACACAAACGTCAAAGTGACAGAATGGCCGTGTCGTGGTTGACGACTTTCTGATGAAATGTTGTTTTGATAAATATCACAAAATGAAGGGTAGACTCCGTAACGCCACAGTTATAAAATGGCGGTACGTGGACAGAGTCGTGGCATTCCGTGTCAGACAGTCATTCAGTCCGTATCAGACGGTCCGTCCGTCTCAGTCAGTCAGTCAGTCGGTCTGTCGGTATGTGCAACGAAACTGTCGGTTTATCCTGTCATTGTGAAAGTTGTGTGTGTTGAGTTTCAATAATTATTATTGAAAATTTTTATTGACTAAACTGAGTTCAATCGTTCAATCGAATACGAATGATGACGAAACTACCGCTCAGCCATCCCTGGTGCCGCCGCCGACATATATAATATATATTTTAAAGACTTCGCAGTTCCCAAATCACACTTTTATTATCTTAATGCGACCACCTTTCAGTATTTTAAGGGTATTACCGGAACATTACGACTTAATTCGTGTTCCAGCATTAAGTCTTCAGCGTTAAGTGGAGACCTGATTTTAGGGTAGATAACATATTCGTCCAAGTATTGGAACAATGTCATAAGAGTGAGCGATTAATGTAGTTTTTTCATCTCTTATTTCTCTTCTCAAATACTGTAAATAAAATGTGGTGAACTTTGTAATGGTAATTAATTTTCTCTACCTGTCGCTGGTAGCTTAAGAAGATATTTCAGCTATGTCCGGACGGGTAGGCTGAGAAAATTAGCTAACACTAACCCTAGCAAGAGCAGTGCTTTGTATAATCTACCACTGAATCGGAATCGCGATCCACTGAGAAGATCCAGCGAGAAACTTAGTTGGAAATTATGACATCTTATTTGGAGATTAACCAAAAAATGCGTGCATACGACTCCGTCTGTTTTGAGCTATTAAATTATTTCCCTATCAACTATAGTATTAATAGTATACTCGTCAAAAGAAAAATACTGGGACTCTGGAAAATACGGGAAAACACAAATTCCTCATACCTAATTGTTGTAATTACTAATAGCAGTACATACCCAGAATTTTCACGGGTGGGTGTCGCCATCTTGCGATTTTAAGGTCATATTTATTGAAGCCGCGCCATGCTTTTTGGAAGGACAGCTATCTTCGGTACGATTCGTCAAGCCTCTGAGGGTGACTCTCGAAAATGGGAAGAAGGTAGAAATAGTAAAATTCAGTATTTTAAAAGACAGTCACACGACGACCGATTCGTTTGTTACTTGAACTATTTCTTTCGCTACTCACTTTTTTGGGGAAACAACGTGGCTCTAAGTTTGTGGTAAAACATTGGTGTAGTATAGAAAATATTAAAAGTCATATGTATCAAGATTTTTTTTGTGTAAGCCGCTTTCCTAATTGATGGAATGAGCTATGGAATGAGCTCCCCTCCACGGTGTTTTCCGAGTGCTATGACATGTCCTTCTTCAAACGAGGCTTGTGGAGAGTACTTAACGGTAGGCAGGGGCTTGGCTCTGCCCCCGGCATTGCTGAAGTCCATAGACGACGGTAATCAGTCACCATCAGGTGTGCCGTATGATCGTCTGTCTACAAGGGCAATCAAAAATAAATAAATATATATATTTTAATAGATGTTTGAAGGTGGAAAAGTTTATAGTCTAATGTTAATTTGGTTTTAACTACCATCCATTACATACATACATACATTCATACATATGCAATAAGTCAGTGAAAATTTCGGCTCTTAAGCCTTAACTCTTAAAGCTGGTGGCATACTATTGTAAAATCTTAAGGCTCTAGTAAACATTTAGCACGAAGTAGGCTGAGAGTCCGCGTGCCTTGAAAACATCGCCAGATTTTCAACATAAGACTTGCGTACATGACAAATGACACAAAAAAAATATAGATTAGGTACAGAAACTCACCACGAAAGTAGATCCGAAAGATTGTTTGAGCAGAATACGTGAAATAAATATTCCTTCTTCCCTCCTACCCTCCAACAGTAGAAAGCGGTTGCAATGAAACAGACAGGGAACTGTGTAATTAAATGACTTACAGGGGTAGTGGGCAATAAATAACGGGAACAAATTAAAAAGTTTTGGCATGTTCTACACGGCGCGGAGTCATAAGGGCATAGATCCTCAAACCTGAGGGCGACATTTTTTTTAATTTTTTTTTATTGCTCAGGTCGGTGGACGAGCTCACAGCCCACCTGGTGTTAAGTGGTTACTGGAGCGCATAGACATCTATAACGTAAATGCCGCCACCCACCTTGAGATATGAAGTTTATGCCCTCAGTATAGTTACAACGGCTGCTCCACCCTTCAAACCGAAACGCATTACTGCTTCACGACAGAAATAGGCAGGGCGGTGGTACCTAATATCTTAAAAAGCACCCCACGGTTTTTTTACCATAAAACATACTTTACACTATTTTCAATTTAAATTTATTAAAATTTATTTTCTATTTTTTTGTTGAATTTTATATTATATAAAGCGTGTTTTTCAGTTTTTTAAAACTATTATTTATTTTATGATAGCTTTGCTGATATTACTGTAAAAAAATTAAAATACAAAATAGCAGAACAGTTGTTTTTCTGGAAGAAAGAGACTTTTTGTACTCCTGATAAGGCAAATAGGTTTTTTTTTTTATTGCCCTTGTAGGCAGACGAGCATACGGCCCACCTGATGGTGAGTAGTTACCGTCGCCCATGGACTTCAACAATGCCAGGGGCAGAGCCAAGCCGCTGCCTACCGTTTAATAAATATAAGTATACGTAATAAGGCGTATTGGTTTCTATCGACTTCGTTAAGCACTTAGTACCAAGTGGGCCGTGAAATTATCTGTCCAACTTCTCCAGCACTGACAAAATCGAAATTGTTTTGTATCAAAATAACATTAAAGCAATCGAAGGGTCTACGTATACCCTTAATAAAATAATACCGTAGTATAACAATCTCTAGAGTCTTAGAATTACTCACACTACGCCGCCTTTGATGACGTCATAAATAAAATGGCCGTCCCGAGCCATATTCTGACTATCGTCCCTCCCCTTCTCTATATGATATATTTTACTCCTGTATCCGTCTGTGCATTGATATAAAACGAGTTTTAATAGCACTGAATCAAATTTACTTAACTTAATTTTGTTTCGCTGAACATTTAAATTTTTGTTGTTTTAATAAAGTAATAAAAGTGTTTTCTATATACATATTTTGAACCAAAACAATCGTCCTCCCAAACAAATGGATACTTACTATCGCCTTATTAATACGGTCACTTATTAAACAGGACCCTCTATCAAGATAATGTCCCAATTGTGTTTGCTCATCATTATGACATTAAACTTTTACTGCTAGTGATAGACAAAAATAGTTGCTAGACAAAGAGTGTATCCGACATTAATGATCGAAGATGACAACTGACTATCCCTACAACTAAGTTGTAAGTTTGTTCTAAGACCATAAAATGTTTAAGATGTAAATAATTATAAGGGTTATAAATATAAAAGCACCATCGGTGCCGAATATACCATACTGGTATATACATACTTTACTGGTGGTAGGACCTCTTGTGAGTCCGCACGGGTAGGTACCACCACCCCGCCTATTTCTGCCGTGAAGCAGTAATGCGTTTCGGTTTGAAGGGTGGGGCAGCTGTTGTAACTATACTGAGACCTTAGAACTTATATCTAAAGGTGGGTGGCGCATTTACGTTGTAGATGTCTATGGGCTCCAGTAACCACTGAGCAGCAGGTGGGATGTGATCTAAGAAAGAAAAAAAATCTCCTTGAGATCATAACACGGGAGCTACTGTCTTCGAAGCATCAGGTCGAAATCCCGACAAAATTATATTTTCAGTACATTTGGCAGGCATCCAAAGAGACATAAAGTATCATATTATTATTAGAGGGAAGGAATATCCTCCCTCGTAAGTTCTTAAGGAATTCAAATTACAAGTTTTATGAGAGAGAAATCTGTTTAATGTCTGCTCGCTATTGAGGGGGATTGTTTATTTGGTAAGATCGCTCAGTGGCGAAATTTCGTTAAAACTAGACTATTTATTATACTGTGGCACCAATCTCGTCTGATCATTGTTCATTTTTACTACTTAGAACTGCTTATTTACGTCACTGAACGCTTCCGTTGGTTATTTTCTCACACTTCAAAAGAGAGAAGAAAAAGACCGCTCATAACTGGCAATCTTCTCTTCTTTTTCCGACGACCCTCACAATTTTTAGTACTTTGAAGGAAAAAACAAAATCAAACTATTCTTGCTGGGACTTAATGACTACTTGTCTCCCGTTTGCTTACACAACGTGTACGCTTGGTGTTAAGTGTTTTCTGAAGAGCTTAGGCATCATAATGTGAATGCTGTTACCCGCCTTCAGACGAAGTCGAAACCTCAAATTGTATTGTACCGTTGTTTGGACTGGGAAAACATTTCCCACTATCGATGCACTCAGTGTAGACAGCAGGATGGTTTCCTTTCGCTATCGAAGGAAACAGAAACGTAGAGAAGGGACATCTAGAAAAACGCAGATGGGACGATTCCTTTTGAAAAGTATGTTTTTTCGTTTTACTAGAGACTGATTATCAACAAAAAACAGTGTTAGCCTTTAATTTCCCATCCTAGAGTCGATCTAAAGTCGAGAGAAGAGGCCTTCTGTTACCCAGTTGCTTCTCAAATAAATCCTAACAGGTTATTTACACTAAAACATATTATGGGTGTGTTATGCTCAAATCTGGGATCTATTGTCTTGGTGAATATTGGTCTTCACAAAAATCTTCATAAATATAGTCTTTATATTGTTAAAAAACTATAAGTAATGAGCCCTGGGTCTGGCTGGCAGTAGAACCGAACCCATAAAATGCAGGCGTTTAAATTTGCATAAACTAAAGTTGGAGCGACCCTGCTCCGTTGGCGATAGTTTGTGATACCATAGCTAAATTACTATAGATGACTCAGTTTTATTTAATTTATGAAGAAGTGGGGCTTTTGTAAGGTCGCAGGGTCTTGTCGTTTCCTTAAAAAACAAGAGAAAATATATTTTTCATGCAAGAGGTATCAGGTTCGAATTTAGATTTATATTTCCAAATATCTTTTCAGTTTTTTTAAGACAATAAGTGCATATGGTTTACAGCTTATTAGAAATGTTCTATTTATTACAAACTTTAAATATAATATTATCTATTTAACTTAGTTAAATACTAAAACCGAGATTCGTTTTTTATTACTTTCTACATTTTTTTTCTTTTTGAAATAACGTGAATTTTTTTAGATTTCATGTGACTTCCAATGCTCACTCTTCACCCAAAACGCTTTCATAGCACTCATTTTAAAAGTCCTTGCAGTCCTCCGGGAAAATTTTGAAATTTTTTTGACTGTATGTAAAGGTTCTCAATGAAAAATAGAAATTATGCCATTAGGGTGTCGAACTCTAATATCTCAAATAGCGCCCAGTTTAAAACAAAATCACTAATCTATTAAAAGTAACACTTCTCTTAAGCTTTTTCTGTGTGAACTACATCTACGAGAGTATAGGGTAATGTCGATGGGGGAACATTTGAATAAAAGACAACTGCTATATTTCTTTATTTATCGTACAGAAGTATTGAATATGCAATATGTTCAAAATTTGAAATCAGAAGCTTATTTATTTCATTGGTTATCTTTCCATTGGTTATCTCCAACATGTCTTTCGCCATATCTTTGGAAAGATATACGACAAAGGGAAGATCTTCCACCGAGCGGGTGATATTGCTCGGTAGACCGACGGTCCGTATGTTGTTGTTCGGAACTTGTATATATGCGCTTTATCTTGAAAATGTCGTAAGCGAGATTCAGGCATCTGTCAGTTATCTTGCGTTGTATGATGGCTACCCGCCACATATCCACTACTGAATAGAGTGGTAGAGTTAACATTGTTATTTATATTTTGACATTCAACAAGTGCATTATACTGACATCTAAGTTGAAATAAATGATTTTGAATTTGAATTTGAATACAGCTCAATTGTATACATTTTCATAGGAAGGCTTGAAAATATACGCACACAAAATACACATCTTCTACGTGTTTGGTACAAATAGGCATGTTTACAATATTTAAATACTATACAAAAGTCTCTCCCTATCCGGTTTCAACTGGAATGAACGAGAAAAAACCGGATTCAACCGAAGTAAATTGGTTTCCCTCAATAAGTTTCGAGTCCCCTGACAATGAGAATTATTTCTTGCGCCTATCTTGTTATTTCAATTTTGTGCCAATTTATTCTTTTTTTTTATCTTTTCTTTCCGTCGACCCAAATTATTGGAATGACGAATATCGTAATGAAGTTTCGACTGGGCCGCGTCGAATTGGTTTCTATGTTTGGAATTATCTGACGTAATTTGTTTTTGTCTCTATCCTATTTTTATATTTGCTCATGAATAATAGATTGGTAATTTAAATAAATGTTTTTTACCCATTTATTATTTTAATGATTAAAAAACCCATACAATTCAAGCACGCACTGGTAAAGTAGGTATCTAAAGTTATTTAGTTTGCAGCAAAATTAGCACGGCATGACACTACATGACAAAATCCAAGTAACCTCTAATAATACTCAATAAATTAGACAACGAATAAAATTTCTGTGTATTGTAACACCAGTATATCCGCGTATTTCAATAAAAACAATACCGCATCACTGTGTACTCCACTGATATCTACTGTTGAAAGCAAAGTAATAAAAATCAAGCCCGCAAAATTATTCTATAATTTGCGCAATTACTGGTGGGAGGACCTCTTGTGAGTCCGTATGAGTAGGTACCACCACCCTGCCTATTTCTGCCGTGAAACAGTAATGCGTTTAGCTTTGAAGGGTGGGGCAGCCGTTGTAACTATAGTTATACTGAGGGCATAGACTTCATATCTCAAGGTGGGTGGCGGCATTTACGTTGTAGATTTCTATGGGCCCCGGTAGCCACTTAACACCTGGTGGGCTGTGGGCTAGTCAATTCATTTATGCAATAAGTAAAAAAATACAATGTACAATAAAAAATTGGTTTTTGGTTGGTACTTTTGTAGCAGATTAACGAGATATTTGGTGAAATATTTATGAGCTGTAGATTGGTATAGTAAGAGAACGGTGACTATTTTCTTTTAATTTCAAATTCAAAGCAGTTAAAATCACAGAGCTCTCCTTGGAATGTAATAATATGATTGCGCAAATTTAACTAAACAACATTGCTCCTTAAAGCAATCTTGTACACAACGTAATAATACACAATGCTTACTGCAAATAACATTCTCATATTGTACATAAAAGTACACATTAAGACGCTTTATATAAAATACCAACCCTACTAATGAGCGTAGTTTAAAAAAAATACCCACGCACATTTTTACGAGATTACATTTCTCGGATGCCAAGATTCCGCCAAGGGGATTCAAATGAAGCTGGGAGAGCCAATGTTTAGTCCGGGATTATCTCTATAAGTGCTGTTATGAAGCACGGAACCGGTTTAATTCGGATACGAGCTTAGTGCTGGTTATTTGCTTATCTATGAAATTTCTTGTTTGTTGTAGTGATTGTTTGTCAAACGGATTTGTTTATCTGCACATCCGGTACAATGCTGGCTGTTAGTTAAAAAAATCGGTTGTCTGTAAAGTCGGTTTACTGACGATAGTTTAACGTGACAACGTCATAAAAAATACTGATGGAATGGTTTGATAGATTGAGGTAAATTGAAATCACTATTGAATTGATCAAGTTTTTATCATTGATCAAGTGTTTGTACGCATAAATACAATTACGTCATTTTTTTTTTACAATGTACATAACTTTTTTACAAGTATGAATGTGTTTTGAATTGTATTATTGTATAGCAGCTGTCCACGCGGATGCATCGCCTCAGGGCGAGGTAACGCCTCATGAGTCATGTTTTTTCGTGCGTGCAGCCGGCTCCATCGAATTATAAGACGTTGTCACGTCAAAATATCCTATCCAGAAAAATAATGTTCTTTCTTACTAAATGTATTTAACGATGGGAATTATTTCTCTAGAATGTTAAATCTCAATAGCAAGTCGACAGCCTCTTGTGAGAGACTTCTCAAGTTCTGTAGTCGTAAACCTGATGTAGTACTTGAGGTGGTCTAAGATCTAGACTTTTATGCGTAACTCATGTTTCATTACTTTAAAGTGGTAAACGAACAGGCAAGTATAAACTTCACAGCAACAAGCCGACAGCCTAGACGTGGAAAAATTATCAATGCTACTCATGAATATCGACAGTGACTCCGGTCACGGTCCTCGTCAAACCCGTCGTTTGCGACGAAGGGCTCGACGAGCGAATTAACCCATAGACACAACCCATTGAGTTTCTCGCCGGATCTTCTCAGTGGGTCGCGTTTCCGATCCGGTGGTAGATTCTGCGAAGCACTGCTCTTGCTAGGGTCAGTGTTAGTAACATTTCGGTTTAAGCCCCGTGAGCTCACCTACACACGTTAGGGTGAAGCTGAAATAGCCTCTCAAGGCTATCAGTATGGGTAGGAAAAAAAAGACAGTGCCAAGTACACAGCCAGACCACTGAACTGGTAAGGAGTATGTCCACCCTTGTTTGCTATGAAAACAGCGAGGACTTCAAATGACGCAGCGTCGAAAAATGATACCCAGAAAGTTCATTGTGAGCGCTCTAGTTTTAAGCGAAATTGAAAAACTCCCTCCAAAAATTAGAGTGGTGGAACTTCACGTTCCTTACATACGTGTTAGTAAGCTGGTGGAGGATGTTGTGAGATCACCGTAGTGAGTGTTGTCATGCACGTTTGGGCTTTGAAGATTAATAATGTTTTTTTTAAATAAGTTGGATTTTGACCGAACTTTTCAAGATAGGGAGCGGCATTTCCAATTTTCCACCTTTTGACTCCAATAATTATTCAAGTCACACTATGCAGCTAAAAAGCACAAAATAATGATCAATTTCTGTACTACTTCTGCCACCAGTTATCAAATCAAATCAAATCAAAAAAGTTTTATTCAACATAAATGGAAGTACATACTTGTTGAACGTCAAAAGAACTACCGCCAATTCACTAGAACTAGCCTCCGCCCTAAGAAGAATTGGCAAGAAACTCAGCGGGCATGTCTTTTTTTTTTTTGAAATATTAGATTTTTTATTTTATTTTAAATATTAGTTTTTTTTTAAATATTCATTGCCAAAGATGCTTACCAATTACGGTCGGATACTTGCTAATACCGAAATTCCGGAAAATCTTCTACTTTGGCCCAAACGACATTCTCCGTGCTCTCAAGTACAGGTACACAAATCCTCTAGACACGGTACAAAGGCTATCTCAAACCGCGTGCACGGACTTATCTTCTACTACTTACTTTACTATTATGCGCAACACCGCATGTGAGGAACTATGGCATTTTGTACAGTAATTCCTTGGCAAATCTGGACCAAGTTTTGTAAGGCGGAAGGATCTTCTATAATATTTTACAAAAATGTTCATATGGACACTATACGTACTTTAAGTACAGGAAAATTCGACTAGTTTGAACTTAGAAGATACTAAGGCACAAGCTTTTGAATTTTTCGATATGGATTTAGTTGCGTAAATGGTTTATTTATTTATTTATTGATTAGATGGGTGGACGAGCTCACAACCCACCTGGTGTTAAGTGGTTACTGGAGCCCATAGACATCTACATCGTAAATGCGCCACCTACCTTGAGATATAAGTTCTAAGGGTCTCAGTATAGTTACAACGGCTGCCCCACCCTTCAAACCGAAACGCATTACTGCTTCACGGCAGAAATAGGCAGGGTGGTGGTACCTACCCGCGCGGACTCACAAGAGGTCCTACCACCAGTAATTACGCAAATTATAATGTATTGTTGTTATTTGAGTTTAATTAAGATTAGTTCTTTTTTACTGGTGGAAGGACCTTTTGTGAGTCCGCGCGGGTAGATACCACCACCCTGCCTGTTTCTGCCGTGAAGCAATAATGCGTTTCGGTTTGAAGGGTGGGGCAGCCGTTGTAACTATACTTGAGACCTTAGAACTCATATCTCAAGGTGGGTGGCGCATTTACGTTGTAGATGTCTATGGGCTCCAGTAACCACTTAACAACAGGTGGGCTGTGAGGTCGGTCACCCATCTAAGCAATAAAAAATAAATAAATAAAAAGTCCTGCAAAAAATCAGCATAAAACTAGGCCATTTATTTGGAAGCTGTGTTTCAAACATTCATATTAAATTCATCAGAACACACAAACACACACATTGAAAGGGAAGCACCGTAGGCTCGCAAGAACACTATAAAAATCACCATTATATCCCCCAGGACGCACGTGGCCATATAAAATATTAAAAAACGTAGTAGGAAAACCTCATTAATACCTGAGTAACTCACGAACGAAGCCTGTTGTGGGTTTTTGATTACACGATACAGACTACAAGGTATTTTGAATTATTGAATACTTTAAGGTATTTTTTATTTCATTCCAAAGGGTTCGACTATTTGTCTTCTGAAAACATGTTGGAATACATTCGAACGTTCCGGACTCATTTCCTAAGGAGACCGTTCCCTAGTATTTTTGCGGAGATCGACTTAAATTTTTATTTTTCCGAATTTCTCAGTGCTACTTAACTAAGGTGCTAACAATTACTGTATCGTCCAACATACGTCGTTATTCTTACTTAGAACTGAGAGAAATCGTGGATTACACATTGAGTGCTACTGCATGATTCCCGGGATCATTACAGGAAATTTTGTAAATAAAAAAATTGTCTTTTTCTTCGCTACCGTTGAAATAGTGTTCGTTCTTACTACGAGGAATAGTGCTTCTTGAAACATGATTGAAAAGGTCTGTTAAAGATTACCACGCTCCGTCAAGTGGGCTGTTTACAACTCTCGAGGGCAGTAAAAATATAAAAACACATTCACATACGTTTTAAAAACTGTAAATAAAATGGTTGCTTTTGTATTTTATTAAATTACTTTAGCGCAATTGTTCAAAGTAGGTATATCAGAATTACTTTCATACTTGTTTAGCATACTGCAAGAACGCAATGTATCCTAGACGCTGGCTAAATCCTGGCGGTTTGAAATTATCATTTGAAACCTATAACTTGATCGGGGTTTTTTTCTGGATCGTGGTAACACCCATGTTGAGGTATAAAAGGTACTCCTCCAAATCCGATGGACTAATAATGTCTGCCTTGACACAACTTGCCGAGTCCAGAAAAAAAAGGATTTAAAAAAAACCTTCCATTTAAGTTTCAGCTATTCTGCTCTGACGAAACCCTTTTCTCCGGTAAAAAACTAGAGAAACATTCTCGAACCATTTTCAGAAGTAAAATGTTAAAGATCATGATCATTATAGATGATGGTTACATTGAAAATATAAGCCAACAAGTTTCGTAATCTACATAAGCTATTTTATCTCCCCCTACCATTGCTTCAGGCTTTCCTCATAAATTTGTAATACGTGCGAATTCGTATGTTGAAAATGAGGGTAACTCTGTATGTTTGTGCTTAAAAAAATGATAGGGCCCATTTGAATTGAACTCATGCATTTATATTTTGCGCAAACGTGAATTTCTCAAGGGGTTTGTGTTGATCTAATCTCATTTTACTTCTAGATTTTGGGTTAAAAGTCTTACGGCCTGTGTTTCTATGAAAGAAGAGGTGATGAGAAAAGTAAGCAGTGGCTTAGCAGAAAAAAGGCACCATCCGGCTTTGAAATGGACTGTCCTCAACAGTGTTCTTTAAGGGCTATAACCGGCCCTGCTTTAAACGAGGTTTAGGGAAAGCTTTCAGGCACAGGCAGCGTTGTGGCTCTGCCGTTGCTGAGGTCAGTGACATCTAACTGTTTTGTGGACCGCATCGTCGTCTGACTAAAAAAATAAAAATAAATGTTACAGTCTATATTGATACATATAAAACAACTTTATTAAGTGTTTAAAATGATAAAATAAGGTCAAGCAACCGTTTCATTTTCGTTCATACCTCGGTATTAAAACTACTTAAATAATATCGTTATTTTAGGTGGAATAGAATTAAGATTATCAATACAAACGATTCGACGAAGGAAGCTCAGGAAAACAGAATTTGTATCAGCAATAAGCAGCTCTCAAGAGCGGCTGGCAAAACAGCGGTAAGGTATAAGCGATAGGGCCATAGAATCAGCGGGGCTTAAGCTTATATCACAGTAAGTTAAAATTTGTCAGTTTACAATAAATTTTTGTGAGGCAATATTTAAAAAAAAATCTTGCACTTTATTTTCATTGTGAAAAATACTAAGAAAGTAAATTTATAATACCAAGCAGTAAACTTCTTCATAATCTACTTATTTGAATATTATGATTAGTATCAGTAGAACATTATCTTATATTGTATCTTTAAACGAGCAATTCTTGTATATATAGGTAAATATATATCTCTCTGAATCTCGGAAACGGCTCCAACGATTTTCATAAAATTTAGTATACAGGGGATTTCGGGGGCGATAAATCGATCTAGCTACGATTTATTTTCAGAAAATGTTGTTTTACTCGTGTTTTCAATAATCATATTTAATAATATTATAAAATAGTCATATTTTTTTAATATTCTGTCGGTAAGATCGAAAAATATTATTCATATTTCATCATTTTATCAATATGTAATTCGTATTTAAATAGAATTTCTAAAATACACAATTAATCAAAAAAAAATATATCGGTCATCCAGGTACTGTAGATAAATATTAACGACACTATAAAATTGTTTCATCATATCAAAAGTAAGCACATAACAAAATCGCTAGTTCTATAGCCCGCGTTCGCTTTAGATCGTTTTTGTTTACTTTCAATGTGCTTCGTGAATAAAACCAGCGTCAGTTAGTACATGGCCCCTAACAACATTTATATACTGTCAACACTGACGGTGGTGCGCGTAAATGAGTTTGCCAACTGCGATGCTGAACCAGACTGCCGTGCCTTGTGTTTGTTTCCTGAAGCCATCAAGCTTTTCGGTCAGAAGGACACGGTGACCGTTATTACGATGTAAGTCTAATCTAGTATCTCAAAGGAAGCAATTATAATGTCAGTATCTTAACTGAGTGGCGAGCTACCCACCAAAGCCTAAATTTTGTTACACAATATCGTTATATAGAGCATGGTACTATTTTGTATCGGTTTGGTAAGGCATGACAAAAGCACTCGCCTACGTGAAAGCTTTGGGACAGGTTTGTGGGGTAAAACGGGTGTACTTGGGACAGCCAAACGAACGATGGCCAATCGGGCGCCTCAAGTACTATGGAGGAAGATCTGCTGAAGCTCCAGGCTGCCAACAAGAAACAGCGCAGAATCATAAGGAATAGTGTCCCTTGATATCGGAGGTCAAGGTTCAGTTTGGATCCAATTTGCGCCAAGGCACTGGCACTTACTTGTGGTAGGACGTCTTGTGAGTCTGCGCGGGTAGGTACCACCACCCTGCCTATTTCTGCCGTGAACCAACAATGCGTTTCGGTTTGAAAGGCGGAGCAGCCGTTGTACCTATACTGAGACCTTAGAACTTATATCTCAAGGTGGGTGGCGCATTTACGTCTTAGATGTCTATGGGCTCCAGTAACCGCTTAGCACCGGGCGGGATGTAAGCTCGTCCAACCACCTAAGCTATAAAAAAAGGCAGTTAGTTAGCTTTACAGCTCTGACATGAAGGTGGTAGTGGCATGAAGGTTCTGGTATCTCCCATTTCCACTAACAAATGCCGATAAAAACATTCCTGAAATCTACAAGCATCTCAAAGAATCTACTGCCACGTGTTTATTGGACAAGGTTTTAGGTATGATGACTGTGTATTACATGAGTAGTGTGTAGCTATGTGATGGAATTGGGTCGATAGGATCATTACATTATATTGAGTTTCATACGGAACCCGTTATGCGATTACGTTTCGCACCTGACTGGATTTCCTGAGTTTCTGTATAAAAGACGGGTCTTAGTATTTTACTAGAATTTTTGTTGGCGTATGTTTCTATTTTACGAGAAAGACACTCATAGTTAAATCAATGAAAATTCTCATTTTGAGTCGTGATTATGTTAAGATTATGCATTCTATTTTGATTGTTCATTCTTGTTGGAGATTCCTCATTATCATAAGCCTATATGCTTGACATAGGCCTCTCTAATTGCTTGCCACTGATCACGATCCTCGGTTTCTTTCATTCTGCTTATCACTCCATCGAGCCTGAGGGAGCCTGCACTGGAGATTCACTTAGCTTAGTTGCTGAGAGGAACATTGACATTTACTGTCGCCACCTACCCTGAAACAAGAAGTCAGCCTTGATTAGAACGTAAAACGGTAGTATGCTGGATGTGAATGCATGAAGCTTTTGACTTATCCAACTACGGTCACATTCTTATTCAAAATTTAAATTTACCTATATCAATTTCGTATATAACAAACATGATTAATTGCGACACACATGTGATCTTATGACATAGTACAAGAATTTAATAAAACAAATAAATAATAGATTAAAAAAACAAAAAAAAATACGCTTTTATAGAAAAACCCAGTAAAAAATAGAATATATCCTATGCACCCCACGCTTTTTTACAATAAAATCATTTTTTCTTACATTATTTTTAATTCAAATTTATTAAGATTTATTTTCTATATTTTAGTGGGTTTTTCTATAAAAGCGTAATTTTTTAGTTTTTTTAAACTATTATTTATTTTTCCTTTTTTGGTTGAATTTCAATTTCAAAAAATTTTTTTTTTCAATTTTTTGTTTATATTGAATTTTCAGCGGCCCTTAATAAGTATACCAAATTTCGAGTTATTCCGACGTTTTGAAGGGGGTCAAAATCATCTTCAAAGATTCCGTTACAAACATGCATACTGACATACATACGTCTGAAGCTAAAAAAGCGTATTAAAAAACGCATACTCGATCTGAAAATATTCCTCCGACGTTTCTAAAGTCGACGAGAAGAAATTTTAATTTTTAATGAGCTCCTACAAAAGCCATTATTTTTTCATAACTCACTCCCCTTTTCACATAAGCTAATTACGTCGACCAAATATTTGCTAATTACACGATTGAATTGGGTTCCGTTTGCTGACGTTTCCCCTCATTCACAAATATACATTCAGGAAAAATAATAAATCATAAAGGCTTAAGAAAAAAAATGCTATACATTTACTGGTGGTAGGACCTCTTGTGAGTCCGCGCGGGTGGGTATTACCACCCTGCCTATTTCTGCCGTGAAGCAGTAATGCATTTCGGTTTGAAGGGCGGGGCAACCGTTGTAACTATACTTGAGACCTTAGAACTTTGTATCTCAAGGTGGGTGGCGCATTTACGTTGTGGATGTCTATGGGCTCCAGTAACCACTTAACACCAGGTGGGCTGTGAGCTCATCTTACCCCCCTTAAGCATTCTGAAATTCTTTTGTTACTTTTGAGCAAACGAGTTTAGTTTTAGAAGCTATACTTCGACGTATGTGCTCGCGAAAACAACTCAAACAGTATTTTTAGCGTGTGACGAAGTTTTGTGCGCCATCGCGGCATACAATAATTTCATTACGAAAATTGTATACCCAGGTTTCTTGCTGTATGTATGTAAGTATTATTAATATACTAGCTTTCCGCCCACGCCTTCGGTCGCGTACATTACACTTTATTTTGCCTGGGCGGAGCCCCTGCTTGGCACTGGAATGTAAGGTAGCCCATTTTATTTTCCAAATCCTAAAACTATTTCATTTTATTTTCCGATTTTTGTCAAACTCGTTTCAGAGTCTTGACCGTGAAAACGTCACAAATAGAAACATTAAAAAATATTTAATGAGTATTACTGTCTTACAATATCCGATTTTAATGAAATATTCCATTATACTATATATTTAGCTCCAATAAATAATAACTGTTTAATTGTACCTGTAACTGTTACCGAGATGTGCACAAACAAAAAAATCAATAGACAGACAGTTATTTAAATCCTGGATTATGTTCAATTACTCTTTAGTAACAACCTATTACTTTTTATTATTTTTCATCAATACTATTTATGTTCAATTATTGATGATATCTCAACAAATCAATAGATTTCGTGATTCTTGAGTTAGAAAGTAATTAAATCACGTCAAACATGTATAGCTTCCTACGTGTGTATTTAATACAAGTTATTTTTTTTATTGGTGGCCCGGCAGTGAGTATGAGTTATAAAATACAATTCAGATTTTTTATTTTATTTTATTCTTGGATGTGTGGACGAGTTCACACCCACCTGCTGTTAAGTGATTTCTGGAGCCTATAGACATCACAATGTAAATGCGCCACACACCTTGAGATATAAGTTCTAAGGTCTCAGTATAGTTACAACGGCTGCCCCACCCTTCAAACCTAAAAGTATTACTGCTTCACGGCATAAATAGGCGGGTTGGTGGTACCTACCCGTGCGGACTCACAAGAGGTCCTACCACTAGTAATTACGCAACTTATAGTTTTGCGGATTTTTTTATTTTTATTACACGATGTTATTCCTTCACCGTGGAACTCAAACGTGAACATTTGTTAAGTACGTATTTCATTAAAAAAATTGGTAACCGCCTGAGATTCGAATACCGGTGCATCGCTAGATACGTATGCACCGGACGTCTTATCCTTTAGGCCACGACGAATTATTATTAAACCTCATTTCCGAAGGTAAGTGGTGACATTCCCATGGCGATTAATATCTATAGGCTCCAGCCCATTCGTCTGAGATCACAACACGCCTTACCACTAAGTAACACAAAAGAAAAATATGCGTTATTACATTAAAATACAACAAAAACATACCAAATCCCTCATACATAATAATCAACGGTACATTAATTAAGTTATTTATGATAAATTAATTGGAGCCATCCATCTTCATTTGGCCGTTTCGTGTCGAGCCTCTATTGAACGATTCTCCGAGGAATAATGTTTACAAGAAATATATTTTTGTTCCTTATATTCCAATGAAAGGTTTGTAAACAGACAAGCAATAAACTAATTATGATTTAGATGTTTTTTTTTTGATTGGAGAACCTAAACACAAGTTTATATTAACGACCATATTAAGTGTATACTCAAATTATGTCTGTATGAATTTTCTGTATGAATAAATTATAGGCAGACTAGCATACGGCCCACCTGATGGTGAGTGGTTACCGTCGCCCATGGACTTCAGCAATGCCAGGGGCAGAGCCAAGCCGCTGCCTACCTGTTATAACAGTGGTTGTCGCATCATGAATTAGACTCTCGGTATTTTTATCGAGTGATGAGCTAAGATTCAAATGACGCAGGTAACGTAAGGTAACGATTTTTGTGAAGAAATAGCTGACACGCGTTGACGAACTTCTTCTACGATGGAAGAAAAAACTGGAGAGAAAATGAAACTGGTCAAATAAAACTGCTTAATAGCTGGGGGTAGGATAGCGTACCATAAGCCCGCAATGGTGGGCACCATCGTATTAACCATTTCTATCGCTAAGTAAAACATGGTACAGTAGTAAAACTTATTACTGGAGTACTACTTATTTGGATATAAATGGAGACTACAAGGCAAACGGTAGATAGCGGCTTGGCACTGCCCCTGGCATTACTGAGATCCATGAGTGACTGGAACCACTCACCATCAGGTCGTTTTTTTTTTGTTTTTTTTTTATTGCTTATATGGGTGAACGAGCTCACCTGGTGTTAAGTGGTGACTGGAGCTCATAGACATCTACAACGTAAATGCGCCTCTCACCCGAGGTATAAGTTCTAAGGTCTCAAGTATAGTTACAACAGCTGCCCCTCCCTTTAAACCGAAATAGGCGGGGCGGTGGTACTTTACGCTGGTAGGGACTTTTTATTTAAAGTTGGATATTTATGTTATGTTCATTGATTTACCACTACTTTATCACACTTTAACCGCTACTATTATACTATTTATTGTTTAATTAAAATACAGACGTCGAAATGAACCGTGGCGCAGTCCGCGAACTACCAACTTTTTATTTTATTTTTATTACGTTTTTTACGTTCTGATGTATACTGCCCCTAATATGTTAAAATCAGATATCAGATTGAGCTTAAACTAATTTACCGATCTTTAAAACAAATTTGTTTGCTGTTAAGTTGCTTTTTAACAAGCACTTTCATAATAATTAATTTGAAGTCGTCGTGGCCTAAAGGATAAGATGTCCAATGCATTCGTGTTGAGCGATGCACCGGTGTTCGAATCCCGCAGGCGGGTACCAATTTTTCTAATGAAATACGTACTTAACAATTGTTCACGATTGACTTCCACGGTGAAGGAATAACATCGTGTAATAAAAATGAAACCCGCAAAATTATAATTTGCGTAATTACTGGTGGTAGGGCATCTTGTGAGTCCGCATGGGTAGGTACCACCGCCCTGCCTATTTCTACCGTAAAGAAGTAATGCGTTTCGGTTTGAAGGGTGGGGTAGCCGTTGTATTGAGAACTTAGAACTTATATCTCAAGGTGGGTGGCGCATTTACGTTGTAGATGTCGGTGGGCTTCAGTAACCACTTAACACCAGGTTGGCTGTGAGCTCGTCCAACCAACTAAGCAATAAAATAAAATAAAAGTAGATCTTATCTCATTTTTAAACTCGTGAAACCTTAAAAACGTAAGAAGTTAGAAATTAAACAAAACAAACTCTTTAAACGTATCAACTTTTAAACAGCATCCCTTTTAAAGTCCAATATCAACAAGAAAATAGAGGGTTTTGTATCTCAAAGACATCCCCCGCGGCCGAGCGCAAACATTTTAAACGCATCACGATGGTTCCCCCATAAGGTAGACAGGGACACTGTAAAAATATGTTAAGGGGCTTCTTGTACATGCAATTTATATGCAAAACTAGGGTGGTTTTGTTTGTAATTTTAAGCTATTATCGTTTACAATTTATTTATTTGAAAGATTAATCTTTAAAAACAATAAAGTCAATAACACTATTGAAAAAATATGTTACATCGGTTGGTTGTGTTTCTTCCTCCTCGCTTCATTTTCCTCAATAATGAGAGGTCGTGATCACTTCCTCGCAACAAAAGCTTATTGTACGTAGATCACTCTACGCCATTTGTTCCTATCTGCCGCCGAGCATTGTGGACTGTGAGAGAGAGCGAGAGGTAGAGATCTCGTGGTCTTTTTCTGTCCACTTTGCCAGTAACCATTAGCTTCTCCAAGTTGCCGTTGGCTGTGTCTACAATCCTATTTTTCTACAGAAAACTAAAAGATCTGATCACTACGTTTTCCATGGTCCTTAATCCAACTTATCGCTATCCGATCATGCACCAACACAATCATCCAAATAATGGTAGTTAAAGGAAATTACCGCATGGTGGTAGTCTCCTGGGCTAGGTCTAAAGATTTTATTAATTTATCCTTTTCTGACTTCACGAGCCCAACAATCAAGCAACATACCTTGAAGCGAAGATCGATGTATTATCGCAATTTCAAGTTTATTGGTGACAATAATCCTATCCCTAATAATAGATCGGTCCCAGTAGAGCGTAATATAACTGTATTCAAAAACCAGCTGAGGTATTAGCAATTGGGTACACCGGATTGAATAACAACATTTTTCAGGGTAAGTTGTTGTAACTATTGGACCTACTTTCACCTAGCAGAATATTCTACTACAAGTAATAAAGCAAATTTACTGCTGGTTTGTTTTTGTTCACACGATGTTATTACCTTCATCATAGTAAATATTAGTTTTTCAGAACTTGTTAGTTAGGAGTGTCTTTTAATTTGGGAAAATCGATGACTGCCATGAAATTAATTTTCGCGGAAAGAAACATGCACTAATCTCTATGCAAATATGTATGCTATCATCATAGATGTCATTACAACGTCAATATTTACCAATAATAACTTAGCGACTTATTAAATTGCAAAAGTAATAGTAAACAATAAAATAAAGGGAGATTATGCTATTACACGGAAACTCAAAAATATACTATTTTTTTCGAAATATCACACCCTGTATAATTGTACATATTCTTCAAGATGGCCGTCAAAATCTTAAAAATCGTCGACAGATGCCATCCCCTTATTCAAATAAAATTTACCCTCACAATATTAGATGCAATTTTATGCAACGAACTGAATGCCCGTCATGAAAACTGACGTAAAATAAACATAACTTTGAACAGCGGTGGGAATTGGTAACCGGAATGATAATAATATTTATTATTCTTAGACCAAGCATATCGTATGGTTTTGGGATATTACGCACTCCCTCATTTATTTTTGTAGTCGATTAGAAATAGCTCACGGTATACTACAAACTCGAGTAATTTTGGGAGGTTACATTATCAAATAATTATTTTTAGAATTAAAAAAATAAATTATGGAATATTTCCATTGTGGAATATTTAGTGATTAAATTAGGCCTGTAACTCTTTGGAGCCTGCCTTTTCGTCTGTAGCCAGTAGCG
The DNA here is from genome assembly GCF_030267445.1 of Bombyx mandarina. NCBI lineage: Eukaryota > Metazoa > Arthropoda > Insecta > Lepidoptera > Bombycidae > Bombyx > Bombyx mandarina. The sequence continues at coordinate 14,604,488 of NC_143210.1, forward strand.
CAAGTTGACAATATAGCCGCCTAACAATTTAACGTAAAATTATCTTTGAATATTCCTTTAAGTCGTATGTCTATAAATTAATTTTTTAATAATACTATTTAAATTGAATTTTGCTAAATGTTCATTTCATTTTAGTGATATATTATAATTTTTATTTTATTTTGACTGCTTGTAAAGCTATGTTAATCGGACTTTTTTGTGCATTCACTAATACAGAGTTCTGACGGCATTTCTTTGTGAAGGCCGGCCACAAACTAATTATATCAATATCGTTTATATCAGTACAAAAATCGTAGAAATCGTGTCGTAAGATGTAAACAGATTCTGGCTTACAACAACGCCTATTCAGCGGTAATAGAGCAAGTCAGTTTATTAAATTACATAAATAAAATTTATAATGTCTGCTTTTTGTATTCTGTCGTATTGAGATAAATATTTCAATATTATTGAACTGCATGTTGAGAGGGGTTTCGTAATGGACGGTCAATCATTTTATTAAGCCGATAAATGAGTGATAGCTTCTAAAACTCGTCTGATCGGCCTGTGAGGGCTTCTGGTTGTCGAATTTTTTACTTTTAAACCAACTATTTTGACGAAGAGGCCTCACTATCTTAATAACATTCAGTACTCTTTTTGTACTTTTTTTCTATTTAATGTATCGCACTGTTTTTTTTTTTTTGTACAATAAAGAATACTTTCTCTCTCTCTTTTTTAGTAAAATGATTACGCCAGGACTATTCAAGGTCAAGACCGTACTACTGGCAAAGTGATAAAATAGACTTAGGGATAACCTTCTTGCTGTTGTCTGAAAAAAAAAAAACTGGAACAACTTACAATTACAAAATGAAACCATTTTAGTTTATTTTTTATTAATTGACCATATATAATATATATAAACAATCTAAATCGTATCGTACGCTCTAAAGATCATTTCAAAGAGCGTCGCGTCGTACAGCTGACAGCGAGACAGAATATCGAATTAGAGAGGGCTCAGTCTAGAGAGAGAGAGCGAATTCCTTATTATACAATTTGTATCTTCACATTTAAAGTTTTTTTAGCTCTTCATTTATCGTTTACTGTTAAATTTTAATGTTGTGTTGTTGAGTGTGCCTATGTAAATTGATTGTGAATGTGACACGATAGTGCTTCACGTAATCTACAGAATAGTGCTGGCCTTGATAACAATTTGTTTTTTAAATATGTTATTTCTCAAGCAAATTGAATGAACGATCATTTGCCGAACCTTGTACCTAAAACAGTATAACCTATCTGGCGCCTTTTATGTAACTATAATGGTTTGCCTACAGCCATACCTTACTGTTTATATATACTTTATATAATAGATTAAATAAGTACTTGACGCATGCTCATCAATGACCTTCATGATGAAGTAATTAATTATATTACGTAATATGTAAAAACCAAACCCGCAAAATGTTGAATGAACCATTATACGGCTGGGCCAGTATTCGCCCAGTTACCTGGAGAAACTGGATAGGCCTCCGGATCACTAATAGTCCTACCTTCCTAAAAAAAATGAGTTGTAACTAGCCGTTCTAGCTATTCTGAGACTTTAGAACTTATATCTCAAGGTGGGTGGCTCATTTACGTTTTAGATGTCTATGGGCTCCAGTAACCACTCAACACGAAGTGGGCTGTGAGCTCGTCTCATCTATGCAATAAAAAATAAGCAAAAAAGCCGGCCAATTTCTGGCGCAAAGTAGTTAGTTTAGTAGGAACCAATCTTGGGTGAAGGGCGCCCATTATACAATTCAATTATAGCTTCGGCCTCATATCACGTTCTATAGCTTTGTTTCTATGATTGGGATCTGGAACCTTAACTCTAATTGCAACAATAATACCATTAAAATTGTTCCTTTTCTAATATGTCTTTTTCTGAGTACGTAAATAACGTTTTAACTGGTGGTAGGGTTCTGTGTAGAAGCCCGCCCGGGTTGGTACCACCGTCCTGTCTATTTCTGCCGCAAAACAGTAATACTGTGTTCCGGTCTGAAGGACAGGATAGCCGGTGTAACATACATAAGGCTGCCCGTCCAGGCCAGGATAGGCAACGCATCCGAGTCACTGATGTAGTTTGGATGTCTATGGGCGACGGTTATCATTTCCCATCAGATGAGCCGTAAGCTCGTCTGCCTATCGAAAGCAATAAAAAAAAAAAAAATTAAAAAAAAATTGTATCTTGGTAGGACTTGTAGTCCTTATAAATGCAGCTTTATAAACTTTATTATACCAAATTTACAAGTAAACAAACATTAACGGCCAAGTATCATGTTCAAAACAACAACATTTCAAATTTCTGTGAAGCATTCCCATGACAGACATTAATTGTAATTAACGCTTCGCAATTAGTGCGTACAGCAAATGACAATGCAACCGCTTGTGCTAAGAGATGGTTAAGATTCACTTTACAGTATTTTCTGAGGCTTTTGCTAGTATATACAGAGCCTCTGGGTCTGCGGAGGGACTTCGGTTCCCTCTGTATTTTGTAACGCATGTTCCATGGGGAGTGCTCTGAGGAATTGTTCGAGATGATACCGGCATCTCGTTTTTACCATCGCACTGCCCGCCACCGGAGTAGAGTTCATCCGTACTACCTGGAGCCACTGCGGTCATCCACAGTGCGTTTCCAGAGGTCTTTTTTGCCACGTACCATCCGGCTATGGAATGAGCTCCCCTCCACGGTGTTTCCCGAGCGCTATGACATGTCCTTCTTCAAACGAGGCTTGTGGAGAGTATTAAGCAGTAAGCAGCGGCTTGGCTCTGCTCCTGGCATTGCTGAAGTCCATGGGCGACGGTAACCACTCACCATCAGGTGGGCCGTACGCTCGTCTGCCTACAAAGGCAATAAAAAAAATACAATGAGTCGCTTAGTTTTGTAAAAATTCCTTCTATCGCCATTTCGGAACTTGCCGGATCGACTGGTACATAGTCGGACTTTAATACAATCTTACACGACACGAGTTTAATAAAAGCAACGCCATATTGAAATATAAATAGCTCGGTCAATTATTCATATAAACATATGAATTTTTTGATTAACCTAGTTTTTCTTATTTCTGCTTATACTGTATTCTCCAAATCATTCTCCAAGTTATTAACTTCTGTATACCAACGTACCAACCATAGAAGCAGAGTACGTATTTAATAAATGGAACAGATACCATCCAGCTCTAAGAAGAGCAAGAATTTCTTTGTCAATACAAAGCAATCTACTCTGTTTTCTATGCGATTTTTCCAGTTCTATGACATGTACTTCTTTTAATAAATAAATAGTGTTATGGACAACAGAAGGTGAAAACATTTAGACATTCGGCTTAAACCTTAGGAGGTGCGTTAGAATAATACTCTGAATCCGCAGTGAGGTGCCTTATCACAATTATATAAAAAGGTAAGGTGGAATAAGTCCGAAAGTTTATATTACTGTTACCACTACGGACTAATGATAGAATTTTAATATCTCAATCGACTATTAGCATGAAAATCTTTTGTCATAAGTTCCATCGTATTTTTAAAACAACTTCACACTCCCAGACTATCCTATTAGCAAAGATTTTGCTAAACGCATGTTTTCCCGGCATTAATACCCGGTTAATTTGGCACCCGGTTTTACATAATTTAACCGGGTGGTAGAACGCACGATTTCCGGTTCCACGAGCGTGATTAAATTTCATTTTATCAGTTTTATTTTAATGTTTACGAGGTTACATGTTTACGGATAACCGGATTTAAATTTCGTTATTGTTGTTTGGGATTTCGGTTAATTAATGTATATCGATATTTTTTAATAGATTTCATAAAATTTCATGTATCTGCCTGAAGAGCTATTATTATTCGATTTATTTTTTATTTACCGAGAATGAATGCCCATCTGATGGTAAGTGATCGTAGTTACGTAAAATATATATGAGCGATGTACCAGGGATGCAGTTAATCGACGTCGCCCAAAACACGTCAATGCGCATCCTCTCGATCCATTGACGGTGCTTTTAGGTACCACAAGCACCGGTCACCGTCCTCGACGAGTAAATTAGCCCACAGACACAGCCCACTGAGTTTCTCGTCGGATCTTCTCAGTGGGTCGCGTTTCCGATCCGGTGGTAGATTCTGCGAAGCACTGCTCTTGCTAGGGTCAGTGTTAGCATCACTCCGGTTCGAGCCCCGTGAGCTTACCTGCTAGTTAAGGTTACGTTGAAATAATCTCTCAAGGCTATCAGCTTAGGTAGGAAAAAAATGCAATCAATTGGTTGCCCATTATTTACTGTGAAAGCTGATTAAAGGCGCTTAAATCGTAAATATATAACTATGTAATTTTAAGCAGCCACAAATGCCAGAACGAAATTAAAAAGCATGAAAAATAAAACTGAAAATTGTATACGGATTTTTTTAATACAATATCTAATTCAATACTTTTACGAACACATCATATATATACATAATTATGGCTTCTGGGACTTAAAACAGCACGTTTTGGCAGTCTATTGTTATAGTATCAAACAATAGCACTGCATCCAGAGCGAGACAAGCGTGTAGGTACATGTCGGCGTTAAGCCAGGATTTACACACATAAGTTCTTTTACAATGAAAATACAATACAATTCTATAAAACTTTAACATTACTTGTTTACAACAAAAAGCCACGCCTGAGTTATTCAGTGGTTTTTACACAATTAGCCATTTTGTGTTGGTTATAGCAACTACAACTTCTTTTAAACAAACAAATGTAATTACTGCGAAACAATTCACAAAACATAGCTTAATATTCAAAATACATATTTTAGTGATTTTACATGACTCACATTTAATTTATTTTACATGAATTACTTTTAAGTAATATTAACTAACATTGTTATTATCCAGCCTAATAATAGATGGCCCCAACAACATCATTGCATAACAATTACAATACTTAATTAAATTATTAGTACTGTTAATTATAATATAAATTATTATTAATATTTATGCTTTATTCATATTTAATCATTTATACAGTCATTTGTGTTTTTAAACAATAATATAAACATTAAACATATTCTGAACATTTTCACATCAAAACAGTGTCTGCTAATTATTAAATATGGTAGAATAACAGTTTTGTTGCTAATAATAAATAAATATTAACATATAATAAACTAATCTATATATTATTATGTTAATTATTGCCAACAGTGGCGTTTGCGCCCATACGGCCATACTGATTCCAGCGCGTCCCTTGCGCTGTTTTAGCATTTCACATAACAGTAAACAAGGCATATCCCCTACTGGGATCTGCCCAACACACAAGGCACCATTCACCCTTACGAGATCTAGCTAACACACAAGAGGATTACCCAACGGGATTTACCAAACACACAAAGCATCACCCATACGGGTCTAGTTAACTCGCAAGCCATCACCCTTACAGGATCTAGCCAACTTACCAGGCATCACCCTTACGGGATCTAGCCAACACACTCGGCATCACCCATTCGGGATCTAGCCAACTCACAAGGCATCACCCACTTGGGATCTAGCCAACCCACAAGGCATCACCCTCTCGGGATCTAGCCAACCCAAAAGGCATCACCCATTCGGGATCTAGCCAACTCATAAGGCATCACCCATTCGGGATCTAGCCAACTCATAAGGCATCACCCATTCGGGATCTAGCCAACTCATAAGGCATCACCCATACGGGATCTAGCCAACTCATAAGGCATCACCCATACGGGATCTAGCCAACAAGACCAGGTTTAAGGATTCGCATGGTGGCCCGCCAGCGTTTTAGGAAGGATAATTGGATAGGAAAATAAAAGTAGATACCATAACAAATTATAAATCATTTTACAGCAGAACAAATCTCTCTGCCCATACGGTCAATTTGTCAGTTATCAGAATCCTCTGACATTAAGAGGATAGATTTACCTATATCAAACCGTTACCATTACCAAACCTTTACCTTTACCAAAACACATTAGATGACAGAGACCGCTCGTCCATCCATTTTTTACCAGCTGATTCAACTTCCCCTAATTCATCATTCAGCGGACCATTTTCAATTTGCTTTATTTTAATGACTGGTAGGGAACATCATCCTTCTAATGCCTCTGCATTTTTGTTTTATTGTTGTGCTGCAGCTTTTAATCAACTGTAATTCTTAAAGCTGCCTGTCAGATCTTATTAATTGATATTTTACAAACATGTGACATTTATGACCCATCAATAGTTCAGCATGCCTGTTGACCATGCTCGCTCTCTTTGCAATAATGTGGTACTGAATTTCATATTGTTCACAAGTTTTTGAAACTCCTGAATTATCTTTTATCTTGGTGAATTTTTAAAAGTGACAGGTTTCCAAAAATGGAACTAAGATTTTAAAAACAGAAATCACATAGAGATCTGTGCCATCCTTTTTCTTGACTAATAATAAAGCAGCACCCCCACTAGAAACCTAGGGTGCAGAGAGTTAATCACTCATCCAAAAATAAATAATTATGAAAGGAAAAGTAATAATATGGAGCTGCTGAACAGGGATGAGCTGTCTCTTATTATGGCATATTATTAAAAGTTTATTTTTATTTTTATTGTAATATGCTTGAACTCCTCACAATAAACAGGAGACATACAGTATGTACAGCGTTGTACTATCCTATCCAAATTAATTATTTCAAATCCAACTTTTATCTGCCTGATCACCATCTATGAGACATGATTTGCAAAAGTTACATGATGATTGAATAATGACTCCAAACTTGAGCGTTCACTGGATAGAAACTTATAAAAATAGATATGTTCTCCTCAAAGAGTGCAACACTGAGAAGTTATTTTTAAAAGATTAAAACCTATTAGGATGTCAGCAAGACTGTCAGTATTACCATATGATTATGATTACCATATGAAATTCTATAATAGTTCTAGTATTTTTCTCCATTAAAAGTCACAATGCTTTGTTTTGAAATCAGTTGACCCCTTATGCTCAAAAACTTTACATGAAGTTGTTTAGCTTACTAAATTAGATCTGCAATGATTTAAGTCTTAATTGTGGTGATACGTTTGTCATCTTGACGGCGGTAACAAGTTTTCTCGAAATTACGCAAGTGATCCAGTAACCACATTTAAAACCTTAGTGTTACTAAAAGTGCCACGAAAACTGAAGGAATCATTATGTGATTGTGATAAAACTGAGTTATGTTTAGACATTATATTTACAGTACATTTTCAATTTGACGCTTTCGGAACGTTTTTAGAATCGATATTATTTAGGAAGCGAAATACATACCACAGCGTATTTCTCAATAACTTGGATCGAATAAATTTAAGATAAATACCTGAAATCAGTATTTTTACCATCTCAGCGTCAGTAGCTTTTCCAAAACATCCACGGTCTAGAACTCATTTTAAATATCCACAACTTTACTGAATGCATGGATCAGTTCGTCCCTCACTTGCTCCAATGCGGTTCAATACAAAGACCAGATATCGGCTTATGTCTTGCTTGCTCTTTTGAACTCGATGTTCATGCGATGAAACAATTAGCTTCATGATAGTTTCGTCCACATTTCCGCATCGGTCTTGATGTCACGCCCTCATCGGAGTTGAACGGCGGCAAATAAAAGTTATAATGCCACTACAAGGGTACAGCATTTGCAGCTATCATCACTTTTCGCCTTTTTAATACAGGTTGAGAGACCCATCACTTGTTCAACAGTGGGCTACTTCATTCGGAGGCTTACGATTAATTTTGGGGCTGTGATCCCACTTCTGATGTCGGCGTTAAGCCAGGATTTACACACATAAGTTCTTTTACAATGAAAATACAATACAATTCTATAAAACTTTAACATTACTTGTTTACAACAAAAAGCCACGCCTGAGTTATTCAGTGGTTTTTACACAATTAGCCATTTTGTGTTGGTTATAGCAACTACAACTTCTTTTAAACAAACAAATGTAATTACTGCGAAACAATTCACAAAACATAGCTTAATATTCAAAATACATATTTTAGTGATTTTACATGACTCACATTTAATTTATTTTACATGAATTACTTTTAAGTAATATTAACTAACATTGTTATTATCCAGCCTAATAATAGATGGCCCCAACAACATCATTGCATAACAATTACAATACTTAATTAAATTATTAGTACTGTTAATTATAATATAAATTATTATTAATATTTATGCTTTATTCATATTTAATCATTTATACAGTCATTTGTGTTTTTAAACAATAATATAAACATTAAACATATTCTGAACATTTTCACATCAAAACAGTGTCTGCTAATTATTAAATATGGTAGAATAACAGTTTTGTTGCTAATAATAAATAAATATTAACATATAATAAACTAATCTATATATTATTATGTTAATTATTGCCAACAGTGGCGTTTGCGCCCATACGGCCATACTGATTCCAGCGCGTCCCTTGCGCTGTTTTAGCATTTCACATAACAGTAAACAAGGCATATCCCCTACTGGGATCTGCCCAACACACAAGGCACCATTCACCCTTACGAGATCTAGCTAACACACAAGAGGATTACCCAACGGGATTTACCAAACACACAAAGCATCACCCATACGGGTCTAGTTAACTCGCAAGCCATCACCCTTACAGGATCTAGCCAACTTACCAGGCATCACCCTTACGGGATCTAGCCAACACACTCGGCATCACCCATTCGGGATCTAGCCAACTCACAAGGCATCACCCACTTGGGATCTAGCCAACCCACAAGGCATCACCCTCTCGGGATCTAGCCAACCCAAAAGGCATCACCCATTCGGGATCTAGCCAACTCATAAGGCATCACCCATTCGGGATCTAGCCAACTCATAAGGCATCACCCATTCGGGATCTAGCCAACTCATAAGGCATCACCCATACGGGATCTAGCCAACTCATAAGGCATCACCCATACGGGATCTAGCCAACAAGACCAGGTTTAAGGATTCGCATGGTGGCCCGCCAGCGTTTTAGGAAGGATAATTGGATAGGAAAATAAAAGTAGATACCATAACAAATTATAAATCATTTTACAGCAGAACAAATCTCTCTGCCCATACGGTCAATTTGTCAGTTATCAGAATCCTCTGACATTAAGAGGATAGATTTACCTATATCAAACCGTTACCATTACCAAACCTTTACCTTTACCAAAACACATTAGATGACAGAGACCGCTCGTCCATCCATTTTTTACCAGCTGATTCAACTTCCCCTAATTCATCATTCAGCGGACCATTTTCAATTTGCTTTATTTTAATGACTGGTAGGGAACATCATCCTTCTAATGCCTCTGCATTTTTGTTTTATTGTTGTGCTGCAGCTTTTAATCAACTGTAATTCTTAAAGCTGCCTGTCAGATCTTATTAATTGATATTTTACAAACATGTGACATTTATGACCCATCAATAGTTCAGCATGCCTGTTGACCATGCTCGCTCTCTTTGCAATAATGTGGTACTGAATTTCATATTGTTCACAAGTTTTTGAAACTCCTGAATTATCTTTTATCTTGGTGAATTTTTAAAAGTGACAGGTTTCCAAAAATGGAACTAAGATTTTAAAAACAGAAATCACATAGAGATCTGTGCCATCCTTTTTCTTGACTAATAATAAAGCAGCACCCCCACTAGAAACCTAGGGTGCAGAGAGTTAATCACTCATCCAAAAATAAATAATTATGAAAGGAAAAGTAATAATATGGAGCTGCTGAACAGGGATGAGCTGTCTCTTATTATGGCATATTATTAAAAGTTTATTTTTATTTTTATTGTAATATGCTTGAACTCCTCACAATAAACAGGAGACATACAGTATGTACAGCGTTGTACTATCCTATCCAAATTAATTATTTCAAATCCAACTTTTATCTGCCTGATCACCATCTATGAGACATGATTTGCAAAAGTTACATGATGATTGAATAATGACTCCAAACTTGAGCGTTCACTGGATAGAAACTTATAAAAATAGATATGTTCTCCTCAAAGAGTGCAACACTGAGAAGTTATTTTTAAAAGATTAAAACCTATTAGGATGTCAGCAAGACTGTCAGTATTACCATATGATTATGATTACCATATGAAATTCTATAATAGTTCTAGTATTTTTCTCCATTAAAAGTCACAATGCTTTGTTTTGAAATCAGTTGACCCCTTATGCTCAAAAACTTTACATGAAGTTGTTTAGCTTACTAAATTAGATCTGCAATGATTTAAGTCTTAATTGTGGTGATACGTTTGTCATCTTGACGGCGGTAACAAGTTTTCTCGAAATTACGCAAGTGATCCAGTAACCACATTTAAAACCTTAGTGTTACTAAAAGTGCCACGAAAACTGAAGGAATCATTATGTGATTGTGATAAAACTGAGTTATGTTTAGACATTATATTTACAGTACATTTTCAATTTGACGCTTTCGGAACGTTTTTAGAATCGATATTATTTAGGAAGCGAAATACATACCACAGCGTATTTCTCAATAACTTGGATCGAATAAATTTAAGATAAATACCTGAAATCAGTATTTTTACCATCTCAGCGTCAGTAGCTTTTCCAAAACATCCACGGTCTAGAACTCATTTTAAATATCCACAACTTTACTGAATGCATGGATCAGTTCGTCCCTCACTTGCTCCAATGCGGTTCAATACAAAGACCAGATATCGGCTTATGTCTTGCTTGCTCTTTTGAACTCGATGTTCATGCGATGAAACAATTAGCTTCATGATAGTTTCGTCCACATTTCCGCATCGGTCTTGATGTCACGCCCTCATCGGAGTTGAACGGCGGCAAATAAAAGTTATAATGCCACTACAAGGGTACAGCATTTGCAGCTATCATCACTTTTCGCCTTTTTAATACAGGTTGAGAGACCCATCACTTGTTCAACAGTGGGCTACTTCATTCGGAGGCTTACGATTAATTTTGGGGCTGTGATCCCACTTCTGATGTCGGCGTTAAGCCAGGATTTACACACATAAGTTCTTTTACAATGAAAATACAATACAATTCTATAAAACTTTAACATTACTTGTTTACAACAAAAAGCCACGCCTGAGTTATTCAGTGGTTTTTACACAATTAGCCATTTTGTGTTGGTTATAGCAACTACAACTTCTTTTAAACAAACAAATGTAATTACTGCGAAACAATTCACAAAACATAGCTTAATATTCAAAATACATATTTTAGTGATTTTACATGACTCACATTTAATTTATTTTACATGAATTACTTTTAAGTAATATTAACTAACATTGTTATTATCCAGCCTAATAATAGATGGCCCCAACAACATCATTGCATAACAATTACAATACTTAATTAAATTATTAGTACTGTTAATTATAATATAAATTATTATTAATATTTATGCTTTATTCATATTTAATCATTTATACAGTCATTTGTGTTTTTAAACAATAATATAAACATTAAACATATTCTGAACATTTTCACATCAAAACAGTGTCTGCTAATTATTAAATATGGTAGAATAACAGTTTTGTTGCTAATAATAAATAAATATTAACATATAATAAACTAATCTATATATTATTATGTTAATTATTGCCAACAGTGGCGTTTGCGCCCATATACACTTCAAGACAAACTATATAGTAATTTTATTAAAATATGAAATAATTTTTTTTTATTCATTAGATAGGTGGACGAGCCCACAGCCCACCTGGTGTTAAGTGGTTACTGGAGCCCATAGACATCTACAACGTAAATGCGCCACCCACCTTGAGATATAAGTTCCAAGGTATAGCTACAACGGCTGCCCCACCCTTCAAACCGAAACGCGTTACTGCTTCACGGCAGAAATAGGCAGAGTAGTGGTACCTACCCGCGCGGACTCACAGTAGGTCCTACCACCAGTAAAAAAATATAGTTTTTATATAATATTTCTATGTATTTCTCGTGTAGAAATGAATTAAATTATGTGACATCGAGTGCTACACTCAGTCAAATCTAGCTAGACAATTTTTTTTTTATTGATTAGATGGGTGGACGAGCACACAGCCCACCTGGTGTTACGTGAGCGCATTACTGCTTCACGGCAGAAATAGCTAGGGTGGTGGTACCCACCCGTGCGGACTCACAGGAGGTCCTTTTGTCCACCAGTAATTACGCAAATTATAATTTTGCGGGTACAATTCTTCGCGTAGTAATATTTTGTAGACGGAATCAAAGAAATCCGATCTTAGATTTTACGACTCGAAACAGTTTTTATAACCTTGTGTCCAGAGTCACGAATCATGTGTGTCGAATTTCTATTGTGTGGCTCTTCAGCTTTAGTTAGCAGTTGACTTTCCAAGGAGATTAGGGATTAGGAGAATCATAATATGGTCCGATTTTGGAATGTGAAATTACAATATTTCAATTAAGCATCGTACGTTCCTAGTGATATCCATATAAATCAGTTAAAATAAGATTTTAATATATATATATTATCAATTTTACTGGTGATAGCGGTTTTCTTATCCGCTTGGGTATCACCATCCCACCAACTTTAGTAACGTGGTAGTGGGACAATCAAGCTTTGAGGCCAGGAAATCTGTAAAACAAAGCATGAACTTCGATTTCACGCCTTGAATAGTTGTTTTCCAATATGAATTTAATATACCATTAAATTGACCTCAAGTGTATCGTCTAGTTGTATGAGAGCTCGTTTCACGGGCAATAACGCCGTGGCCCGTCCGCCGTCTCGATCGCATGCAAACACCAGTTTTATGGATTAGATCAAATAACTTTGTATCGGCCATCGATTTGGTTATATTGAACTATTTTATTGGGAATATAAATAAATATTTGACATAAATAAGGAAATATATATAGTTCAAGATTCAGATTTACGATCTGTTATGAAAGCAATTGCAAAGTGAAATGCAAACAGCCTCCGTGTAGACTTAAAAAACTGTATATAAGAGAAAAGGAGGTGGGAGAGTAATTTTTTATTTATTGCTTAGATGGGTGGACGATCTCACAGGCCACCTGTTCTTAAGTGTTTACTGTAGCCCATAGACATCTACGACGTAAATGCGCCATCCACCTTGAGATATAAGTTCTAAGGTCTCAGTAAAGTTACAACGGCTGCCTCACCCTTCAAACCGAAACGCATTACTGCTTCACGTCAGAAATAGGCGGGGTGATGGTACCTACACGCGCGGACTCCCAAGAGGTCCTACCACCAAAAAAATCTAATGGTTAGTGTGAACTATTATTACATTTGTATGTATACTAACTATGTCGATATAAACGAGCTCAAAAAAAATGCCCCACATCGCAACGCTGGTGATCATATTTGTAAAGTTTTTGCGCTTAATATGTAGCCCGCTGTTTTTGCTTCATCGTGGAAGTTATTAGTGAACAAGACCACATATCTGGGAGCTTCAGTGATTAGGCCTCCACGCACTATTTTCGTAATCTAATAAAAGCTACAGTCTCCATAAAAGCCCACTACTTTGCGTGAGTGTAGGGAACTTATTATGTCCTAGGAAAGAGCACACGACGCGCCCCAGATGCGAGAGTCATGATCGTAAGCGGAATTACGAGGGAAGTCGGATAACGCGTCCTTGTCATTACACTGCCTATGTAGTATACGTGGGGATTGAAGATAAAACAACATAGTCAAGACTCTAGCACAGTAGAGTTTTTACGCTAATTAATGAAATTACTTTGGGTGAAGGTATTTTTTATTTTTGTGACACTGTTGTGGCACGAGTTCATGGTACACCTGGTGGACAGTAGCTACCGGAAAATAGGCAGGCTCAAAATTTTAGCTAAATCCAGGTCAAGTTTTAATAAAAAAAAACCTTTTTTATTGCTTAGAGGGTTTGACGAGCTCACAGTCCACCTGGTGTTAAGTGGTTACTAGAGCCCATAGACATCTACGACGTAAATGCGCCACCGACCTTAAATATAATTGCTTCAATGTAAATATAGGTGGGACCTTATGGACTGCTGTACCAATTAGACAAAATAGTGTGGGCTTCATTTTATTACACAATTGCTTTCATTATTTTGATTATCGCTTTTGTGCATAAATATTGAGGTTCATTATTCTTTATAGAATTTCAATATTCGGTAAGTTCTAGGTATAGTGTAATAATATAATATCGAGTATCTCTGTAGGCTGTAATAATATCGAGGATCTCGCGAGTGATTACTTTGAGAAAGGTGCATCTGCTTTTTTATTTGCTACACTGTTAAACGGCAGAGTATTTTTCGCATAGCGGAAAAGAAATTCATCTCTCGTGCTGCCGCATTCATCATTTCGCATTATTTCGCGCGATGAATGTGAAATTATTGCTTTATATTCTGTTTTATCCGGTCCGCTATCTACAAGATGTTTGGCTTGCGAGTGTGCGATATACAGAAGAATAGCCTGAGTGTGAGAATGAAAGAGGTCTGATCAAAAATACTTTTATTTCTATTTTATTTTTTACTAGCTGACCCCGCAGACATCGTAATGCCTCAATCGATAAATAAAAGACTTAAACTTTTGTATAAAATAAACTTAACACAAACAAAAGGAATCCGTCCGACGGGGGACACATCAAAGGGAAAACAAAATTGTAATTTTTGTTTAATTCCGAGCATTTTCAACCTTTTAAACTTTCTCTGGACTTCCACAAATAATTCAAGACCAAAATTAGCCAAATCGGTCCAGCCGCTCTCGAGTTTTAACGAGACTAACGAACATCAATTCATTTTTATATATAAAGATATATTATTTTTAATTTTTTCTATTATATTATGTATTTGTTTTGGCAATGTAATTATAACCTAGTGTTCATATCACTCATGTCTACTATAATTCTTTAAATTATCAGCATGTATTAACTTCATCACAGCTATGCACTTCTTGAATCTTTCACTTCATCAACGAGGGTTAGCTGGAAGATAATGCAGGCATGGCGTTAAGTTCGCCATTGTACAATATTTTTGTTCAATAAAGAATTTTCATTCATTAATTCATATTATTATTTTATAGTTAAAAATACCGTCTTTTGGCCGTGTTTTTTGGGGGCGCGGTGGGATTTCTGGTTGCTAAGAAGCGTTTTCAGCTTCACCAGGATTGTCGGGAATAGAAGATCTATTAAATTAAGCCTCGTGTAGATGAGACTCAAGTGACTGAAAATTTAACGTGACTTAACGGAGTGGACGTAACTGAAAGGATTAGGTTAAGTTCTCAAACATGAACTTAAGTCTCACTTAAGCCAACTCGGCAAGTGTGTTGTGTGAACAAGATGTCAGCCGGTTGGCTCGACTTGCTTTCCGTAAGTGTGTATATAGCTTTATGTATTTAAGTAGTAGTTAGTAATGCAATTGAAGTTCGATCACAGAATCCTGACTGTGCACATTTCATTTCCGGGTCATTAACAAGTTCGGTTTTGATTTAGATAAGTAAGAACTTAAGAAGTGACCCCTTCATCCACGATATTCAATGTAAATGAATTGAATGTCAATGATCATAACCCAGCTGATTTAAATTGGTTATCGGAGCTCACATATGTACATCACAACGTGAATGTTATAACCTATTGTAGATGTCTATAGGCTCCAGTAACCACTTAACACCAGGTGGGCTGTGAGCTAATCCACCCATCTAAGCAATAAAAGAAAAAAAAAAACAATTCTAAACAAGACGTCGATGTCACAGTTATATTGCATAGTTCTGGCATTATTTAAATCTTATACCTCTAAACAAGCAATTCTTGTATATACCTAGTCAGGTCATAAATTCTGTCACATGTTTAATGTAAAATAATTGAAACAAGTTTATTCATTATGTAACCATTCATATACCAAAATGAACTTAACAAAACATAGATTTTTATGATACTAAAGTTTATTCAAAATGACCTCCGTGATTTTGAATACAGGCCTTCAATCTGCGCGGCCAGTCGTCTATCGCAGCACGAACGAGGTCCATGTCAATATCCGCGGCTGCCTTAATCAATGGATGTCTTGAGTGACTCCAAATTGGGATGAGGCTTTGAGCACGCCTTTTCCTCCAAGTGTTGCCATATCTTGTAAACTACCGGATTCAAATCTGGACTGGAGGAGGGCCAGTCTTCGTGCCGGATGAAGTCGATTTCACGCGCCGCCAGCCAGTCTTGTGTGCTCTTCGCTCTATGAGCTGGCGTCGAATCTTATTGGAATACCCAGTGCCTGTTATTGAACATGGTATGAGAAACAGGTTCCACAAGGTTCGTCAGGACTGTATTTTGATACACAACTGCATTCGTTTTTACACCTTTCTCACAAAAATGTACCTCTGTTAAGCCCCAATAAGAAACTCCCAACCATACCATGAGCGAGGATGGAAAATGACCTCGTTGGACACGCGGAATACGGTTGCTCGCTTCTTCACTATTGTGTGCATACACCTTATCATTTTGTTTGTTGTAGCTCTCTTCTACGGTAAAAATTTTTTCATCCGAAAAAAGAATTTCCCGATATTTTTTTCCCGCGTACCGCTTCAACAAAGCGCGGCATCTCTTCAGTCTCAGGTCCATTAGACGAGCATTCAAACGATGTCCTGTTTTTCTTCGATATGCCCGAAGCCCTAAGTCTTCATTTAACACCCTTTTCACCGTGGTTCTGCTTAACCCCATCTGAAGGACCTACAGTTTCTGCTTACGTTTGGGATTTCTTTAAATTCGCGCCTTCACAGCTTTTATCACTGCTGGAGTCCTAACAGACCGAGGGCGACCACTTCTTGACCTGTCATCTACACTAGAGTCTTCATTGTATCGTTTGATGGTACGATAAACGAATCTTTTGGTTATATTCAAATTTTTCAGTATGTTAAAAATTTGAATTGGCGCGTAACCGCAACGATGCAACGCAATAACTGCAACACGGTCTTCTTTAAGCGTCCACTCCATATTTAAAAATGAGTAAAATTCTAAAAGTATACATTTTTATTTTCATGAACAATTCGAAATTCGAATTCAATAAACTTTTTTGTGGCCAGCATTCTAAAAGAAAAGTTTTTGTGACAATACTTATGACCTGACTTAGTATATTAATGTACCTAGTCAGGTCATAAATTCTGTCACATGTTTAATGTAAAATAATTGAAACAAGTTTATTCATTATTTAACCATTCATATACCAAAATGAACTTAACAAAACATAGATTCTTATGACACTAAAGTTTATTCAAAATGACCTCCGTGATTTTGAATACAGGCCTTCAATCTGCGCGGCCAGTCGTCTATCGCACCACGAACGAGGTCCATGTCAATATCGGCGGCTGCCTTAATCAAGGATGTCTTGAGTGGCTCCAAATTGGGATGAGGCTTTGAGCACGCCTTTTCCTCCAAGTGTTGCCACATCTTGTAATCTAACGGATTCAAATCTGGACTGGAGGAGGGCCAGTCTTCGTGCCGGATGAAGTCGATTTCACGCGCCGCCAGCCAGTCTTGTTATATATAATATATAATCTGAATCTCGGAAACGGCTCTAACGATTTTCATAAAATTTAGTATACAGGGGATTTATTTTCAGAAAATGTTGTTTTATTCGTGTTTTCAATAATCAACTCTTCCCGACATCTATTGGCGAATAATAATACTATTTTTCTTAATTGAGGGCAACTAACCGCTTTAAAAACACAACAAGATGGCGTTATCACAAAAAAACCGAGCAAAGCTCATCATCTAGTATGCATTATACGTATTATATACATAAATATATTGTCAGTAGAATGTTTCTACTAACAACACTCATTACACAAGTTAAACCGAAACAATTAATTAGGCTGAGTCTACGAATTTGTTTAATGGACGCGCAGAATCATGTGAATATCCCAAATGTTGATAAACAAAATGTCGGTTAATGTTGCAAACATTAAAAACTTGCATCCGTATACGGTACACGTATCATTCGTGGTATCTTATTATAAAAATGGTACCTTCCTCAGGAGATGAACTTAGTCGCATCACTGGATACCACTAAGCCAAGTGTCATCCACATCATAGCGCAAATGTTTGACCCACGCCAATATCCTAAGCCAATATAATCCATCTTTCTGCCCATACAGTTCCCACAACTATATTCTAATAATAAAATCTTATAATATAGACATTTTTCACAAGTCATTATGATTGATATTTTACATAAAAAATTCAACAATTAAGACTTCCAGTTCGTATAATTTGATGTAATTATACATAATTTGGGCACATTGTCGTGGGAACAGCCCGGTGTTCCCAAATATATCTGATTTTCAAGTCAATTAATACAAGAACCTTCGATACATTCGAACCTCTACCTTGGAAGGGTCTTCGAAAACTGGTAAATTTAAGGAAAGACAATATAATCATGGTCTATGTTTGTGTAAGCGACGGCTTAATACGGATGTCAGGTTTAAATGGTCACTGTTCGTTGAACGTTGTTTTAAGGATAATAAGTAAGTGAATTAATTAGTGTTGTATTGATTGTTTAATAAATCCACCATCTCTGGAGAATTATTTGGAAGCACATAGCAAATAATCTAGAAAAATTCAAGAAAGTAAATCACAACTTTTTTTCTGTTTTTTGGTGTATCATAAGTACCCTATTTATGAATCTAAGTAATAATAAGCTATACCTAAAGCCCAGTCACCGTCCTTCTCGAACCCGTCGCTTGCGACGAAGGGCTCGACGAGCGAATTAACCCATAGATACAGCCCACTGAGTTTCTCGCCGGATCTTCTCAGTGGGTCGCGTTTCCGATCCGGTGGTAGATTCTGCGAAGCACTGCTCTTGCTACGGCCAGTGTTAACGACACTTCCGGTTTGAGCCCCGTGAGCTCACCTACATGTTAGGGTGAAGCTGAAATAGCCTCTCAAGGCTATCAGCATAGGTAGGATGAAAATAAAATAAAAACCTAACGCAGAAATCATTGCTAGGTCATCTATACTAATATTATAAAGCCGAAGAGTTTGTTTGTTTGAACGCGCTAAACTCAGGAACTACTGGTCCGTTTTGAGAAATCCTGTTACATACTAACATACATACGTCTGAAGCTAATAAAAGCGTATTAAAAATCGCTTCTCCAGTTTCTAACGTGCGCTTTTCGCCCGAGACGCACGCACGGCTTACCTGAACTGCAACAAATCACTTGGAGTTCAAATGTATGTATTTGTGAATTCAAGTCTGTGGACGAACGGACAGTTAATTATTTCTATGCATATTAGTTGACTTTTGTACAATCAGATTACACGATTTTTGTTATTGCTTAGATGGGTGGATGAGCTCACAGCCCACCTAGTGTTAAGTGGTTACTGGAACCCATAGACATCTAAAACGTAAATGCGCCACCCACCTTGAGATATAAGTTCTAAGGTCTCAAGTATAGTTACAACGGCTGCCCCACTCTTCAAACCAAAACGCATTACTGCTTGACGGCTGAAATAGGCAGGGTGCTGGTACCTACCCATGCGGACTGACAAGAGGTCGTACCACCAGCAATTACGCAAATTATAATTTTGCGGGTTTTATTTTTATTACACGATGCTATTCCTTCACCGTGGAAGTCAATCGTGAACATTTGTTGAGTACATATTTCATTAGAAAAATTGTCCGAAGGTTAGGCTACGACGACTTCAAATGATGGTGAGTGGTTACCGTCGCTCACGTCGCGTACGCCAGCAATGCCAGGGGTAGAGCCAAGCCGCTGCCTACCGTTTAAATAAATATGGTAGATGCTAACCGAACACATTTCATATAAAATGTGACATAAATAAATAATAGTTTAAAAAAACTAAAAAAATACGCTTTTATAGAAAATCCAACTAAAAAATTGAAAATAAATTGTAATCAATTTGAATTAAAAATAGTGTAAGAAATAAATATGTTTTCATTGTAAAAAAAGCGCGGGGTGCTTTTCATAATATTATCAAGAAAACCCTGTATGTGCGCCGTGACAGTTTAGTAGGAATATAATCATATACTATTGGATTTCAGTGCATAATATATAATTATTGAAATCGTATGTCGCACAAGGGGTAATTTTGTCGATGCTGTACCTTCCTTGATAAATATTTAAACATGTGCCTCCTTAATTTCGGCTATTTTCTATAATGTCTTTGAATAAATTGACAGTGGAGCGTGCACGCCTTTGTATTAGATACCCTTCTGTTAGTTCAACTATGTTTTAAAACACAGCTCAAATTGCGGTTGCAAGTATAATATCTCTACGCAATACCTAATTATTGAAGAGAGAGAAAATGCGCACACTCGCATTGATTAATTGTATTGATATCACCTTCTTTGTAAATTCACAAATCGATGCAATAAACAGTTTAGAAAACAGATTAAAATTCCGATAAAAAATTCCTTACGGTTAGAAAAGATTTAAAAGCTAAATTCTAAAATAGCAAATATACTGACTCTGCTTAGTTATCTCGCAAGGAAAGTTTGTATAAAGAACTAGCTTCAACTCCATTCAACTATTCTGAAAAGAAATAAGAATCCATCGATACAAAACTACGATTTTCCAGCACAACTTTCGAATTGAGATGTTTATTTATTTAATTCCACGTACCATAAATTAGAAATCTTCTTTTAAGAAATAAATAGCTTCTTGATGATCTAACATGAAAATACTGAAAGCGGTTTTATGCTCAGCCATGTGTTTGTCTTCCGTTTGAGGCACACATAAAAAAATCAGACCTTAACCAGACTTCAGAAAACCTTGGTAGAGAATATTCATGGTGTGGTATAGTAAAGTGTAATAATAAGTACCTAGCTTGCGCGTTGTCTTTGCTGTGGTCAGATTAACTAAAGCTGAATGTACACGTGCTCGAAAATTCGTTCCGCGTTGGAATTCTTGTGCCGTGTTCACACTGCGCCTTTTGCAATGCGTCGTCGCAATGCGTATACCGGATTTAAACTGGACTTCGGTACTATAGATTGCGAATAAATTCGGTTAAGTGAAATAAACTCTGTGCTAATTGATTTAGAAATGTAATTGGATTAAAAGTTGGCTATATTTGATTTTTTTTACAGACTAGTACTACTAAAAGTAGGATTTGGATTGAGCGCGTCTATTTTAAAAAAAAAATGATAATAAGGAGTGAAATGAAATGAAATAAAGATGATTAATTTGAGATATTAATCTGCTGGGGTAAAATTAAATGAAATGGGATGAAATTATATAGGATGAAATATAATCTCAGTAAAATGGTGGCCATTTACTGAGATTTTTTCAGTGGATTTTTTGGAGGAGCCCAAGAAGTTACGTCCAGCGGCTTTGTTTCATTTTCCCACATTTGTGCACTTTCACAGATATTAAACAAGCATTATAAAGCACCGTTATTACACATTTAAACCCGAAGAAACACTAAATAGACAAAATAAAACAAATACCACAACTTCCCTCGTCGCGTTCCCGCCAAATTAAAGACTTAATTTAAGAGAAATACAAAATTGATGCGTTGCTCTTGGCGGCTGAATTTGAAAAACGAAGTGGCATGGCGGACGTCGCTCATTGACATTTTGACGTTCAGAAACTAAACAGCTGTTAATATAAAGTGTTATGAAAATTGAACGTGAGACAAGCATACGATTTTCTTGTTTTTTTTTTTTATTGCTTATATGGGTGGATGAGCCCATAGACATCTACGACGTAAACGCGCCACCCGCCTTGAGATATAAGTTCTAAGGTCTGAAGTATAGTTACAGCGACTGCCCCACCCTTACACCGAACGCACTACTGCTTCACGGCAGAAATAGCCAGGATGGTGATACCTACCCGCGCGGACTCACAGTCCTACCACCAGTAATTATACAAATTATAATTTTGCGGGTTTGATTTTTATTACACGATGTTATTTCTTCACCGTGGAAGTCAATCGTGAACGTTTGTTGAGTAGATATTTCATTACATGTGTTGGTTATTGAGGTGGTTCAGCAACAAAATCGAGGAAACAAAGAAAAAGGCGTATATTTTATCGAAAATTACAAATGAACAAAATTAAACAGCGCGTTGCGTCCGTTAGGCCGGTACACGTACGTGTCTTTCATTTGGCCGTTAGGGGATCACAGAATATCCGGGAGTGGACCGGTATTGCCTCCGTCGAACAGCTGTTCCGGCTGGCTGCTGACAGAAAGGAATACAGAAAGCTAACGGCCAACCTTCAGGATTGAAGAGGCACTGGAAGAAGAAGAAAGAAGAAGGGATCACAGACAATACCAGACATTACGAACATAGACAATTTTATATTTTATTTGAGCGATTCGCTAACAACATGTTCTGATGACATTAATACTATGCTACTGTTCCGCCATTAACTATCTCATCTCACACTCGACGTACCTTCATTATCGAGCATACGGTCCGAGATATTTACGTTCGTCCGCCGCCGGCCACTGGGCCGTGTGTGATTTAACATCGACCTGCGTTTTCGA
This sequence comes from Bombyx mandarina, assembly GCF_030267445.1. Lineage (NCBI taxonomy): Eukaryota > Metazoa > Arthropoda > Insecta > Lepidoptera > Bombycidae > Bombyx > Bombyx mandarina. The sequence goes on from NC_143210.1 coordinate 14,626,919, forward strand.
GGTTCAATGAACACGCAGCTTTATAAATTAATGTCTATTGAGTGTTTGCAATTGAGGTCTATAATTCGGGTGATTAATTTTTATAGAGGTCGGGGCAGCTGAAGCGATTATCACTGACTTGAGATGTGTTGTAGTTGATGTTATGATATATTTGGGCATTCTGGCTCACAGCCCATCTGATGATAGCTGGCTAGTACATTACATACATTATACATTATAAGATGTTCCAACTTGCAACGTGTTGTAGAATACTCGTGTTGTAGAATAGAGTAATGGCTGTCCTGAACTAAAGCCTTTGGCTATTTCGCAGTAAAAATGCCAAATGGTACCAGTCATTATGCCATGAAAGCTCATCAGTGAAATGTATTCGAATAAACATTTTCAAAGGGGTGTCTTAATTATTATTTTTATTGCCCTTGATTTATTGATCGGACGAGATGGAAACAGCTCACGAGACAGGTCAAGTTTCAAGGACACGACCTTTACTAACGAAGAAAGCGACGAAGAAGAGAAAGTAAAATGATAAGCATACGCTCCACCTGATGGTGAGTGACGTCAGCAATGCCAAAGGCACAGTCAAGCTACCTACAGAAATACCACAACAACGAAATACTATTCGCAACATTGAAATTAATTAATTGAAAATATAAACTAGAGATTTTATGTACTGTACAAGTAGTTTTAATTACTACATTACAACGTCTGAATTTAATTATGGCACTAGCCGTAAACTTTCGTAGCGTGTTTTGACAAGCGTACAAGTTTAACTAAAGTATTTTACATTAAGTACCAACGAAACTACTTGCTTTGCCCAATTGAGTATGCAAAACTTTGAACATTGTCGACAAAGGGGCAGCAGGGAGCCAAACTTTGACAATATAATGGCAAAGACTTAACACAGGAGATAATATTTTAAAAAATCCGTATTTTTTAAACTATTAGCGGGTTATAAACACCAATGGACTAATCTCGTTTGCCCAATCTGAAAATGATTAGTTAAATAGCGGGGTAAAACTAATGTGGTTCTGTATAAGTTGTACTGAAGTAGATTTAAACAAATACTTTGAACCCGTGAGAGGTGAGTCAACAGCGGAGAGATGTTTCAACAGTATAGGCGCCAGTGAGACGCGACTCTGACTGAGGGCTACGAAATGAGCGGAAATTTAATAATTTTCAAAACTAACCAATACTACCAAATATAATCTATTTACCACATGAATTCAAATTATAATCTATCACTCATTGATATCAGCGACACACGCTAAATATCGGTAATAATTTTAAAATTTAGTTATAAGTAAGCGCTAGACTATTGGCAGAATCTAAGAAAACCTTTTTTTTAACCTTTTTTTTATTTTTAACGGTCCCGCCACATCAACTGGTCCCGTGCTAAGTTCGTAAAGAACTTGTGTTACAGGTACCAGATAACGGAACTAAATGTAAGATTTTTGTTATATACATACATATATTTAATATACATCCATAACCCTGGAAAATACATTTTATATTTATCATACAAATATCTTCCCTTGGCGGGATTCGAACCCACGACCCCCTTGTGTAGTGAGCATGTCACGTACCACTTCACCAGACGGCCGTTAAATAACTAGTCAGGTCATAAGTATTGTCACACAGTAAAAACTTTTCTTTTAGAATGCTGGCCACAAAAAAGTTTATTGAATTCGAATTTCGAATTGTTCATGAAAATAAAAATGTATACTTTTAGAATTTTACTCATTTTTAAATATGGAGTGGACGCTTAAAGAAGACCGTGTTGCAGTTATTGCGTTGCATCGTTGCGGTTACGCGCCAATTCAAATTTTTAACATACTGAAAAATTTGAATATAACCCAAAGATTCGTTTATCATACCATCAAACGATACAATGAAGACTCTAGTGTAGATGACAGGTCAAGAAGTGGTCGCCCTCGGTCTGTTAGGACTCCAGCAGTGATAAAAGCTGTGAAGGCGCGAATTCAAAGAAATCCCAAACGTAAGCAGAAACTGTTGGCCCTTCAGATGGGGTTAAGCAGAACCACGGTGAAAAGGGTGTTAAATGAAGACTTAGGGCTTCGGGCATATCGAAGAAAAACAGGACATCGTTTGAATGCTCGTCTAATGGACCTGAGACTGAAGAGATGCCACGCTTTGCTGAAGCGGTACGCGGGAAAAAAATATCGGGAAATTCTTTTTTCGGATGAAAAAATTTTTACCGTAGAAGAGAGCTACAACAAACAAAATGATAAGGTGTACGCACACAGTAGTGAAGAAGCGAGCAACCGTATTCCGCGTGTCCAACGAGGTCATTTTCCATCCTCGCTCATGGTATGGTTGGGAGTTTCTTATTGGGGCTTAACAGAGGTACATTTTTGTGAGAAAGGTGTAAAAACGAATGCAGTTGTGTATCAAAATACAGTCCTGACGAACCTTGTGAAACCTGTTTCTCATACCATGTTCAATAACAGGCACTGGGTATTCCAACAAGATTCGGTGCCAGCTCATAGAGCGAAGAGCACACAAGACTGGCTAGCGGCGCGTGAAATCGACTTCATCCGGCACGAAGACTGGCCCTTCTCCAGTCCAGATTTGAATCCGTTAGATTACAAGATATGGCAACACTTGGAGGAAAAGGCGTGCTCAAAGCCTCATCCCAATTTGGAGTCACTCAAGACATCCTTGATTAAGGCAGCCGCCGATATTGACATGGACCTCGTTCGTGCTGCGATAGACACTGGCCGCGCAGATTGAAGGCCTGTATTCAAAATCACGGAGGTCGTTTTGAATAAACTTTAGTGTCATAAGAATCTATGTTTTGTAAGGTTCATTTTGGTATATGAATGGTTACATAATGAATAAACTTGTTTCAATTATTTTACATTAAACATGTGACAGAATTTATGACCTGACTAGGTATATATACCGCTATACCGCTTATCTATCAGACTAACCTAAATAGAATAGATCGATAGGTATCCTGTGTTAATAAAATCGCTCGTTCTATGACCTGAAGATGAATCAAGCTAGCGACAAATAATGAATAAACATTAATATTACTATGTGCGAGTATTATGGTTCAATTAGTGTTATTAGACAAGCTTTCTGGGGTCGGCGCTCTGACACGGGTCGGTCACAGTGCTCTGCTTAACTGTACTACAGAATGTTCAGTTCTCCCATCTAAAGGGAAGGTCAGGACAGCGTTCTTCCGATGCTACTGCCTTTAATGTTCCTCTGATTACTATTATGTGATCAACTCGGTGATGCAGTAGCTAGCACCCCTGATTCCCACATCGATCAAACATTGAAGCCCATGTAGAGCAGGATAATTTAAAAAAAAGATGTGTGGTGTCGTGGGACATCGGATAGGAACGAAGTTCCTTATTATAAAAATATTAATTTTAAGTTCTATTCGAGGTATAAAGAAAATAAAACTGGAAGTTTCGCAACAACCCACGGTCATTTGGTAACTTGCGAACTTATTGTAGTGTACCACACACTTCATTCACAGTTCTTTGGATAAGAGTTAGTTAGTGGACAACAAACGGACGCTGCTGAGATCGTGCTCAATGAATGATAAAAAAAATATGTTATTTGTTGTACGCTATTACAAAGTTAAGTCGTACATTGTATGCATTATTAATAAAAATCTTACGCTACGGACGTTTTTTCCCCGTTAGGGTATCCCTCTGCATCGTCTCATAAGGAACTTCGTTCCAAAAACTATTGTAGTGGACCTTTAGAAATTATACTATCAAAATTGTATTTAATATTATTATTATATCCAAAAGCCAGTAAACAACGGTGCTCGTTTAATTTGCAACTGTTCCCAAGATTAACGCATTATTTAAGAGCGTTCACTGGTTTTCAGCGAGCACGGGAAACTCAGACCGCGAAAGGAAATTAAATCGTAAATATTAGAAAAATTAATTTTAAGCTGGACCCGGTTGTGTTTTGTAATACCACTTTGATTTATGCTGTGACCATTGAATGGCTGCAGGTCGGGGCTACTATTTTGCCTATTTCTGCCACAAATTAATCAAGAGTCGGGGGTCTTAAATATTTGAAGTATTAGAATTAGGATTGCCCCTGTACAGGCAGCATTACTAAAATACGACTGTTACTTGTGCCAATATGTGCGAGCTCACAATACACCCTGCATCATTACATTATAAATAATTAAATTTACAAACTACCATTGATATACTCTTGTAGTGAAAGTTCCTTAAATAACATGTACTTGCGAGATTTGAATCTTTGGGCTCTGGCCATGTTTACCCATTTTAAATACAGAAAAAGTAGGAGCGTATTGTTAGTAAAAAAAACTGGAATATTATTGATGTGAAAGTCACGTTCATCTTCTGATGAATAGCTGTATATATTGTCATCATCTCAGCTGGCTTTGGGCAAAAGTCCATAATAATTAACATAATAAACGCCGTGTCACGATGACTTGATGATGAACACAAGCTCATTAAGCTAGTAGTTCCCAGAAATGATAAATGACACTTTATTTATGAATTGAGATAGTTAGAAAATAGATACGAGCACTTTGTTAGCTTAGATAGTTTAACGGATCGTTCATTTATATGTGTGAACAAAGTATATAGATATGGGTTAGAGGGGACATATGATTTGTATTATTCTTAGTGGCCAGTCGTCTAATCTATTTTCAATTGATCTCTCTTGTGTTTAGTGGTTAGCAAGCTCAACCGAATCATGCGATGAAAACTATCACATTCAATTGGCCTATTCTCCATAACATTGATATTAAGTAGGATTTTAGTATTTTCTCGCGTGGGCTAAATTTAGCGTCTTGTTCTTAGTTTCTTTGCTCTTAATGGATGGTAGTGATTTTCAAACGGTATTGGCATTTATGCATACACAATGTCCCGCCTCTTTCCCTGATCGAGACTATCCTAGTACACTCATTTGAGAGATGTCTCACTGTAGACTACCTTTCAAGCACGACGACTCCGAATTCCCGTGTCCCCACCTATAACATTTAACATTACTTAAATTCCTTTTTTTTCACTCTTTAGTTAATATTTCTAATTCAGTCGAGTTCTTAATCGAAATAATTAAATGGCACTTTCTAAACACATTTTTTTTGAGTTTATTAGTTTAGCCCGTCAATAGCTCATACGAAAATAAGGAAAAGTAAAATGATGATACTTAGCTGTTTCGTCTTTGTCCCTTCTACATATTATATAAAACCACAATTTGGACTCAGAGGTACTTAAAACGCGAAGATACTAACTGTTCAATTTCAAGGGTTAATTAGCCCCGCAGGCGCCAGATGGCACCACTTAATTATCAGAATTGATATTAAGCATTCTATATTAGGCTTCCCACATGCAATCAGTCATTGAGACGATTACGACGAAAATCTTTCTCAGGTTATACTGGCAGCCGACACCTATCCAATACATTCCATTTGTTTTTACCATCGCACCGCCCGCCACCGGAGTAGAGTTCATCCATACTACCTGGAGCCACTGCGGTCATCCACAGTGCGTTTCCAGAGATCTTTTTTGCCACGTACCATCCGGCTATGGAATGAGCTCCCCTCCACGGTGTTTCCCGAGCGCTATGACATGTCCTTCATCAAACGAGGCTTGTGGAGAGTATTAAGCGGTAGGCAGCGGCTTGGCTCTGCCCTTGGCATTGCTGAAGTCTATGGGCGACGGTAACCACTCACCATCAGGTGGGCCGTATGCTCGTCTGCCTACAAAGGCAATAAAAAAAAAAACACTATACCGGTCAGAAATTTACTAGGGTCGGGAATATTTAAAGTCGAAGCTGTAATGCCTTGAATGAGAGACACCGGTGAGGCGATTCTGAAGGGTCACGAACCCGGCCGATTACAGGTGGCGTAGCGACCTCCGCTCTCGGGGAGGAGGGCGCCCTGGCGAAGGTGTAGTTCGAGTGCGGAGGCTCCAATCTCGGTGGAGGCGTGGTCTCGCCGCTTGGCGGACCCGTCGGCCGGCCTTCGTACCGTCGAGGCGGTCCGCCCAGTTCTCGCGGACTGGGTGGGCCGCGACCGCGGACGTCTCACCTTCCGGCTTACGCAGATGCTTACTGGCCACGGATGTTTTGGCCGGTACCTTTTCAAGATAGCCGGAAGGGAACTGACGGCGCAGTGCCACCATTGCGCAGACCGCGACGATGAACGCGGCGCCCTCATCATGGTCATAGGAGAGGACCTCTTGCTGCCGCGCGTCGTGGCTACGATGCTTGGCAGCGACGCGTCCTGGAAGGCGATGCTCGACTTTTGCGAGTCCACCATCTCGCAGAAGGTGGCGGCGGAACGAGAGAGGGAGAGCTCTTCCCTTTCCGCACCGATCCGTCACCGACCAACCGGAGGCCGGAGGAGGGAATACGCCCGTACGTGCCGGACCCTGTAGGTAGCGGCCTCCCCCCGGTGAAGGTCAAGGGGCGACCTGAGGGGGTAGAGGCCGCGCGGCGCGCTACCAACACTCTAGCGCGCTGCTGAGGAGTAATAGAGTGACCGGTTGGCGGTGTATCACGTCCCGACCCGTCAGGCGGGTTGTTGTCCAGCGGGGTATTACGGGACACCAGCGGCACTGTCTGGGCGGCCTGACGGGCTGCCGTACCGAGACGGCCGACGTTTTAGAGCCTTCGATTTGCCTCGAAGGCTCCGTCGGCCAGATCGTTAAGTTTCACATACCCCGCGTGCCCCCAAGGCGCGGGGACCTCGTAGGAGGTTCGGCCCCGGCTCGAAAAAAAAAGAACAAAAAAAAAAGGGTCATGAATCCGACTGCGACCATCCTATATTAGAACCCGAATGGATGATGAATGAACTATGTTCCTCAACAAAAACATCTAAAAATAACAACTTTCTTTCAAACTTATAATAATTTAAGTAACTAAGTTTGTTCTGTGGTTCCACATACATTAAGCTTCGTTTCGTTATTATCATCATAGGAAGTGGTATATTTGCTTTATTTCGCTTGTTATATTATGGATTAGTCCAGCGATTCTACATAATACATTAACGAGTCAATGTAAAAAATCTTATCATGTTTAAAAGTTATTTAATGTAACAAAACGCTTATATTTTAGTTTTATGAGAACAAAGACGAATCAGACATAAAATTTATTAAATAGACCGGAGCAAAGAGTGTAATAGCTTTATTTTTATATCTTCAAGTCTCAATTTGATTGGAAATTCAAATTTCCGTCAACAATCTAGACTGAAGGTGCGTGGGGTTCCGTACAATCAATATTGTCTGTCTCCCCCATTAAGGCTTGTTACTGAATTAATGCAGCCACACATAATTATCGTCCATTACTGAGCTCTTGGTACTTCTGCGTGTGGAATTTCTAAAGATTTTCTATTATTGCTGTGTATTAGTAGAGCAAATGCAGGTCCATATGGTGTTAAGTGTGTACCTGAACGTATAGAGACCATGACGTGAGTACTTTCACTATGACATAATATGATTGAAATTATGGTCACTGAAATTTATAACAACTAACCTGCAGTCTATGCTGGTTTGAAGAGTGAAGCGGTCGATAAATAATAAAATGGAGACTTTGAAACTGTCTAGATTAATGTGGATTGGTATCCAGATTAGTGTTTACTTTGGGAAATCAGTTCCGGTAAGCATTTTACAACTAGTTTACTAATAGCTTCATCAAAATATCTCGTGAAAAAAAAAGAAAAAAAAAAATAAGTAACAGATTTTGTAACATAATTAAATATGAGTTTTGGAGAGGCGGCCAGACCAGTGAAAAGCAAAAGAAATAACGTTTTGTATAAAAATATAGGAACCGAAATTACATACATGATAAATATTTTGAAATTTTATCTAATATTTTTCTAATGTGAAATTCGAAACAGAGCCTCGCATTTCCCTGGAGTACATTTTTCGGAAAATACGAAATACAAACTACATCTTCTTGGACGAACAAAGGGCGCCGTGAAAAGTTTAAAAAGATTCAAATCGTTCGGTAAGGACACAATGCGTGTTCCCAGAGGCTCGACTCTGAGGACGACATGGAAATATTTTCAATATCCGTTGGGGTTGCCATTAGTCTCGAACAAGGCGAAATTTATTTTTAGAAAACTATCAACTGCCCTAATTACAGAACATGACTGAATTTAGGTGTTTCTTGTAAAAAGTTATATTCAAGAAAATAATGTGGAAATTTGACATGCCTATGTTGGGTTTGTAGAAGAAGAATTTTAAGTTTTTTCCGTAACAATTTTTTTTTTTACTAATCACCCAGATTCTATCTAAGTATTCATTGAAACATGGTGCAAGCTCGCATAGCTGGGTGATATCACTATCCCATTTCTGCCATAATACAATGTAGGTTGATCGGTTTAACTGATGATGTGGTGTACAAGATGTCCCGTAATTATTTCAGGCTGGGAGACGATGTTCGTGTATTGGCCGCGAAATCTCAGCCACTATAAATAGTCTTACTGAAAAAAGTAAAAAAATTACTCTTATTTTCAACATTATTATTTAATATCCTAAAAAATATTTTGTCATGACATTAAAAATCAACAGCCTTTATCTTATAATTCACATCGAATTATTGTATAATTTTATTTCAACATAAGTAATTATGGAGCGTATATTTGAGCACGGAGCTTGTAATGTCGGAAAATTTCATCCGAATGCCACAAGGACTGTGTTTTCATTAGCATATCTCTATTTCCCTTTATCTCATCATGATTTTCTGTTTGCGCATTCTCATCTACTTTCAGTTACATTCAGCGATTTTTTGATTTAAAAAAAAAACAAGAGCATTTGAATTCTAGAAAAAAAAAGGTTTTTTTTGGAAACCTTTTTTTCATTTTTGAAACCTCTCTATGATAAAAATATTATTAACTTGTTCAGTTAAATTTTATTGTTTCATCGAAACCAAGAATATTCCACGTGTTTCGCATTTCTTAAATTCCAGCAAACAAATTCGGGATATTCTTTGCAACCCCGACATATATCACGCCACAAGTTTTCCAAATAGCACGAGAGAACTCGGAGAAACTCCGTGAAAGCGCGGTTTTCATGCTTGCGATCTATTCCTCAATGATTCGATTTTCACGGGAAAATATTCTAAAAGTTACCTGTTTAAATTGAAAATGTATTCCTCGAAATATATCACTTGGTTGTTCATACCGTCTCCAAGAGGGGTTGAAGTAGATAGTATCGTAGGTTGAGAGAGATGTTTCCTGGTTATTTTAATCTTTTTGGTATATTGTAAGTAACAATTGTGTTACATTAAACATTCTATTATTGCTCTACTATGAGACAAAGCTTCGTTTAATAAAAAAACAAACCTAGAAAATTTCTAAATTTTCGCATATGATTCCCAAATTATCATGAAAATACAGAAAAAATAATGTGAATTTGAAAATGTGTTTAATGTAATGTTTTTATCATTTTGGTATTAAAAACTACGTCTTAGTGTAAATGTTTACAATAATCAAATGCAAATCACAGAATCTAAAACAGATGAAGTAAAAGAAACATAAACAGAAGAAGCAGGTTTCAAGGTGGGTGGCGCATTTACATTGTAGATGTCTATGGGCTCCAGTAACCACTTAACACCAGGTGGGCTGTGAGCTCGTCCGCCCATCTAAGTAGTAAAAAAAAAGCAGACAAAGCCTTTCAAGAAAGACAACTCAAGAAAGCTTAGCGTCACTCAGTCGGCCAATCGTAAAAATTCATGCCAAATGCCTATGTAGAATATTAAGAGGATATGCTGTGCCGACCGCTCATAATGTCGGATAACGGCAAGAAGACTGGCGGTAGAAGACTGGGCGTATTCTAAGCCTACATGGGCAGATAGAACCATCCTTCCATTGCTCTATCTCTATCTTTAAAGGTTGGGATAGCCATTGTACAATAATGCCGTTAAACTAATAATATTTCGACTTCATGTTTCAGGCCTCGGTAAGCACAATACACTATAGATGCTTGGGATAAAAAAATATGTTAATTGTACGAGTTACTAGGTATTTGTTGAAAAGTGCAAGCTTTTGAATTTCTTGTCGAGACCTCAAAGTGAAGAAAATCCGTTTCCAATGAAAAAAATATCGAGTCCATTTTTTTTTAAATGACTGATGTAAATCGTCTATCTTATTCGTTGAACAGATTACTGTTCTTGAGCTGGTTCCGTCTGCTAGCTTCAAATAAATGATGACACATTGAATATTGCCCTCCTCACAGAGTTTGTCTGTAATCTGACAACTTAAGGCCGTTTGAAGCAAACAGTTCACTAACCGACCCCCCGGGTTGTTTGTAAACAAAGCAAATTAATTACTGAAACTAGTGGTTTTAACCAACGAAATGGATTGCACTGAATAGTTGAAGCACACTTTCGTAGACACGTTCGAGGAATTATGACCCTTAGCCGTTCACAGATGGGGTATATTGTTGTATGCGATAAACATTTGTTTGAAGCCTATTATTTGGTGTAGTTTAAAGATTTTGAGCAATATTTATCTAGTACATTAATTGACCGTTAATTTGGATTTAGATATAGCGTGAGATGTATTTGAGAGATTTGTGTCTTGGCGTAGCATACCTATTTCTCCATGACCAAGCATTCGTCTAGGAGCTAAATAAGAACAAATGAACATAAAAATACCACCACAAGCACCGGTCACCGTCCTCGTCGAACCCGTCGCTACCGACGAAGAGCTCACCGAGCGAATTAACCCATAGACACAGCCCACTGAGTTTCTCGCCGGATCTTCTCAGTGGGTCGCGTTTCCGATCCGGTGGTAGATTCTACGAAGCACTGCTCTTGCTAGGGTCAGTGTTAGCATCACTCCGGTTTGAGTCCCGTGAACTCACCTACACGTTAGGGCAAAGCTGAAATAGCCTCTCAAGGCTATCAGCATAGGTAGGAATGAAAAAAAAAGAATACTCTGAAAGATCAATAAATTCCTTTTAATATAAACTTTACTTACCATCAAGGTAAGTATAAATATACTATTGTTCTAAAACGTTCTTCAATAAATTATTCGCACCCCAAACAATTTTCAGGCCCGTCAATAAATAAACACAGCAGTACGTCTTAACACGGCTCGTGTCGGCTCCACTGTAATCAGTTGTGGTCGGTGTCTCAAACCGCGGCGTTTGTAACGCTCCCGACATGCCCATCGCGTGTGGATGTACATGTGAAGGTAGGTAGGTAGGTAGATCCAATAGACAGGCCAGTGAAGCGATTTGTAGGGAATTAGTAGTTAAGTCAAACTTTTCTGCAATATTCTTTTTTTACTGCCTTTGTAGGCATGCGAGCATACAGCCCACCTGATGGAAAGGGGTTACCGTTGTTCATGAACGTCAGCAATGGGGCAGAGGGAAAGGGGCAGAGCAATGCCGTTGTCTACCATTAAGTACTCTCCGCAAGCCTCGTTTGAAGAAGGACATAGCGAGAGGGAAGTTCATTCTAAGCCCTGGTACGCGGCAGAAAAGCTCTTTGGTAAACGCACTGTCGATGAACGCAGTAGTTCCAGATAATACGGATGAGCTCTACTCCGATGGCGGGAGGCGTGATGATAAAAAGGAGATCAGGGATCATCTCGAATAATTCCTCAGAGCATTCTCGTGATTCCAGTAAAGATGGGGCGGTATCACAATTGAATCGTACCAAGCTTAGGATCTAATATTGTAAGGCCATTCAAACTAAATAATTTAGATATAAGATTACTTTTCGGTTTAATGAGCTTAGGCGTGCAGCTTAGACAAGATCGTTCACCTAACGTTCGACTTAAGTTCATTTCTGTTTATCAATTGACACCTGACCGCTAAACATCGTATCGATTGTATTTTAACATAGAAAAGTTTGCTGTGTACCGAAGACAAGCTGAACAATCGTAATGATACTATCAACATGTGCTAACACGGCTTATTGTTGTGTAAGTCGCTCCAGTGATAAGGGTTACTGGCGGATTCCGTTTATTTGATAACTCCCGTGCGATGTGTGGTCCCACTGCTTTGTGAAATTTAGATTAATTTAGTTTGTAGATTTATGTTTATACTAGCGACCCGCCCTCGCTTCGCTTCGGAATCATTAAATTTTATGATTAATAGCTGAGTCTCGCGATGATACCCGCGGTTATTGTCGTACCGCGAGTAACGCCGCGGGGCGAAGCAGTCTGAAAAAAGTCAGTTACTCCTTATATCATCAGCTACCTATCAGTGAAAGTCTCGTCAAAATCGGTCCAGCCATTCCAGAGATTAGCCGGAATAAACAGACAGACAGACAGACAAAAATGGTAAAAAATGATATTTTGGTGTATGTACCGTATATATATTCATATGCATTTAGTAAAAAGCAGTTATTTTAATATTACAAACAGACACTCCAATTTTATTTATATGTACAGATAAGAATGATCATTAGAGCCCAGATAACATTAATTATCTTCCTATAAAAATAATGCTTGATTGCCATCAGAATTAAATCATGCTTCCTATTTGATAAGATTTTAAAAAGCAATTCTTGCAGTCTAGTATATATGAGTCACCCCTAAATAATTTTCCTAAAAAATGTCAGTTTCTTAGGTGCTCGGGAAGTATTCACACCCATATTCCGGTAGCGACGCAGGACAAAAATATGATAATTCAACAATAGTTTTTTGTCGGTAACTCTTTTACTGACATCAATTAAGTAATTTTGATGTCTGGCTTTTTTATGTGCGCTGTTGTAGCTTCTATCGCTGACATCAATTAAGTAATTTTGATGTCTGGCTTTTTTATGTGCGCTGTTGTAGCTTCTATCGCTAGCAGTACTGAATTCGATAAACGATATTTTTTGTACTTCAAAAATCACTGCAAAAGATGTCGTTTTTTTTTTTACAGATTTTTCGGTCTAGCACTACGACTCGGCCTGCCGACCGAGAGGGCTTGTTGTCGTGGCGTCGACGACCGCCAGTCTGGCGTCCCGAGGGGGAGGGTGATGAGAGAGATGTGCTCCGCACTAAGCGCTTCACTCTCCCCCTTTGCCTTTTCATGAGTTCTGTCTCATGCGAGGTTTGGATGCTGGTTGTTGAGCGACAGGAGGTTTTAGTCGGTTCGACTCCGACATACCCCGCCCGCCATCCCCCGTGGAGGGTGGGAGTCCGGCGATTTCCTCCTGACCAAAAAAAAAAGCACTTCGGCCCGCGAACACAATGTCCGATAAGAAACTAGGTTCCAATACTGTAGCTAAATTTGTTGTTAATTGAAAAATAATTTGAAGTAAAATTGGCTCAATGACGTATCTGTACCTGTATCTTCTAATTAATGGCCGCGCAGACGACCATATTTAAGACGAACTCGATCGTTGACCTCGATCTAAATCGCTGTAATTGGAACCACACTGCACAAGCTTTGGTTTCAGGAAAGCGATTACAGGGGTCTCCTGACATTTAAACGAGGATGCGGTTAATTGTTAGTATTATCCTTACAAGATTAGTTTGTTATCAAATTAAATTCGCCTTTAGTTCGTTAGGTTAGGTCAGGGAGGTGATCGACCTTTGCTTTCAGTTCTAGAGCTGAGATCCACTGATATTGATCTTTACTGTCAGTGACGAGCAGAGCCCAATCTCGGCACCGTTTGTACCGAATTTTTTCAATTCCAAGAAAATATTTATCTACTAGCTGACCCGGCATACTTCGTAGTGCCTCAATCGATAAATAAAAGACTTAGCTTTTGTATAAAATAAACATAAAACAAACAAAAAGAAACCGTCTGACGAGGGACACATCAAAGGAAAAACAAAATTGTATTTCTTTTACCTTTTAAACCTTTTTTGGACTTCGGCAAATAATTCAAGACCAAAATTAGCCAAATTGGTCCAGCCGTTTTCGAATTTTAGCGAGACTAACGAACAGCAATTCATTTTTATATATATAGGTATATATTATTTAAGAGTTAATGTTGAGTTTGGTTATATATTTATGTGTGCTTACTCTAGTGCTGACATGTGTAGAAGAGAACCCTTACAACAGGGAAATGAAAAAGTAAAGCAATTATTATTGCTTGCTGTAATATGTGGTGGCCCTATATCCACCTTTTTTTTTTTTTTTTTTTTTTTATTGCCCTTGTAGGCAGACGAGCATACGGCCCACCTGATGGTGAGTGGTTACCGTCGCCCATGGACTTCAGCAATGCCAGGGGCAGAGCCAAGCCGCTGCCTACCGCTTAATACTCTCCACAAGCCTCGTTTGAAGAAGGACATGTCATAGCGCTCGGGAAACACCGTGGAGGGGAGCTCATTCCATAGCCGGATGGTACGTGGCAAAAAAGACCTCTGGAAACGCACTGTGGATGACCGCAGTGGCTCCAGGTAGTATGGATGAACTCTACTCCGGTGGCGGGCGGTGCGATGGTAAAAACGAGATGCCGGTATCATCTCGAACAATTCCTCAGAGCACTCCCCATGGAACATACGGTACAAAATACAGAGGGAACCGAAGTCCCTCCGCAGACCCAGAGGTTCCAAACGATCCGTGAGACCGGGATCGTCGTTTCTTGCATTATTAAGCTACTACATATTAAAATCGAGACTCGACTGTATTTCTTAAAGTTATAGGCCATATAGTTCACAAGTAACTGCAACACTGATTGGACTGCAATCTTGTTTCCCACCTTTGGAGAGCCATATTGTGTCTTCGCTTTATCGTCCTGCTTATGCTGACAGACCCTGCGGTGCGATAGTTAGCGCCTCAAACTTCAATTCTGAGGGCTGTGTATTCGATTCCTACTTCGGGTAAACATTCTCGTGACCAACAGGTCTGTTTGCTTTGTGTCTGGGTGTTTAATATTCCGAAAACTACGTATTTAAATATCTATAAGTTTTATATATATATATATATATACGTTTTTGGTTCCCATAGTAGATATAATTCCGTCTTGAAGCCAAAGTGGCCTAGTGTGATATGTCCCTTATTATTCAATTTCTTTCTTGACGTCCAGACTTTTTCATTTCATATGATCCGTTTACGAGTTCAAATCATGTATTGTATTAAAATTGTATTCCATTTTATTTAAATTTCTGAATTGGATCAAAAGTTCATTCATCTGAAACAAAAAGATAATATAATGAAAATTTAAATTATTCCATCTCAATGCATTACTCACAATAACTTGCAAAATAAACCAGACGTCAGACGGTAATTGGCAAATATTTGTTTAAAATAATTAGCGTAAAATTCAAAGAATAATAGTACTTGAGACGTTCGATTTAGGGAATAAATTTGAGTGCATCACGTGACGAACTCGTTAAGTTGTGCCAATATTGGCACTGCACTGAGTTCAATTGTTGACAAATCATATTTGAACGAATTTCGCTGAGTGCTAACTAAGCTTTTGTTGGTTTTACAGTAATATTGCTACTTATGTATGACTTGTAAGAGTAAATTATGGTATTAGTGATTTATTGGCGTGGTTTTTTGATAATCCGATGTTTGTGTCGGCAGCGCGCCTATTTCTGCTTAGAAGTTGAGCTCATGTCATTTATGTTTGGCTGCGTGACTCTTCTGCACTTTTTATCTGAATCTCGCCCAGGACAGAACCGAGGGAAGTAGGACCGTGGTCAATATTGTAACCAGAAACTTGGGCATCCCGAAGACGTCTGACTGACGAACTTTACGTCAACCAACTCGTCCGGTGGTCACTAAGGCAAACGGTGCCGCTGGTCCTGATGGACCTCGCTCGACCAGAACCAGCCTTATGGGTGGGTCGCTAGTATCAATTTTGTGGAGCATCAGAGTGAGAGTTCGTCGCACCGTTTTGGCCTCACGGGTCACCCAAAAACAAAGCACTGGGAGAAGGGAGGGGGGGGGGGTGTCTTCTAAAGGAATTGGAACTAAGCGTAAGTGATCCGGATGTAATAAGAAATCTCTGTCTTCTACTTTGTCGCCTCCGCCATGAGGTGGTCCACCATCGTAGAGAGTGTAACATCGCCTTCCAGGTCCATTGCTCGGGTGAAAAGTAGCAGCACATATTCTACGGTTGTCTATTAAGGCAGTTTTAACTGTTCAAGATAAAGTGATTCCTAATCTCAAATGCCCTTACAAAATCAAACTGTAACATGAGAATCCTTTATAGGTTTTCAATAATAGTACATAGTAGTACCGTAGCGCCAAGTTGAAGTTTTTATTGATTACTAGCGACCCGCCCTCGCTTCGCTTCGGAAATATTAAAACACACATGAAACCAAAAAAATAAAATAAAAAAAAATTAAAAAAAAGTAGCCTATGTTCATCAGGGACAATGTCGGCTTCTAATGGAAAAAGAATTTTTCAAATCGGTAAAGTAGTTTCGGAGCCTATTCGAAACAAACAAACAAACAAATCTTTCCTCTTTATAATATTATTACTAGCGACCCGCCCTCGCTTCGCTTCGGAAACATTAAAACACACATGAAACAAAAAATAAAAAAATTAAAAAAAAATTAAAAAAAGTAGCCTATGTTCATCAGGGACAATGTCGGCTTCTAATGGCAAAATAATTTTTCAAATCGGTCCAGTAGTTTCGGAGCCTATTCGAAACAAACAAACAAACAAATCTTTCCTCTTTATAATATTAGTATAGATATAGATTTCAAAAAGTACAGTAAGACGTATGTATCACTTTAGCTTCAAAATAAACAGCAAAGTTCTTAGATCAGGACAGAGAGAAAAACTTGTACTTGAAACACTGTCGGATTGTGAATTGTAAATTCATTACTTATGTAGGGTTCTGTACAATTCAATAGAAATCAAAGTACGAGTGTAGCGATCTTTGATATAATCCGTCAATGAAGTAGATTTTTTATTATTATTTACCTTTGTTGATGCCATAATATTGAAGCTAAGCTTGTGCTTTCAACGACAATTTGAATAACTTTACTGATGTTACATCTATATTGTTACTATAGCCAAAAACCGATTGACTGCAAAGCGCTGCGTTAATTTTTCCTATGAAATTGCCGTTTTACAATCCTGGCCATTTGAAATGTGTATTGCCAGCCTTACAGAAAATTTATATAGAGCTAGCAATAAATTCTTAATTCAAATAAATTTTATTTTAAAAATATGGACTTCTATTTTCTGATTCATTCATTTGTTTATTGATTAGTGTTTGTTTTCGCTGCTATTGTATATTTTTCGTAAATATGGAAACGATAAAAATACTGATAATTATGGCACACTTGTTCCGTTGCGGTGGCAATGCCACACAAACAGCATACAACACGAATTATGTGTGCGGAGTGAACACTACAAACGAACGCAGGACTCCTATATTATTATATGCACGATACTATTGGTGTCAACGTTTACGACATGAAAATGTTGATCTAAAAAATGAACCCCATGGCAGCCTGAGAACCAAAGTCAACAATGACGAATTAAAAGCAATAGTGGAAGCTGACAATATTCTCACTAGCTGAGTTAGCAGTAGCTTTCAATACAAATCAAAACAATATTGGTCCATTTGTGTCAAATTGGCAAGGCAAAAAAATTTAATAAGTGTGTTAATAATCGCAAGAATTGAGCGATTGCCAGTGGGACGAACGCGTCCTTATCCTGAACCTTGCGTTACTTAACATAACATGTTTTCATCTGAAAAATACATTCTTGTTGAGAATCGTAAACAGCACCTAGTTATAGTCACTGTTTAGTAGTTCAGTGCTGGTATAATTCATCACAGCTTCTTAACAATGGCACCAGTATTATTGCGGATGTATTCTGTAAAGAATATTGACAGAAAAATTTGCAACTCTCCGCTTCTATAAAAAATGTAGTTCTTTTTCCATTGTGTTGATGTACATTGGTGGTTGAGCTCACGACCAGTCAGTGGTTACCAAAGCCCATAGACATCTACAATGTAAATGCTGCCACCTACCTTGAGATATAAGTTCTAAGGTCTCAGTATAGTTACTTAACTCGTAATAATTATTATAATAATCTTCATTGTGTATCGTAACACTCACGTAACAATATTGAATGTTGAATATGATTTTGATTTATGAACTAAAAACACGTGTAGCTTGGCGCATTGTCCAAATGGAAATCAAAATTTCAATCTCAACTCTGCACACGGAACAATGTATTCATATGTGAATATCTCTTACAAGTAGGAAACAGAAACATTAAAACAACAAAAAACTTTTCTCGTAAATAATAATACGGAACTCTAAAATTTACACGCGTTTCCGACACCTTATGCCGCTATATTTTTAAATTCGTAACAAGTTTTATGGAACCCCAGACACGCTACAGTGCTACGATGCTACGGAAGTACGACGTAGCTCAGCTACGATGTATCGTAGAGGTCGTTTTTCGTTCTACGAGTTTTAAATGCATATAGTATTGAATTTTATTTTGTACGTGACATTCTTTTATATTAATAATTTAAACCGGTTGAGTTTACTTTGAAACTGGAAAAAATTATTATGTAAAATGATAATATCGACTGCTTTAAAAGAAATTATGAAGCAGCACTAGATAGTTCGAGTACAATGTTTCACCTTAAGCGAACTGTTCATTTATTATGTGTATAACTATATATATAGTTTGTAAGTGACCCTGTGCTAAGTTTAATTTACTACCGATTAAATATTTTATTTTAGGCACTCGTATTGAATCTGCACTAACAAATTAATGGCAATAGAATAATGCATCCTATGCACCTATGGCGGAAGTGCCAATATTTTTGTGAATACTAAAAAACGAACTTGAAAAAAAGGTAAATAGTTTTAGTGACTCATTGACAACTAGCTGTCGGCCTTGACTGCCGTTCCAGCGGCTTGGGCTTCGTTCCCAAATCCGACCGGCATGCATACGACAAACCCGTTTATTTGCTCTATATCTGGCTTCCTACTTAATATCTAATTATATGTGCATTTATTAAAGTAGTTAGCGTAGTATGGGCATGTGATGCGTAGAGAGGAGATACATGTGACTAGGAGATGTATGGAAATGGTAGTACAAGGTAGAGAGGGAAGAGGTCGACCGAAGAAGACATAGGCGGAGCGTGCGAATGACGATATGAGAGAGAGAGGAGTGAGTGTTGAGATTACGGCTGATAGAAGATAATGGAAGAGAAAAATTTAAAGTGCCGACCCCACCTATCGGGATAAGGTGGAGACAAAGAAGAAGAAGAAGAAGAAGATACGCATTTATTAAAAGATATTATATTTAAACAGAAGGAAATCTTAGTAGGGGCCAGATGACCGTGTATGATCTGTTCACGATTAATAATTTATTTATTTCTGTAAACAAACACCAGCTGCACATTACAGATATACTTTCCAATGAAACCTTGAGGTTTCGAATAATTGTCGTGAAATATTAAACCATTTGTTGATTTAATACAAGCTCAGTCGTATCAATAGCACGTTTTATCATTCTTTTGTTTTCATTTTAATGAGATTGAAATCTAAATATTGTTGTATTTTTCCGGTGAAAATGAACGCATTCTCGATAACAACTGTTTGTATTTACTAGATCAAGTACATACATATCACTTCTCTTAATATATTTTGAAATCATCTGGAAGTTAATCTCTGTAACGAGAGCTGTGTTGACGAGAACAAATTAAGTCAACTTAACAATAATGATATTCTGGAAGAACAGTACCAAGGTAACGTACTCTTGTGTTTTAATGGAGAACCTTACAAACGATTTTCATCTATATAATGGACAAAAATGATTTCAATTGACAAGCTACAAAAACCACAGATAAAAAATCCTATTAATTTAAGGCTACGTAATCGAATTGTAAATGAAAAAAAACATTATAAAAACACAAACAACATGGAAGCTTTGAATGGAGTTCGGACTCAAACCGACGTTCACATTGAGGGCGGTTTAAAATAAAAAAAAAGTTCGCTATTCATCAGCCTCTTTTCATAATCGTTCGCTGGAGAGTTGCACGCGAATGGACTGCGTTCAGGTTCGAGTGAATGTTTGACTTTTAGAGCGATAACTTTTATTTTACTAGTCATAATTTATCGCGGAAAATTCAATGTAGATTACCCAATACTTATCTTTTGGTTCCTATAAAGACCTAAAATTATATAAAATAAGTTTGTTAGCAAAATGAAAATTTGCAATATTACGTTTCTGATAATTAGTATTCAGGCTTCATACCTTGCTGCATCTTTTATATTTTTTGTCGAATCAGATAATTTGTAAACGACTATTTTAATAGTTATTGAAATTACTGGTATTTTAAAATTCTGATTGATTTTGTATATCAATCACATTTGGTCACTGAAGTCCATAAATATCATTACTCTGAGACCTTTTTCATCCTGAGGTGGTCTGTGTACATGTTTTTCTACAAATGCCATAAAGAGGTCAATTTCAACTGTATTGTTTTACAATTGACTCACTCTGCAAAGCGCATAACTGCTTCGTGACGATGAGGGTACCTACTCATGCAGGTATACAGAATGTTTACCAATAAATAACTCTTGAAGAATATAACCGCTCATTTATAGGTCGTTTTCTATAATACTCAAGGAAAGAGGTGGTCTGCAATTCGACATCAAAATATTTATATATTATAAATTTATACTTCCAATAGTTACCACTTATTCCGTTTGCAGAAAGAACGCAACTCTCTGTAAAAACATGCTTGAAAAACGAATACACTGGACTAAAATTCAATCTACGTTGCAATCGGTAAGTAATAGGTGTAACCTTATGATAGTTTTAAGTCCACGTGTGAAGTCTTACCCTACCGACAACGTTCTTTGCTCTACATTTTTTAAACAAACATTTATAGACCCTAGCGAAATGAGTAGAAGGTAGACATCGAATTGCTAAAAACTCTCGCTAAGTCTTGCACATTTTTTGAGGAATGTCTCCCTTAAAATCTGTCATTCTGTCAGAGTTTAATTGGTATTGCACCGAACAAAAAGATATCGCACCCATCACAAATTGGATCTGCCCACGTCCGGACGATCTGGCAGACTACCTATTAGTCACCATTATGACGTCACCGAGGAGCTTAAAAGTAATTTGTAGATGTGGTACTGGATTTTTAGAAGTGCTTTATTGCACTTAATTTTAGAACTATTTTTATGTTTACAGAATAAGAACTTTTTTATATTTAATTGTATTTGTATAAAATCATTTCATGCAATATTCCAGTAACTTTGAAAATGAAACTATTTAGGCCTTCTTAAATAACGTGAAACTGAAATAAAGTGTTCCGTTGACTGTGAGTATCTGCTTAAGACTTATTATTAAATTCAGTTAGAATAGAATAGAATAAATTTGTTAGCAGATTATATGTATAGGTAATTTGTAGACACGGTACTGTATTTTTGGAGGTGCTTTATTGCACTTAATTTTAGAACTATTTTTATGTTTACAGGATAAGAACTTTTTATATTTAATTGTATGTGTATAAAATCATTTCATGCAAAATTCCAGTAGCTTTGAAAATGAAACTATGTAGGCCTTCTTAAATAACGTTAAACTGAAATAAAGTGTTCCGTTTACTGTGAGTATCTGCTTAAGACTTATTATTAAATTCAATCAATTTATTATTAAAATCAAAAACTTCCACAGTTACATGTCCTATGGCATTTTGCTATGGGGTAATGCGGCCGATGTAGAAATAATATTTATTCTGCAGAAAAGAGCTATACCTGCTATTTATAACATGCACTCAAGGGAATCCCTGAGGGAGAAATTTAAAGAAATTGAAGTTCTCACTATGCCATCCCAGTACATTTTTGAAAATTTGATGTATGTTCGTATATTGAGGAGTTTCCTAAAAAGTCGGACATACATAATAGAAATACTAGGAACAAACACAAGCTTGTTTTGCCGATGAGTAGGTTACATAAGATACGAAATTCATTCGGGTGTTTGTCTGTGCGCCTGTACAACAAAATCCCACAAGATGTTCAGAACCTACATAATAATATACATAGGTTTAAGAAAACTGTTAAAGATCATCTGTGCAATAAAGCTTACTATAAAGTCAATGATTATCTAGAAGATTGCACAAAGTGGGAATGAGTTGCTCGCTCCGGGAATTTCAATATTGTAGTAATTGTTACGTTATAATACTCATTGTAAAAAATTCATATTAAAAAAAAAAATCTAATATTAAAAAATTAATAATTAATAATTTCTTATTAAAAAAAAAAAAAAAAAGACATGCCCGCTGAGTTTCTTGCCAATTCTTCTCAGGACGGAGGCTAGTTCTTGTGAATTGGCGGTAGTTCTTTTGACGTTCAACAAGTATGTACTTTCATTTATGTTGAATAATTTTTTTTTGATTTGATTTGAATTAGAATAGAATATAATAAATTTGTTAGCAGATTATATGTACCTCGCATTTATTTACATGCATGCACACGATCAGACAACTATAGGTATACGCAGAAGCTTTGGTTTCAGTTTTTTGTTTCATTGGAGGGCAGACGATCCAAAAGCTCACCCAGACAGAACAAATTCAATCAAGCTTGGTAGTTAGATTGAGTTTGTACTAACACGTAAAAAAATTACCTCTACAAATCTCTACCAACTTTAGTATAAGAAACATTAATTGACTATTTATCTGATAATTATTGGACTTAGTATATTTACTTTGTCATGATCTCCTGAACCCCTTTCAGTCCGGTTTTCGTCCTGGCCAGTCACTGCTCTGGTAAAAATCACCGACGACATACGCCTGGGTATGGAAAACGGTCAGTTAACTGTGTTGACACTGCTGGACTTCAGCAATGCATTCAATACGGTTGATTTTGACATACTACTTGCCGTTCTTCGCTCCTTCAACATATCTCCAACTGTGATTGAATGGTTTCGTAATTACCTGTACGGACGCCGACAGTGTGTTCGCCTTGGTGAATCGATTTCATCTTGGTGTAATACATCTGCCGGAGTGCCTCAGGGTGGCGTTTTATCTCCTCTTTTGTTTTCTCTTTTCATTAATTCAATATCTTGTAATCTCACTTCGTCCTACCACCTTTATGCAGACGATCTTCAGCTGTATTGTCAAGCTCCACTTCCTCAGTTACATGATGCTATTCGAACTATCAATAGCGACTTACGCGTCTTATCTGAGTGGAGTAACGCGTACGGCCTTAAACTGAATCCAACAAAAACGCAGTCTATAATTGTTGGCAGCCAAAGGACATGCAGTAAGATAGAGTGGACACATCTGCCCCAATTGTCTCTTGACGGGATAAACATCCCGTTTAGTGACACCGTTAAAAATCTTGGTGTTATTATTGACCGCAGTTTGTCATGGGGACCACAACTGGTGTCAGTCAGTCGCAAACTATTTTCTTCTGCAGGTTCCTTACGTAGGTTGCGTAATTTTCTTCCAACATCTACTAAAATTGCACTTGCACAGTCTCTGTTACTCCCCATTATTGATTATGCCGACGCCAGCTGTCTTGATCTAACCGAGGCCCAGCTAAATAAACTTGAGCGGCTTCAAAATTTTATCATAAGGTTTATATTTGGTTTACGCAAATATGACCACGTCTCTGAGTATCGAGTTAACCTCAAGTGGCTTCCTATTCGTTATCGCCGGAATGTTCATATATTGTCTCTTCTTTACAGTGTCCTGTTTAATTCCTCGTCCCCGCGCTACCTTCAGGAACGTTTTGATTTCCTACATACTGCAAGCTCTCATTCACTCAGGTCATCGGAGAATTTAATGCTGAAGTTTCCGGCTCACGGGACGTCATTTTATGACCATTCCTTTGCGGTTGAAGCTGTCCGTTTATGGAATGCGTTACCTTTAAGCGTTAAACAATCGTCCTCGCCGGAAATTTTCAAGTCCAGATTGAAATCGCACTACTTTGCTAACTGTATAAGTTCCTACTTCTTTTGTATTTTATCTTGTATATTTTTAGTATTTATTTGTATTTAATCGTATGTAAGTTTATCTTATATGGTATTTATTTTTCACATGTGTATTTAAGTATATATTTTTATGTAAGTTTATTAAGATATAGCACCGTCCAGTTACCTTATTCCTCTCCCTGCAAGGTTGCCTGGAAGAGATCGCTTTCAGCGATAAGGCCGCCGATTTATATACCGACTTTTGTTTTATTACTTTACTGTGTATATATTAAGGTGTTATATAAATAAAGAGTTATTATTATTATTACTTTTCATTTTTTATGTACTCGATGTATTCCGTTACACTGATTTGGAATAACTAGATTTTATATTTAAATAACCACATCGCTATGTTTATAATCCGTAAATTAAAACAAAAAAAATACGTTCGGTCCACACAAAAAGTATACAATGACACATACACGGAAGGGGATAAATTTTGTACTTGCACGTATGCTCTTTAGCACGGGGACAAATTCATTAGTGAACTGAAATACGTTTGACTAAGCGTTTGAGCCGATATTGGTAGATTTGCTTAATTTCTTTCAAGGTCAAATAAAATGTAGATGAAATAATTCGATAAGTTTGTAACGTTCTTAAGTAAAATCCATTAAGGCCCCTTTTAAAAGTATCTGTACCTCCTAATATTGCTGTAAGAGTTTAGGTATTTCGATTTAACCTTTTAAGGGTTGGACAGCTGCTGTTGCTGTACTGATATGCCAGAGCTACATCAAACACGTAGCCGTTCGCTAATTTGAAAACCAAACATGTTATAGCACTCAGAAACAACCGTGGTGATCTGAACAATACAGAATAAAGATATACTCTAGAATATTAGTATATAACTTTCCCCAAGCAATTGGAATTCTAAAACATTGATACAGAAATTTATTACTAAAAAAAGTAAGGACGAGTCACCCCCGAAGACAGCAGATAGACAAATAAGTCTTGTAACACAAGTTTCACTCTTATTATGGCTGTCCCATAAGCTCAACATACGCTACATAATCTGAGTGCTCTAAATCTATTTATTGTTGATCGATCGCTAATTTGTATACATTTAGTCCTCACCAAAAGATGGGGTGATTCAAGAATAAGGTTTATGTGTATAACTAATTATTTGAAATTTCTAACGGGGCCTCCGTTAGCTAAAAACAGCAACTCTTGCTTTAGATGCTTTAAGCTCTAGCACTAAGAGCAGGGACCTGAGTAACCGTACTCGTCGAAATCAAAAGTCTCATTTTACCGATACTAGATGATATCGTGTAGCTTCCATACTAATTGCAGCCTCGATCAAAAGGCTTGAAGAATAGTCCTCATCCACTAAAGCCTCGAAATAGGTAAAAATAAAACTACATAATTATGTTTTTCAGCAGCACACGCAGAAGTTTACGAACAACTTGCAAACCACTACCCGGAACAAATCAGCCAGTTAACTGTATTAGCAAATTAACGAGCCAAAACGAATAACTGACCGCGTTTGACCGGTCAAGTTTTTGTTATAACCGGGTATATCCGGTCGTAGACGGACGTATCCAGTCACAGAACGATGTGCCAGGTTTCTGTCGGGTTCGAGGAAAATAGTTACGGAGACAAATCACTTGTGCGCGACCGAGTTTTAGGAGATTGTTGCAATGAATGCTAATTCTAGACTGTTACTATCTATACATATAAATAAAATTGGAGTGTCTGTTTGTAATATTGAAATAACCGCTTTTTACTACATGCATATGAATATATATACGGTACATACACCAAAATAACATTTTTTTAAATTTTTGCCTGTCCGTCTGTCTGTCTATTTGTTCCGGCTAATTTCTGGAACAGCTGGACCGATTTTGACGAGACTTTCACTGATAGGTAGCTGATGATATAAGAAGTAGCTTAGGCTATTTTTTTTAGTCTAGCTTTGCCCCGCGGCGTCGCCCGCGAGACGACAATAACCGCGGGACTCAGCTATCAATAATAAAATTTAATGTTTCCGAAGCGAAGCGAGGGCGGGTCGCTAGTATTTAATATGTCAAACCTTTAAGTTTTCATTGGCTTAGGTAGGGAATATGGTTCATAGAACATCTGGTTATAAATGATAGACCTCAGGGAATACCCAAAACGAATTTTTTTACCCATTCCTACGCCCTTCGAATGATAAATGTCATAATGTCTAATTCCTAATGCAAGACCATGACTCTAGACTCTACTAAGAATTCAAAATATCAGCAGTATAACGCGTTGGACTGTTTCGCGTCGTACATCGCTCAGACTGCGACAGCTTCCAAAACAAGATTACGTTTCCATGCCAGCAGGAAAAAAGTTTTATTATTAGCAAAACTTGCACAGTTCCAGTTAAGAGGTGTTTGTATTGAGGTCGAACGCATTATTGAGGTCGAGTCGGTAATACGATAACGTGAATGGAGTTGGTAAATGTATTCGATACGGTTTTGGCTTTTGGAAATTTTATGGAAATAGTTTTTAAGAAAGCTATAACCCAATTTTAGATTGAAGCTTTTCTTTTTTTGTAGCAATTGTTTTGTTTTTTTATTGCTTAGATGAGTGGACGAGCTCACAGCCCACCTGGTGCTAGGTAGTCACTGGAGCCCATAAACATTTACAACGCAAATGCGCCACCCACCTTGAGATATAAGTTCTAAGATCTCAGTATAGTTACAACGGCTGCCCCACCCTTCAAGCCGAAACGAATTTTTTTTTTTTTTTTTTTTTTTTTTTTTCCTACCTATGCTGATAGCCTTGAGAGGCTATTTCAGCTTCGCCCTAACGTTAGTAGGTGAGCTCGCGGGGCTCAACCGGAGAGTTGCTAACACTGACCCTAGCAAGAGCAGTGCTTCGCAGAATCTACCACCGGATCGGAAACGCGACCCACTGAGAAGATCCGGCGAGAAACTCAGTGGGCTGTGTCTATGGGTTAGTTCACTCGTCGAACCCTTCGTCGCAAGCGACGGGTTCGACGAGGACGGTGACCGGTGCTTGTGGTGCCTAAAAGCACCGTTAATGGATCAGGAGGATCCGTAATGACGTGCTTTGGGCGACGTCGACGGTTTACCATTCGGTCTACTGGGTCGGGTATGTAATTTCCAGCGGCTACGATGAGAGGGTTCTCATGTCGTGCCGCCTTCTCAAAATGGCGCAGCGATGCCGACTGTAGATACTTACTAAGGGAGTCGAGCTCCAGGTCGTCGTGGAGATCCACATTCCTAAGGAACCAAGGCGCTCCGACGGCTATCCTGCAGAATCGTGATTGAATAACCTGAAGGGATTTCAAGTTGGTGCGGGCTGCGTGAGCGAACACTACGCTTGCATACGTCATGACGGGGCGTATACAAGTTTTGTAGAGAGTTACCTTATTACGGAGGGACAGTTTGCTTCGACTACAAAGCATTGGATAGAGTCGTCCTAGAATAAACGCGGCGCGGTCGCGTACCGTTTTTATATGGGGACGGAATGTCATCCCTCTGTCGAGGGTGACGCCTAGATATTTGACCTTCGAGACCCACGGAATGGGCTGGCCAAAGAGAGTGATGGGACTAACGGCGGAGGTGTTTGCGCGCCTACTACGGAGTGGGATGCTCGAAGTGATGTTCGGAGGGCGACCCCTTTTGAAGAGCACCGCTGCGCTTTTCGTGGGGTTGATGTCTATTCGCCACTTCCGGAACCACTGTCCCAGGGTGGCTACTGCGATCTGGAGTCGCCGATGAAGCAGCGACATCTTCCTACACGAGTAGTAGATAGCCGTGTCATCGGCGAAGAGCGCTAGATGGGTCTCCGGAGACCGGGGTATATCATTGATATACAAACTAAATAATAACGGGGAGAGCGCGGAGCCTTGCGGGACTCCGGCGGTCAGTTGACGGGGACGAGAACGAGTTCCCTCTACTCGATATCGAAACGAACGGTTCGACAAGAAGTCTCGTATGATGAGCACGAGTCTGTCTGGCACTCCCATGTTGTACAGTTTATAAATTAAACCGTTGTGCCAGACTTTGTCGAACGCCTTCGCGATGTCGAAGAAGAGGGCGCCGGTCGGGATTTGTTTACGCCTATTTAGTCCTATCAGAATGTGCTCCGTGAGGCGGTGCACTTGTTGTACGCACGAGTGTTTTGAGCGGAATCCGAACTGTTCGTCAATGAGAATTTTGTTCGCGGTAACAAAATCCCAGAGGCGTTTCCTAAGGAGCCGTTCGTAAATTTTTCCTATCGTCGAGAGGAGACTAATCGGACGGTAACTAGAAGTTTCGTTTGTCGGTTTGCCCGGCTTATGTATACCGATAACGTCCGCTTCTTTCCACACCGCGGGAAAGATGCAGTGCGTCATAGCGGCATTTAAAATTGTAGCCAACATTGCTATCAGTTGGACTGGCAAAAATTTTAGCGCGCGGTTGTGGATGCCGTCGGAGCCGGGTGCCTTCCTAGGTTGTAGGTTGTGGATCGCGTCTCTAACTTCGTCAGTGGTAATGGGGGGTAACGCGTCCGAGGGCGGCAGGGAAGCTCTGCGCTCGACCTCCCTGTCGACTAACTCGGTGTGTACGGGGTCCGCGTGTTGAGTGCTGGTGGTGCACTGCTCTTGCAGTGCATCGGCCAGCAGCTCAGCCTTGTCATCGTCATCGAATGCCGGTGGTTGGCCTGAAGGGCGTACGAGGGGAGGCATAGTAGCGGTAGTTTCGGATTTGAGAGTCCTAGCTAGTCGCCAGTATGCTTGGTGGGAGGGCGCGAGTTGTTCTAAATAACTATGCCAATTATCGTTACGCGCGTCGCTTAAGCGGGAGTGGACTTCGCGTTGTAGACGACGCATCCGAATCCGGTTTGAATGCGTGGGAAGACGATCGTAGGCCCGGATTGCCGCGTTCCTAACTCTTAAGAGATTCCTAAGATCGGGGGACAGTCTGATGCGGTGGAAGCTGTCCTCCACATCGACTTCTTTAGAAGATCTAATGATCGCGGAAGATATGTGATCGGTAATGATGTTTATGGATTCGACGGTGTCCTCGGGGGATAGATTCGAATCCGGGCCGTAAGGGAGGATTGGCAGAGCGGTGTCGGCTAGGCACGTGCCCAGCTTATTCCAATCCACCATGGTCCTCGTAACAGTGACTGGGTTGTGGGGGCGACCGAGCTGCATAACGACAGGTCGGTGGTCTGAGTCGAGCTCTGGCATTGCTTCGATGGAACGCAAGCGCAGAGTTACGTTCCTAAGCAATGCCAGGTCTATAGTGCTCGGACGGAGCGCGATGTTATACGGATAACATGTTGGAGTTGGGGGACCGACTATTTCAAAGGTGAGGTCGTCTATAAACGCGTCGAGACGCCTACCGTTAACGTTAGTACGATGGCAGTTCCACCTAGTGTGGTGGCAATTTAAATCGCCTGCCAGGATGACGGAGTCTCCCATGCCGAACAGTGACTCGATGTCACTGCTCAGAAGGGGCTTGTCCGGGGGGAGATAAACGGATGCGATGACGATCGGCTGGTGTCCCGTCAGCGAGATACGGCACACTGACGCCTCGATATGTGAGAGCGAGGGAGTATCGAGAGGGACAACGTGCAGGGCCCGCCTATAGTAAATGGCAGTCCCGCCTTTGGAGGCGGTGAGTCTGTCATTCCTAACCATGACGTAATTCGCGACTTTCGGGTCGCGACGCGAGGGCTTCAGACAGGTTTCCTGCACTAATAGAATATCTACAAGATTATCGCGGAGGAATTCGAAAATTTGATCGCGTTGCCGCGCGAGTCCGTTAGCATTGTAGAATGCTAACGTAAGGGAATACGGTTTTTCTCTACCTTTTTGCGCCATTGATTACCGGTAAAGATTTTTATAAAGTGCGGGACACGGACTCGTATACGTCCATGTGATCGAACGCGGCCGCGAGTCTCTGTTCGGGGGTTACCGACCTACGTATCGCGTCTGCGAACGATCGCAGACGGTCGAAGTTAACAGCGGTGACGAAGTCGCGCACGAGCGCGAAGTCGTTGACGGCAGAGGGTTGCGGGGGGCGGAACGCGGGCGCGGGGCGAGGTGCGAGCAGGGGCTGGGGCGCGGGGCGTGTCGCGAGCGAGGGCGGGGGTGCGGTTTGCGTTCCCGCCTTCGTATATGGCAGCGGCTTTTTCCACGCTGAAACCGTGGGAACTGCAGCCGGCACGAAGGCAGGTTTCGGCACTGAGGGTGCCGAAGTCTTTGGGCCGACGGTTCGCGGAGCTGGGAGGGTTGAACGCTTGCGCGGAGCCCTAGGACATCCACGGTAGTTCGCGGGGTGCCCTTGCTTAAGGCATAGGACACAACTTGGGGGTTCGGTCGCGGTTTCCCTATCTCTAACGCAATCTAACGTAGCGTGATCGCCGAGGCACTTCACGCAGCGGGGACGCGCGTGGCAATTACGCGCCGAGTGGCCATATAGCTGGCATCTGTAGCACTGCCCGGGAGTGCCACGTTTATGGGGGGCTTCGATGGAGACCCCGGATAAGCCGCAAACTTTCGAGAGGCATGAAATTTTCTTTTTGGCCTCCGGGGTTGGCTCCAACGCGACAAGAATCATATTATAGGGCTGCTTGCCCCGCCCACTGTGCATCCGATGCACACTAACTATAGGGAGTGACTGAGCGATCAGATCCTCCTTAACGTAGTCGATGTCTAACTCCTTGGGGACTCCGCGTATTACTACGCGGAGCTCGCGGTCCTCCTGAAGAGCATAGGTGTGAAAACCTATGTTCTCCTTTCGGAGGTATGAAGAGAGGGCCCTATGGTCGCCCGGCGTTGCGACCTTTATCTGAATCCCATGCGCGACGTTACGCGCATGGGTATAATTAATTTTATTTGCCTGAAGGGCCTGGGAAACGCGGTTCCACGCAGTTTTTTCCTGGAGAATCAGCGGGGGCGGGGCAGCTACTTTAGGAGCGGGCGCGGGTTTGGGACGCGGCGGTGGGGTTACACGGCGAGCGGAGTCCGACTCCGGTGTCACGACTACCTGCGGGCGGGAGGCGGTCGCGGATTTAGTCTGCTTCGTCGTGGAGCTCCGGGACTCCACGGCGCGAGTACGCTTTTTACCGCGCGTTACGGTTTGGGACCCATCCGAAGTTCCAGGCTGAGGGCTTGACGCGGATTCGAAATCCATCTCCGATTCGGTATCGGAGCCTGAACTCGAAACGATCGAGGTCGCGACGGACGAGACGCGCGATGACGTAGTCGACGCGGGCGCGGGGGTGGGGGTAGCGCTAGGCGCTTCTTGAGTCGCATCGTCGGAACGTGCGCTCGAACTTAACGCGGCGGCGGGGGGCGCGCGGCGTGCCTCCGAGGCACGTTTGAAATACGCGGCGACGGACGCGGGGGGGGAGGGATTGCCACGGGCGGCCCTATACTCTAAGTACTCGGCCCTAATTGACGGGTACCTATCCCGGAGGAACCCGACAATATCCCTAATATCTTCTTGCTCCATTTCTTCGGTCTTCTTGCCCGGGGGGGGCGGCCCCGGGACTTTTGTTGAACTCGCCGAAAGGCAAGGCCCCGGATAGGATTTGTAACCCCCCTGTGCTGCAGGACAGCAAGGAGCAGGGGGGGGGAATGCCTATGCCGTGAAAACGGCAATCGGCGGGGAAAAGGAAAGGAACCCGCTCGGGCTGTATAGTGCTACAGCAGGCAGAATCGCGAGCGGGGGTCTAGTCTTGAAAAAGACTGTTGTTTTGGGAAGGGTTAGGAAATCGTTAGCCTGTGAGTGCCACAGGAAGCCTGAACGTAGCGATTGGTTTTGCCTTGAAAAAGGCAGTTGGTAAGGGTGGGTTCGCGGTTACAAAACTTTAGCGCACAAAAATGGACCTCGATACGCAGATCGCAAGCGACCAACGGATCGGCACGTCCGCACTACTGAATTGTACGCACGATGTATTCACGGTCACTACACTGTCGAGCACAACTGTGAGTTCAGAGACGCAGCTCGCAAGCGGGCCACGGATCGGAAAGCACGTCCGCGCACGACCGAGTCGTGAGCGAGAATGATGCCGAAACGAATTACTGCTTCACAGCAGAAATAGGCGGGGTGGTGGTACCTACCCGTGCGGACTCACATGAGGTCCTACCACCAGTAATTACGCAAATTATAATTTTGTTAAATTGTTCCTAATTTTGTTACATAGGCAAGAATTTATATACCTTGGTCATCTTATTGGCGTAGACGTGAGATACGTATGTGGCTGACTGCATAAGCCTTTTGCTATAAGGCATATTCATAAGCCCACGGATAGTGCAATATGAATACCGCTACCATTTAGAACATAGTTCTGTTGTAACACCTGGGTTCATCTATTACGTTTTTCTCTTACAATTGTCGTACCCCTTATCGCGTACATTACCATTTTCCGAATTTTCTTCCTTTCTGTACAACTATCGATGGATCAAAAAAAGGTAGGCTTAGCTCGTTGGAGCTCACAAATAATCGTTCTGTGTATCCGTACCGAGTGACATAAATAAGGCGAAAAAGAAAACAAAGAATATCGGGTTAATTATAATGACGTATTATAAGCTGGCACGGATAGGTTGATACCTACTTATAGGATTAAGATTTAGACCTGATGTTTCAAGCTGGATGGTCGCATTCACGTGGTTAAGCTTATGAACTCTAATAACCACCTAAAATATATTGAGCCGTCGGTTCAATCATCTGTCTAACCAAAAAGTAAATAAAATATCACTCAATTTAAAATTTGGTTTAGATTTCCTGCACTATGAGCATTTGAATTGGCTTGATACGATACGAGAAGACTAGACAGAACCGTGTTAATATTTTAAAATGTTGTCAATTCTTATTTAAACGAAGTTTCAAAGGAGTCAGCTTATACCCTTGACATTGCTGAAGTCTTTAGAGTGACGACAATAACTCCCAATTAATTTCGGCTAATGCTTACAACCTTTCGCATGCAACACCAAATAATAAATTACGCTCTCATTTTTAAACAAATAATTCGAATTTCTATTCATATATATGTATGCTTGAGGGTAGATATTATCTTGTTGAACACCAAGTAAAACGAAGTCACCTTTGGTTTCTGATTTAATCAACAATATGTTAACTTGACAATTCACTTTAACACTTGTCCAACTTTAACCAGTACGTACAACAGTCACTGAATCACACAACGTAACAACGATATAGTAAGTGCACCGGGCAAACGCAGTCGAACGAATGTTTCTCGCAAGGCACGCACCGCCTTTTTATACTAGCCGGCGCAGCTGGCTTATGAGTCACTTCTGTTGCACGAGTGGAACGACACGGCCGGCGCACCCGGCTTGTGTGAGTCACGCCTGTTGCACGTGATGTTTATTAGAAATATTGTTAACGCCGTCACGGCCATACTGACATGCGCTCGTCCTCGTGCGCCTTTTTATGGTTGTTCTGTAGACAATAAGCGTATTCGTTCATCCTGACATTAACGGATGCAACTTAAAACGTGGTCTATGATATTAACAATCTAATACGGTTCGGTTCGCATAATTCTTCAGAAAATCCTATACTGGCTATAAATACTGACTGCTTACATACCTGGGCCAGTTCATTTAAATCTCTTCAGGTATGTAAGTATGTCCCTTTTAACTTAAATCGGAATTGTTATCCCTTCAGTTTTTCGAACTGGACCGGATAATGCTAGACCGGATCGCAATCCCTGTAGCTAATTGTTGTGGCTAATCTGGATGAAAATCCCTATAGCCAAGCCATTGGACCGGACAGACCCTTCAATGACTTCACACTCTTTTTTTTTTCCTCTTTTTTCTTTGCTAGTCCGGATTAACATCTCTCTAGCCACATACAATTCACTTTTTTTTTTTTTTTTTTTTAATCTGCGTGTACGGTAGCGTTTGTAAAACATTTCTTAAACCAGAACATTTATACGGAATTTCTTCAGAAATAGTGCGAGACCGACCATCGTTTTCTACATTTCCAACACCTGCACCTGAGGGGCCTGAGCTTACAGACATTGTATCACTACCCACACACTATGTTTGCTGTATCGCTATTTGCGGACAAAAATGTCGCTTCTATTGTCAGTGATAGAGTCGTCATAATTAAGATCAGTTTCATGAACAAGATTACTTAACCCATCTGTGTACGCCGTCACGTCATCGTCACTATAATTTTCAGAAATTTCTAGTAGGCCTGACGGGCCTCGAGGTACTTCGCGTAAGTTTTCATGGGAATCTTTGTACACTAGAACCATTTACATGTCTCAACTTATACCTATCGTTTTCCAAAACTGCAGATGATTGAAAGATTACTGGTGGTCCGGAGGCCTTTCCCGCTTCACCGGGACGGGTGGGCGAGCAAAGGCTCAGCCAAGAGGGGTGGGATTTGCTAACAACTGCCCGAGTGCCTCCAAAGGAGAGCTAACAACTCAAGAGCAATTGCTTCGCGAATGAATCTACTACCGGATCGGAATCGTGACCCACTGAGAAGATCCGGCGAGAAACTCAGTGGGCTGATGCATGGGTTAGGTTGCACGTCGACCTCTTTGTAGAGTTCGATGAGTACGGTTACCGGGGTTCCTCAGCCTGCTCCTAGTGTTAGAGCTGAAGGTATCTAATGCAAGAGTTATTGGATCTGGTGGATCCGTAAGGACGTGTCTAGGGCGACGACGGTGACTTGCTCCTGCGTGATCAGGATTCGGGGTGCAGTAATGTTGAAGGGACCTTTATATTTTCGGTCTAATTTACGAAAACAAAACCCCCAGCGGAAAAGAGTTTGACTTTAGCTTTGCCTCGACTAAACCAAGCTTCTGTTTGTGCCCATTTTTTTTTTTTTTTTTTTTTTGTTTTCGCAGGCCTTCGACCGTGCTAAATCAAGATCTAATCTAGAGGGATTATCACTCTGTTGAAACTTAGATATTTCAAGTGAACTACCCTGAACGGTAAACATCTATTCTATTGGAGTAAACCCTGTTACTCGACAACGTGTACTATTAAGGGCGAGTTGAATATCCCCTAACTGCTCTTGCCATGATTGGTCCGAGTTACTTTCAGATCAAAGAGTGACTTGTTCATGAAACCGCTTACCATTGAATAAATTACTATGTTTTTTTTTTTTTTTTTGAGACTACATTCTGACCTTGAATGGAACATAAAGGGGAAGCCAAAACCACTTATCTGTAACACACTGAAGCTCTGGAACACACGTTGACGTCTCTGGTTGGACCTGCCACAGCACAGTCTCCTACGAGGCGGCGCACCCTAGCGCAAGTGCAGCCGGAGCGCGGGGGCTCCAATATCGGCAGTCCGTGCTGGAGGCGTGATCTCGTCGTTTGGCGGACCCGTCGGCCGGCCTCCGTACCGTCGAGGCGATCTGCCCGGTTCTCGCGGACTGGGTGGGCCGCGACCGCGGAAGTCTCACCTCCGGCTACACGATGTTATTCCCACACTGAGGAAGCCAACCGCGAACACTTGTCAAGCACGCACAAGCACGCACTTCACCGGAAAAACCTGCATCCGCCAGCGGAACCCGAACACCGCCGCATCGCCAGACACGAACGCACCGGACGTCTTATCTTACAGGTCACGACGACTTCAGATGTGTCAATTTTTCTTCCCCACGGAAACTTGCTTGCTTTCTTGTTTGCTTGCTTGCTGGAGCCCGAAGTCATCGAACGTGTAGTGTTATTGGTATTGAATCGAGTAGATTCTAAAATTTCAGCGACAATTCACAGTCTCATGTCCTGGTTTACTGTACTAGTGCCATATAACTCTAGCAGTAGTCATTGGCCTAAAAACGATTCGTGTCGGAACTACCCACTCGTCATGACAGATCCATTATTGCGATCGAAGTTTCACTTGAGATTTGCACTTGCCTTAATTTCTTGCAATAGCTTGTTACGTGTTGTATTTCCGTTAGTAAACGCCATGTGATGACGTCGACAGTCAAACTGGGCAACATGAGCCAGAACGTAAGATGTGACGATTTCTTCGTGGCTCAGATCTTCCATCGAGGTAACAGAGACGTTATTACACGACTTACGTATGCTGCATTCACGTTCTTGTGGCGTACCACTACGAGTATTCTGATCTGCATAATGTTTTTTTTTTTTGCTGTACTTCGAACATGTTCAAACACGTCACGCCAGTGAGAGTAGAGTCCTGATCTCACTTCTGATGTAAGCTTGAGGGTAGATATTATCTTGTTGAACACCAAGTAAAACGAAGTCACCTTTGGTTTCTGATTTAATCAACAATATGTTAACTTGACAATTCACTTTAACACTTGTCCAACTTTAACCAGTACGTACAACAGTCACTGAATCACACAACGTAACAACGATATAGTAAGTGCACCGGGCAAACGCAGTCGAACGAATGTTTCTCGCAAGGCACGCACCGCCTTTTTATACTAGCCGGCGCAGCTGGCTTATGAGTCACTTCTGTTGCACGAGTGGAACGACACGGCCGGCGCACCCGGCTTGTGTGAGTCACGCCTGTTGCACGTGATGTTTATTAGAAATATTGTTAACGCCGTCATATATTTTTTGTCTATTTCTGAACCAGTAAAAAGGATAAACAATTATTTACTGGTGGTAGAACTTTTTGTGACTGGGGATGGCGGGTGCACTAGCCCGTCTTCTGCACAACGTCGGTGGTTGCAGCGCCGGCGTCCGGCGTCTGTACCTGGGGGTCGTGCGCAGTATGGCTTTGTACGGCGCTCCCGTGTGGTCGCCCGGACTCTCTGCGCGCAATGCAGCTTTGCTGCTACGAGCGCAGCGGGTACTCGCGGTGAGGGTCATCAGGGGGTACCGTACGATCTCTCGGGAGGTCGCCTGCGCCCTCGCCGGTTCCCTTCCTTGGGATCTCGAGGCTGAGGTAGCAGCTGCGGTATACCGGCGCAGAACACAGTTCCTAAGTCGGGAACGGACGCCCGGCCCGTCGGCTGTCGGTCGGTGGAGGCGTGCTGCGTGTCATCTGGCGTACGCCAAGTGGAGGGAGCGGTTGCTGGAGGAGCTTGGCCAAACTTCAGTCACTCGCCGACGCACCCTCGAGGCCCTGGTGCCCGTGCTGGAGGCATGGTCAGATAGACGACACGGCGTGCTCTCCTTCCACCTAACGCAGGTCCTCTCGGAGCATGGTTGCTTCGGGAGGTACCTGTGGAAGGTCTGCAGGAGAGAGCCACATCCGGGTTGCCACCAGTGTGGGCATCCGGACGATGACGCTCAGCACGCACTCGAAGCGTGCCCGTGTTGGGAGCGCTCGCGGCGAGACCTCATCGCGGTGCTGGGGAGAGACCTCTCCTTGCGGGCTGTCATCGCCCGCATGCTAGAGGACCAGAATTCTTGGGAGGCCATGACCAGGTTTTGCGACCTGGTCATGGCGTTCCGTGAGGCTGAGGAGCGCGAAAGGGAGTGGGATCCCTCTTCGGCTTCTCAGCGAAGAAGGCGGAGTGGGCGGCCCGGGCGCGAAGCTCCCGTTCATCTCCCGTAGGGGCTGTCGGGTGCCGG
Organism: Bombyx mandarina; assembly: GCF_030267445.1. Lineage (NCBI taxonomy): Eukaryota > Metazoa > Arthropoda > Insecta > Lepidoptera > Bombycidae > Bombyx > Bombyx mandarina. The sequence goes on from NC_143210.1 coordinate 14,664,217, forward strand.
GTGCGGGGGTGCCCGGTACTCGGCTGTTGGTCCGGTGGTGAGGCGGCGCAAGGTGGCTCCTGTGCACCGCTCACGGTGTGTCTCCGAGACGTGGTCCTGCGGGATTTTCCCGGGGATGGAGTGTCGTCCTATTAACAGGATGGGTACCGGCGACGGCGAGCCTTCGGCGCGCACTGTGCGGTACCGTGGGTTTCGTGGAGTCGGAGTGGTGGGGCTCGATGGGGTTTAGTCGGTAGTCGTTCTGCGGGGCAAGTGCTTCGCGCGCCTTTTTCAAGGCGTAGTCTCCTGTGAGAAATTGGGGGAGGTGAAGGACCTCGGCCCTTCTCTTCTCCCCTTCTTCCTCTCAGGAGGCGCCGGAGTCCGACATAACCCGGTCCGTTACCCCCCTCGACCGGGTATACGTAAATGGATTCCCCAGCGTTAAAAAATAAAATAAAAAAAAAATAATAATAAAAAAAAAAGGGCTTTTTGTGAGTCCGCGCGGGTGGGTACCACCACCTTGCCTATTTCTGCCGTGAAGCAGTAATGCGTTTCGGTTTGTAGGGCGGGGCAGCCGTTATAAACTATACTTGAGACCTTAGAACTTATATCTCAAGGTGGGTGGTGCATTTACGTTGCGGATGTCTATGGGCTCCAGTAACCACTTAACACCAGGTGGGCTGTGAGCTCGTCCAACCACCTAAGCAATAAAAAAAAACAATGAAATACAATGAAACCCTAAAGGAAATGAATTAAACATTTAATTAATAACGCCATTAGCATTCCTCTCACTGCAACCGGTTATCTAATTGATAGCCCTGCACATTTTTCCCTAGGGTCGGACAATGATAAAATTACATTTGTTCCGAAACAGCATTGTCTTATCATAGTAGCGTTTGATTTATATTAGGGTTATTTCATTTGTATGGAAATTTCGTTACGGATAATATGTGGGATGGGGTTGCTTCACAATGATACGAGAATTTTTTAATTGCAGTTATGAATTAGGAAAAAAAAATGTGTAGCAAAATATGTATACATTGCTTTGTTTGATAAAATAACTTTTTTGTATTGCCCACCTGATGGTGAGTGGTTACCGTCGCCCATGGACTTTAGCAATGTCAGGGGCAGAGCCATGCCGCTGCCTACCGAAAAATTAGTGTTCAAATTTTTAATCACGTATTTTGAACTGGCATTGCTGTTACAACTGGGAAGTGGATGAAGATATTTGCGTTGTTGTGATGCCTATAGGCCACGATATATCGTGTATACGCTACGATATATCGGCTACTATAATCAAATAATATCAGACAGTCCGCGGAACCAGCCAGAGCTACAAAAATAAAATTCGTGTACCTAGTAATTATTTTAAAAGCCATTTAATAATTTTGAGTTGCGCATGTGTTTCATACTACTAAGTTTAACAATAAACATATTTTTCAGTTAAATGCAAGATAAATAATAATAATAAATATTTACTAACAATCACGCCACGTTAACTGCTCTCATACTAAGTTCGTAAAGAACTTGTGTTACAGGTACCAGATAACGGATATAAATGTAAGATTTTTATTAAACACGTACATATATTTAATATACAACCATAACCCTGGAAAATACATTTATATTTATCATACAAATATCCTCCCTTGGCGGGATTCGAACCCGCGACCACCTTGTGTAGTGACCATGTCACTTACCACTACACCAGACGGCCGTTAAAATATGAGAATAATATAGAATAAAATAGAGTAACAAAAATATGAGATATTGTCCCAGAAATAACTTCGATTCACAAACAACTACTTGCCGGCGCTAATTTAGAATATGTAAATTATAGTAGTAGTGAAAAATAAATTCACACATACAGGCACACACACGCACAGACATAATTAAAATAGATTGCGATGCGACTGCCTAATCTGAGACACGTAATTTAAAATAATGAGTTTTCGCTACCAGATTAAAATCATAATATGTTTCGATGTATTTAAAAATAAATCACAATTACTGGGTTTAGAATGTTCTGTACCGTTGTACTGGATAGCTTTCGGCCACTTGATTCATCAGAGTATACATTTTTTTTATTGCTTAGATGGGTGGACGAGCCCACAGCCCACCTGTTGTTAAGTGGTTACTGGAGCCCATAGACATCTACAACGCAAATGCGCCACCCACCTTGTGATATAAGTTTTAGGATCACAGTATACTTAAAACGGCTGTCCCACCCTTCAAACCGAAACGCATTACTGCTTCACGACAGAAATAGGCAGAATGGTGGTACCTACCCGCGCGGACTCACAAGAGGTCCTACCACCAGCAATTACGCAAATTATAATTTTGTCCTTACCGTACTTACCGATCCATCAGACCCATTAACCTCAGCACCAGACGCCTTCAGCTCTAACATTACGAGCAGGCTCAGGGACCCCGGTAACTATACTCGTCGAAAGAAAGAGTTTGGCGTTTCTTTCGTTACTCTTACATCAGCTCGCTGAGTTTCTCGTCGGATCTTCTCAGCGGGTCGCGATTCCGATTCGGTAGTAGATTCATTCACGAAGCAGCTGCTCCTGAGTTGTGAGGTCTCCTTTGTAGGTGCTCGGGCAGCTGTTAGCAAATCTCATCCCTACTAGTTGAGCGCTTACTCCTCCACCTATTCTAGTTAAACTGGAAAGGCCATCAGGAATACAGTAATCATTCATTCCTAAAAAAAAGTATTCATATATTTAGATTTGAAGGTTAATAAGGTTGTCAATTTAAGACTTCCACTCGCGTCTTAAACTGTTGCTGATAGTGTATATACCCGTGAGACATGAGGTTATAGTCTCAATAGTAAATACTAGAGCGATCCTCATCCTACCCTTCACTCTGAAACGAATCATTAACTAACAAAACTTCCTAACAGTCCAACAAGATATGCAAAGCCGTCGTGAGGGGATGCTAATGGTTTGAATATGCTAATTTTATCACACAACTCGTTAGCGAGCCAGTTAATTGGCCAGTATTAATTTGTTTTACGTTGCAACGTCATTCGGTTTACGACGTATTGTTTTTGGAACCTAATGTGGAAAGTGGTTGTGAGTCAACAGTCTGATCAAATTTTAAGTTGTGGTGTCCTTGTGCATTATATTAATAACTAGCTGATCCGGCAGACTTCGTAGTGTCTCAATCGATAAATAAAAGACCTAAACTTTTGTATAAAATAAACTTAAAACAAACAAAAGGAATCCGTCTGACGGGGGACACATCAAAGGACAAAACAAAATTGTTATTTTTATTTAATTCCCTTTATACCTTCTCTGGACTTCCACGAATAATTCAAGACCAAAATAAACCAAATCGGTCCAGCCGTTCTCGAGTTTTAGCGAGACTAACGAACAGCAATTAATTTTTATATATAAGTATATATATAGAAGATAGAAGATAATAATCGAGTTTCTGTAACAATTAATCATATAAAATAGCATAGATAAAGGCACAAACATTAGAAGTTCGCACTATTCAAGTACATTATTGGAATGGTGTATTCATTTCATATGAAAATTTCATTACCCTCGTGCATGCCCGGTCCGACTCGGCGGGCTTTTATTCGTAGTATGGACAATTTGAATTAGATGCTTATTTAATTTATTTTTATTACATGCTAACACATTGTTGGACAGGTCATGGCTAAAAAGATCCCCTAATTGCTGGGCAGACAGATAGACATAGACGCTAACCGGTCACAAATGGACATAGTAACCGCAACGTGAAAACCCTGCACACCTTGAAGCTCATAGTGATGCAAGCTCTCAACATGTAGTACCACATTTTAAGATAAGAACCTGGACTAAAAAAAAGGGAAGTTAATCTAGAAAAATATTCAAAGTACTTTTTCTAGAAGCATATTGTAAGCAAAAATTAAAGTTAGAGCATTAGCTTGAGGGCTGTAAAAGATTCAAGCATAATCGTTGAAATCCTCTAATTCAATTTAAGAAATAAACGAGTGCTAGGTGTTTGAATTTGGAAAATTTCATAGCTTAATCGATTTTATCGTATTTTCCCAATATGGTACAGTAATTTTTCCTACACTGTTTACAGTTTCTAAGTACACATACAGCTGACGTTGTCAATTTATTTTCATTTAAGTGCGACTCGGTCAGTTGATTTTTATGGCCATAAATGCCCATGAATGATGTACAGCTAAGTGATGACGGACCAGTTAAATGATGACCGAAGCTCGAAAACGCAAAGGCCTGAATTATACTTTGAGATATGAAGTCCCAATTGTATTCTAGCGACAATTGTAACAAGACGTTTTTTCTGACTAAGACAGATAATATAAACAGGACATTTGCGTGAACTTAAATGGGATTGTTTCCACTTCAGTAAAACGAAGAGTATCAAAAATAGTTCCTCGAAAATAAAGACATTATATCATAAACCTTCTACGTCTGGTGCCTTCTACTTTGCCCTAAACGAGCTATATATACTTCTATACTAATATTATAAAGAGGAAAGATTTGTTTGTTGTTTGTATTAAGTAGGCTCCGAAACTACTGAGCCGATTTGAAAAATTCTTTCGCTGTTTCGAAGCCACACTATTCCCAAGTGACATAGGCTATAATCTTTTTTGAAAAAAATTAGGGATCCTTACTAAAGCTCCAATAATGTAACTAAAGGTGTAAAAAAATATCTTCTTTACATCGCGTGCCCTGCGAAAACTCTTGATGATAGAATAAAATAGTATACTATGACTTTGTAGAAAATATTATTATTTACAAAAAGTGTCGCGACAGCATATGTCTAACTATTATAATTATGCCGCAATAAGTGTTATTTTCTTCCGAGCGGAGCCTGAGCGGGCCGCTAGTGTTAATAATATAAATGTTTATTAATATAAGTATCTCATCAAGTTTTCATAAACTTGCAAAAGCGTCTAATCCACAGACCTTACAGTGACTGCTGACCACGTACACGAAGTCGTTCAGCCCGGACGTACGGACGAATTTACGTGCGTATAAATTAGTTGGTGGCACGCGCCGATTTGCATCTCTCGTTATTCACTTAAACTCCACTCCGAGTGACACGGAACTGACAATGTCAAATTAAGTATAGTGTCAACGACTAGGTTTGGTATTTGACTTTCCGTGCAGTCAATAATGGAGACAACGATAGTAAGATAGTTGTTTTATTCGCGTAAACCTTGTTATGGCATAACAGACGATGAACCCTTCAAAAACAATGCACAATTGCTCCGTGGAAGAAATAGGCAGTACGGTGGCATCTACCAGTGCAAACTCATAATTTACCTTACCACTAATAATTCAGTAAATTTCTAAATTTTTACTTGAAGGGGCGTCTTACTCATTAGGCCACTGAAATTATTTCAAAACATTTCCACTTATTATGTTTACGTTTTAAATTTCACGGCTAATTATTACTTTTCAAACGCTTACTAATTAGCAAAGGCTAACTTTTACTGGTGGTAGGACCTCTTGTAAGTCCGCGCGGGTAGGTACCACCACCTAACCTATTTCTGCCGTGAAGCAGTAATGCGTTTCGGTTTGAAGGGTAGGGCAGCCGTTGTAACTATACTGAGATCTTAGAACTTATATCTCAAGGTGGGTGGCGCATTTATGTTGTAGATGTCCATGGGCTCCAGTAACCACTTAACACCAGGTGGGCTGTGAGCTCGTCCACCCATCTAAGCAATAAAAAAAAAAAAAAAAAAAAACCATGTTTCCCAGTTTAAATGACAAAGTCTAGTTGTTTTTAAAATACGATTAATACATCGTTCGTATCTTAAGAATGGCAGTTGCATTGACTTTATGGTGGCCATAGATCCCGATAATGGTCCACCGCAAGAGGCTGTGATCTTCTGCGCCATTAACAAACTTAAAAAATTATCTTCATACTACATTTATTCATAATCCTATTAAATACAGCTCGGTTAAAGGCAAAAAAAAAAGTGATGACAATAGCCACGCGTCGCTGTCATAAATAAATATTAAGAGTCTGACATCGCTTCCCGTGTATACCTACACGCATCCTAAACTACAACTACGAGGCTACACTATACGATGCGAAAGATTTAAAAAAAAAAGACGGTGGCACTCAGGGACTGCCGCGATAAAGCTATTGCAAAGCATTTTTTATCAACTTATGCAATTACAATTAGACAATAATAATTTAATATTAAAACAATAATAATAAAAATAAGACCACGCTATATTTATAAACATTAACAAAAGCAAAACATTAACTGTCCCCTTCACACTCATAAGCTAGACCGCGTGAGAGAGAGATGGGCAGACTTTTCATGATGCTCATGCAGTGCGACGTCACGCCGCGCGCTTATTCACAAACACCACACCAGCGCAACGTGTGAATGTGTTGAACGCGAGCTACATAGTAGGCGTAGTGGGGGTGTCAGGTTATTTTCGTTACGGAATTTCTTGATTCAGTCACCGCGCTCAAGGCCGCGATATAAGCTATGCAATAGCTTAAAATTACCACGTTTTTTTTCAATAACAAGTTCTGACGATTTAGTCAAATCTAATGTTTGAATTGAGAGCGTGGCGTGAACAAACTTTGTTTGGGTAGACTCAACATGTGATAACACGTCACAATAACGGTAGGTAGTGGCTTGGCTCTGCCCCTGGTATTGCTGATGACCATGGGCCGTATGTTTGTCTGCCTACAAGGGTAATAAAAAAAATAGCCGTTGTTCAATTACAATTAAGATTTCTACCTTATATCTCAATAGCATTACGTCTATTTGTTGTAATATTCCTATAGCTTTCCTTTCTTTTCTCCTGCATTTGACTTTGTCTTCGACATCCTCTTCAGTAAAATTTTTACTGGTGGTAGGACCTCTTGTGAGTCCGCGCGGGTATGTACTACCGCCCTGTCTATTTCTGCCGTGAAGCAATAATACGTTTCGGTTTGAAGGGTAGGACAGCCGTTGTAGCTATACTGATATTTTAGAACTTATATCTCAAGGTGGGTGGCGCATTTACGTTGTATATGTCTATAGGCTCCAGTAACCGCTTAACATCAGGTGGGCTGTGAGCTCGTCCACCCATCCAAGCAATAAAAAAAAGGTAAAAAGAAAACTTAGTCATATCTCGGCATAGCATAGCACCAGCGAGTCACACACAAGAATCACACAACACGGTGCCGCTTTCAATTTGTACGTTAGTCCCTACTATAATGTTAGCCGGTCCGGGGGCTGGCAGACAACCGGCGCATAAATTAAACGACTGGGGTGCAACGAAAGGGATCGTAGATTAGGGTATGAGGGGCACAATGGATTTTGGATTTTCGATTTAAATGTTTCATGGGCGATTCTGAACGTACAATATTCATGATACGGTATAGAAGATTTGACGGTAGTTAGCACAATATTCAAATGTCGACGAACTATGTATGTATGTAATGTAACTAAAACATGAGACCTTAGAACTTATACCTCAAGGTGGGTGGCGCATTTGCGTTGTAGATATCTATGGGCTCCAGTAACCACTTAACACCAGGTGGGCTGTGAGCTAGTCCACCCATCTAAGCAATAAAAAAAAATCTGCATTAAAAAGTATCGTGATAATATTTTGTACTTAAAATAACGATTATTGTGTGAGGTTTTTTCGTCAAAGCTCTCGCTCAAACGAGCTAAGTGCACAGCTTTGTCATCAACTCAATAACTTCGAAATCGAATTAAATATAAAGCAAAAACTTGGGTTTCTTTACCTGTGGTGGAATTGCTGGCTCAATCAAAACTAAGTCTTACGATTTTGAATAAAAACTTTTTTAACCTCGTGTTTTAATGTTGGATTTCTTTCATAATGATTTAAAAAGATTGATTGAAGATCATGAAGATTTAAAAAGTCAAAATGGTCTAACATCGTACGGACTCCAGTGTTTATCTAACTAGCAACAGTAGTAATAGTATAATAAGTAGTATCCATGGAAGATATTTCCTTTGTAGTTCACTACTAATCAAATAATATTGTTCAAAACCCTTTCATTGCTGAATTACTTCATTTTACTACAAATGGCTGGTGAAAGGACATTACAATGTCATCGATACATCTATGCCAAGTCTTAGGCGGGCGGCGACATTCAATTGGTGTCGGTTATGAGCTTGGGTGAAACCGATCTTGTCTCCCCATCTAAAGGCATAAAAAAGATGTGTGGTGTCGTAGGACTCCGGATAGGAACGAAGTTCCTTATATAAAAATATTAATTTTAAGTTTAATTCGAGATATAAAGAAAATAAAACTGGAGGTTTCGCAACAACCCACGGTCTTGTGTAACGTGCGAACTTATTGTGGTACACTTTATTCATGGTTGTTTGCATAAGAGTTGGTGTATTGCGCAAACCAACGCTCTGAGATCGTGGTCAATGAATGATAAAAAAAATGTTATTTTTTGTTCGTTATTACAAAGTTAAGTCGTACACTGTGCATTACTAATAGAAATCTTACGTTACGGACGGTTTTTCCCGGTTAGAGTACCTCTCCGCATCGTCCCATAAGGAACTTTGTTTCAAAAATGGATCACTAGAATTTGTGTAAAAATCAGGAAATTTCTAAACTTGTTGAAACAACTCAAGAAAACTGTGCAACGCTGAAAATTTAATTTGGATTAATTATGAATTCCAGCTTACCAACCAACCTAAGTTACTATTATGGTTAACCATCAAATGGGCTGTTAGCTTTTCTAAACTACGAGAATAAAGACTAATGTCTGACTTTACTTTACGACACACTAAAGGGTAGGTGTAATACGAACTATCAGTCAAACGCTCACAGTCTTTGAATTACTTTAGGTAAGTGATAGAGCATATTGTGGGCCTATTAGGCGGATGTAATACTGTCTTAACAGCAATTGGGCCGTAAGCTAACTTGCCGGTCTAGGCAATAAAAACTTTTCAAACTTCTTATAAACAAATTCCAAGTAATTTAACTAAAGACAATCCGGTATGGTACTTGATATCAAATGAAGGAATTTAAGCACATTTCGCTTTTATAACTCGTTAAGTTAAGACATAAGATTAGGTTATCGCGTCTCTTATTCCCTTATGTGTTTTCTCATAAAATATATTACGACTTTTGACTTTAACTGGATTGATTAAGGGAAATTTACTTTAGAAGATGTTATACAAAAAAAACTCTAGATGGTTAGATGAGCTTGTGGTCCACCTAGTATTAAACGGCTAAGGAGCTCAATTCATTGAGTTCAAAACGTGAAAATTGCCTCTCCAGCTTGATACATTTGTTAAATTACCTTGACCTGTCTATCTGTCTAGATTATCTTAAAATTTTGCGCATATATTACAACCGATGACAATACAATAATTTTACAGTTTTAGCCTAACATCCTGAGCAATTTGTATCTAATGAAGGCGTTTTCTTTTGTCTTTTAATCAATACTTTTATTTGTTTTTTATTTTTTTTTATTTCATAGATGGGTGGACGAGCTCACAGCCCACCTGGTGTTAAGTGGTTACTGGAGCCCATAGACATCCACAACGTAAATGCACCACCCACCTTGAGATATAAGTGCTAAGGTCTCACGTATAGTTACAACGGCTGTCCCACCCTTCAAACCGAAACGCATTACTGCTTCACGGCAGAAATAGGCAGAGTGGTGGTACCCACCCGCGCGGGCTCACAAGAGGTCCTACCACCAGTAAAAATTGAATTAAAATCTATTAAGATATCGGTAATATGATTTTAACATAAAGTTAAACGCTCTCTTCAAAATGACCTAAGATGTCCACCTTATCCGTACCATCGCCAATGGCCATGAGCAATGGTTATCTCTAATGATCAGATTAAACGTAAGCTTCCCTGTTACACTCCACGAGCATGGAGAATAGTACATACCCAGTCTTGTCTTTTCATAACTTTTATGATTACCTGCAGACCTGTTGCTTTTCTAGCGAAAGCTTCCTTCAATCAATCAACTTTTGTAATGTCAATATGCGCGACAAATTATTATGACCCTTCATAAAATACATAAAATCAATGTTGATCCACATAAATTTCTCGACTTAAGTATGGACTATTATTGCTTAGATGGGTGGATGAGCTCACAGCCCACCCGCTGTTAAGTGGTTACTAGAGCCCATAGACATCTACAACGTAAATGCGCCATCCACCTTGAGATATAAGTTCTAAGGTCTCAAGTATAGTTACAACGGCTGCCCCACCCTTCAAACCGAAACGCATTACTGCTTCAGGGTAGAATAGGCAGGGCGGTGGTACCTAAGAGGTCGTACCACCAGTAATTAAGCAAATTATAATTTTTGCGGTGTTGATTTTTATTACACGATAGTATTCCTTCACCGTTCGTATTTCATTAGAAAAATTGGTACCCGCCTGCGGGATTCGAACACCGTTGCACCGTTACATAATACGAATGCACCGGACGTCTTATCCTTTAGGCCACGACGACTTCAAAAGTAAGGACTATTCTTGACGACTCGGCTTTATTAGTGACTCGTTATCGTCTAATTTAATGTGAAAAGTGAATCATTAATCTAACAATCTACAAATTCCCTTGAACGGTTATTAAAACTAAAAAAAAATTTCGAACAAGACTTATCGTTATTACCGAGGCCTGTGAAATTAAGCAATTAAGAACACTCTAATTTGATATGTCGATCACACAAATGCAGATTTGTATTGGAATTAAAATATGAGCACTACGCCCGCACTGCTTAAGTCCTCGTGAGTTGTCATAAACATATTCTCGGCTCGTATCGTTGACAGGCCATCAACAATTTTTCCGCCTGTCATAAACGTCGAGTCATAAAATTCGTTGCTCCAGTCATTTGCCGGTGTCGTGAGACGAATTGCGCGAAATTATAGTCGTAATCTTGTTACAACTTGTCGTAATTTGTTTATGTATATTTTACTGTGCACCGGAAACTTTTTTCTGAAAAGACAAGCGAGAGTCGTGGGAGCTTAGCAATAAAAACCGACTTGCTGGTTCTGCAGACTTTATTATTAGAACTAAGTTCCTTATGGGACGATGCGGAGGGGTATCCTAACGGGGAAAAACGTCCGTAACGTAAGATTTTTTCTATTTAGTTTGTTATCAACAGATGTCGTTGTACGTAAATTCAACAATTCATTTTTTTTTTTTTTTTTTATTGCTTAGATGGGAGGACGAGCTCACAGCCCACCTGGTGTTAAGTGGTTACTGGAGCCCATAGACATCCACAACGTAAATGCGCCACCCACCTTGAGATACAAGTTCTAAGGTCTCAAGTATAGTTACAACGGCTGCCCCACCCTTCAAACCGAAACTCATTACTGCTTCACGGCAGAAATAGGCAGGGCGGTGGTACCCACCCGCGCGGACTCACAAGAGGTCCTACCACCAGTAATTACGCAAATTATAATTTTGCGGGTTTGATTTTTATTAGACGATGTTATTCCTTCACCGTGGAAGTCAATCGTGAACATTTGTTAAGTACGTATTTCATTAGAAAAATTGGTACCCGCCTGCGGGATTCGAACACCGTTGCATCGCTATACGAATGCACCGGACGTCTTATCCTCTAGGCCACGACGACTTCAAATGCGGTTCAATCAAGGCGGACAATTCCTGAATTGCGGTGACGAGATGCTACACAGTTGTTAGACGTTCTCGTATTTCTCTTGCTAAATCATACTTACCTGGCGTAGGGGATACCGTGTTCATGCAGGCAATTCTCCCAGGCGAGGCTACTCCATTGCACTGCGGAGTGGTTGACCCTTGCGATTGTTTTTATTTTTATCAATAAAAAAATCATAATAATAAAAAAATGGATACCCGAATAATTATTTTCTGTATAACTCGAATAGAACTTTATTTTTTTTTGTAATAAAGAACTTCGTTCCTCTTGGGTGTCCCACGCCACCACGCATCTTTTTATTCTATTGAAACATAAGCTCATATGCTGATTACTGCTTACTGTTAAATACATGTGGAGAGGCCGCATGAGATAGTAATTTCATTTCTATTTTGGTAGAGCAGTAGAGTCTTAGCGTTTATAGGCGGGGGGGGGGGGGGAGTAGCTATTAGCTACAGCGAAAAGTGACCAAGATTTATTAATCATGATATAACAACAACAGCAAATAATATACCAGCAAGCTGCCGCTAAGTCTCATGGCGTCTATAATGTGACTCTCCTGTACTTATAATACATTTGTAGTCGGCACGAGTAAAGGCAGTATTTACTGACTTGTGACGTCACAAAAAAAGTAATTTTAGAGCGATTTCAGGTTACGAAAATAACCCATTAATACCTTTGAATTAAATATTCACATCACCACTTGAAAGTTAAATAGCAAACACAGTCCAAATCTTCAATAAATATGTTATAAAGCCATTAAATTAATAGCCATAGAAATATGATAGTTTGCATTTCATGCCAACACCCTAGCTTTTTTTAATAAGAATCCTATTGGAATTTAACGTGCAATTCAAGGTTTGAAAAAAAAAATACTGATTCAGTATTAGGTCTATCGACAATAGAAAATGCCATTGGAGCGCTAATGTGTAATAAATTGTAGCACTGCCCTACCCACTACCCACATAGCTTTAGCCACGGATTGTTAAAATACAGGATGGCCCAAAATATATTTTTACTGTAAGTATTCGGGAACCTTACTCGTTGAACTCGACAAAGAGGTCGACGTGCAACCTAACCCATACATCAGCTCGCTGAGTTTCTCGCTGGATCTTCTCAGTGGTTCGCTATTCCAAGCTGGTAGTAGATTCATTCGCGAAGCAATTGCTCTTGAGTTGTTAGGTCTCCTTCGGAGGCGCTCGGGCAGTTGTTAGCAAATCCTACCCCTCCTAGCTCAGCCTTTGCTCGCCCACCTGTCCTGGTGAAGCTGGAAAGGCCTCCGGGCTACCAGTAACCTTAGTATTCGGCGCGTAGGTTCTCCAATCCGGTGTCCCGACAGGTGAAATGGCGAAGTTTGCGTAAACCAGTGTTATCCCACCTTGCTTCTTTAGTGTCCTCCCTAGTTGAGGATCAGGTGTATGGTTGGGAAAGCGGCTGTGAGCCTGCTTAGAGCTATACATCATCACATACCATTCTGAAGCCCCGAAAACTGATTAGAATTTAACGAATCGTTCATTCTGTTCCACGTTCGCATTGTAGACAGCACAGCAGACGCAGTTAGCACAACGCAGTCAATGTGAGTCAAGGCACAAATAAAACCATTGTTGATCCAACTAACTACCGGCTTCCAGGTGAAGTAATTAGTCATTCTGCCTACAACTCCACTGCATCTGAGTTTCATTTCCAAATTAATTGCAAGCTACTAAGATATATCAACTTTTGTGAAACGAAGCCAGATTTTCCAGATTTTTGGACGTTGCTAACCATTTCGTTAATAAGAAATGGTTTAAAATGTACTAAAATATCTATTTACATTACATAAAAATGAACATCTAGGATAATTCCACATCGTCGACATTATCCCGAAAGGTTCGCTTTTTACAACAGGAAACGGAAAGTGCTCGAGCCTACAGGAAACTCGCGTGTTTTGTGCCGAGGTCAGTGTTACACTGGGACAAAATGGCGGCGGTAATATATCCGGTTTCGAATGACGGTGTTAGGATGGTTCCGTGAGCTTTTCACGTAATTCCGGAAATGCATTTAAGCTATTCTGGGTGTTAAATATTATTTCGTAAATTTCTTTACATCTGGTTGAACACATAGTTAAAGACAAAAGTACTCAAAACCTAACCGACACGGGAGAGTCCAATAATTCAGTCTATATGCGCCGCAAAACATTTGCATTTTTTAATTTAAAGGGCAGAACTGATGTAAAGACTGCCAATTACCTTGTGCATAAAACTATTGCAGGAATAAACTACCCGCCGTAGCTACTTGCACTACTGTATACATTCGTAAAGCTATAAGGATCTACAGAAATAATAACTGAATATTTTTTTAATTAGTAGGATGGATGATTTCCCGGCCCACCTGCTGTTAAGTGGTAACCTACCGGAGTCCATAGGTATAAATTTATTGTAAAAGTAAAAAATAGGTAAGCTGATGGCACTTAACTGCGCGAGCTCACAAGACACCCTTCCACCAGTATAGATGCCCTACCACCATCATAGATGTCCTCACACCAGTATAATGCACGTACATGATGAGAGCTTCTAATTCAAGGCCACGTTTCTCACAGAATATGTCATGTTTTCTAAATGTCTTTTTTAAGCAAGGAAATAATCCTCAAGGGAAGACAACCTCAATGGAAGACAGTGACCATACGCTCGTCAACTCCCGACTATATTTGTACGAAATCTAGGTTTAAATTAGGCAGTTAGGATGGAACATAGTTGAACAGTGACAGCAATGAACATGCTGCTGCCTACCATGAGACAAGGCTGAAAACTTTAATGTATTGGGTTGCGTTGCGTCATTACTTACTGATGGTAAGACCTCTTGAGTCCGCACGGATAGGTACCACCGCCCTGCCTATTTCTACTGTGAAGCAGTAATGCGTTTCGGTTTGAAGGGTGGGGCAGCCGTTTTAACTATACTAAGAACTCAGAACTCATATCTCAAAGTGGGTGGAACATTTACGTCGTAGATTTCTATGGGCTCCAGTAACCACTTAAAATTAGGTAGGCTGTGAGCTCGTCCACCCATCTAAGCAATAAAAATAAAAAAAAAAGTTACTAAGCTTTGGTACTATTCTTTCATGGTTAGTACCGGTCACAGGATCTGATCTGCCACTTGGATGGTGTCGACCTGATAGATAATTTGTCCCGACACGCTGATAGTGGTGTCAGTCCACTGTATCCCTATCTTTATGGTTCGTGATTGATCCGCACTCGGATTGGAACGGAAACAGAAAACTAATGTTCGTGTTAACGACGTTTTGTTACCGCGTATCGCGTCTCACGATCGCTGCGGTTGCGTTTTGTTTCCCGAAAGGCTCCGGCTCGTACAATAGTTTTAGTGTCTTTGATTATAGTGTTGATTTTGATTAGTTTTATAGTTGGAATTATGGTTTTAGTATAGTTCATTTTAATTGGAAACTTTCCTGCGAAAACGTTTTTGTATTTTTTAAAAGGTAATATAACTCTTTATTTGACACCACATGTACAGAGTAAGCATATAACACAAATAATAGACGATGACATAAATTGGCGGCCTTATCGCTGAAAGCGATCTCTTTCAGGCAACCTTGCATGGAGAGGAACAGGCAAACTAACATGGACGATGCTATATCTTAATAAACTTACTTTTAATCAATATATATTTAAGATACAATTACATACGATTAAATACAAATAAATACAAAAAATACGCAAGTAAATACAAAGTAAGTAGCAACTTATACAGTTACTAACGACCCGCCCTCACTTCGCTTCGGAAACTGTAATTTATTATTGATTTCTCCACTATTTAATGGATGTTATTAAACATATAAACCTCCTTCTTCAATCACTCTATCTATTAAAAAAAAAACAAAAACAAAATCCGTTGCGTAGTTTTAAAGATTTAAGCATACATAGGGATATAGGGACAGAGAAAGCGACTTTATTTTATACTATGTAGTGAAATTTTAGTAGCCATATTATTGTGCAAGGTAGAGCGATTTTAATCTGAACTTGAATATTTCCGGTAAGGACGATTTTTTGATGCTTAAGTAAGGTAGTAAGTACGCAGGTGGGTATCACTTTTGATGCAAATTTGAATGCACGTGAGAGTTATTTATGGCGGGCTCGTTCCATTTTTTTCATTTTGTACTGATGTTGCAGCGTCTTGTGAGCCCATTCGCATAGCAACCGCTATACCCACTATTTTTACTTAATAACTTTGAAACATCAACTTTATGCCTTAAAGTGAGGTCTTACGTTATGATGTATGGCTCCGGTAACCACTTAAGTGCAAGTAGATCGCTACCAACCACCCATCACACCACGTTGACGTCCTAATTGTATTTTATAGCAGTTATTTCCCTCTTCAAACCACAGTGCATGACTGCTTCGTGGTAGAACTATAATAAGGCAAGATGGAAGTGCCTACTGCTAGTACAATTTTTTTTATATTTTTTTTATTACTATGTGGGTGGACGAGTTAAGTGGTTACTGGAGCCCATAGACATCTACAACGTAAATGCGCCACCCAACTTGAGATATCAGTTCTAAGGTCTCAGTATAGTTACAACGGCTGTCCCACCCTTCAAACCGAAACGCATTACTGCTTCACGGCAGAAATAGGCAGGGTGGATGTACCTACTCGCGCGGACTCACAACAGGTCCTGCCACCAGTAATATCAAGTCCACCAGAATATAAAATCAAGAATATTTCATAAGTTACCCTAAAATACGACCTCCATTACGTTCAAACTTGCATAAAACCTGTGCTCTAAAGGTGTCTTCATTCAATCACGTTGATGACGTCACTGAACAAGGTTCCGCACTTAGGGACGCGCTCTTGACTCTGTCACTTGAAGGCGTGATCGATTGTACCTTAACACTGAGCTTGGAATATCTTGTAATGATTCCACAGTACAGTATGGCATGATCACGTATGCAGATGTTTTTGTAGCCAAGAAAATCAAAAACATTAATTTTCAAATATTTCACTAAATTGCAGCATCTCATCAATAAAATAAGAATAGTTTTCTGGCTAGAAGTGTAATGTCTATTGGTCGCGAGTCACTTGTCTTACTAAATAAATAAACAAATATTTACTAACAATCACGCCACGTTAACTGGTCTCGTACTAAGTTCGTAAAGAACTTGTGTTACAGGTACCAGATAACGGAAATAAATGTAAGATTTTTATGATACACATACATAACCCTGGAAAAGACATTTTATTTATCATACAAATATTTTCCCCTGGCGGGATTCGAACCCGCGACCCCCTTGTGTAGTGACCATGTAACTTACCAGTACACCAGGCGGCCGTTAAATAGAAAGCTCTTACACTGGTTGCTCGCAGTTCTGCGAAGGCTACGCGACAAGAGATGCGCGATACTTTTGAAAAAAATCGCGTTATCAGATAGATTTAATTTTGTGTAACTAATATTTTTAATGTGTATTTCAATTTGACAAAGCATATCACGGAATATCCGGGAGTGGACCGGTATTGCCTCCGTCGAACAGCTGTTCCGGCTGGCTGCTGATAGAAATGAATACAGGAAGCTAACGGCTAACCTTCAGGATTGAAGAGGCACTGGAAAAAGAAGAATAAGATAAGGAAATAGAATAGGATAATAAAGAAGAAGAGATAGGGAGTTATGTGAGTCCGCACGAGTAGGTAGCACCACCAGGTCAGTTCCTGCCGTGAAGCAGTAATGCGTTTTCGTTTGAAGCATAGGGCAGCCGTTATACTGTAAGAGCTGAGACTTAGATGTAATGTTTCAAGATGGGCGGCGGCATTGACGTGGTTGATGTCTATGGGCTTTGATGACCATTTAACACCAGGCGGGCCGGGTAAGATCGTCCAACCAGCTTAGCAATAAAAAAAAACAGACGTCTGGCTAACTATTATTCTCTGTGCAATGGGAACAAGTGGCTGATACAGGCACTTTTATATGGAGGCGTTGGGAGACCAGCTAGCGTATACGTTGCTGACGACTCGGGGACTCGTCAGCAAAGGAAACCATAGCGGGCGGTGAACCTCAGGAATCGTTAAAATTTCTAGACATCTGTATTTAACTTTGACCGCTCCAATTACACAGACAATTCAATTGCTTTATCCGTTAAGGATTACAATAATAACTAATGATTTAGAACCAATGGTTTTATGTAAGACCACCGTCTGTGGCAGCTGCCAAACAGAGAATAAGACTTGACGATCGCCCGTCATGACAAACCAAAATCAATTCGGTTTTACCCGCTCTCAATTAAAAGTACCATATAGAATAATACTAGAATATGAATGGTTATCAAAATAAAATAAATTATTACTCCCAAAATAAACTGAATTTCATTATTTAAAAATGTCACGCTTCGTTATATGTGACGGCGATAAAGATATTAAGCACTCAGTTATAGATCAGATAAACCTTTTTTCTTTTATTGCCCTTGTAGGCAGACGAGCATACGGCCCACTTGATGGTGAGTGGTTACCGTCGCACATGGATTTCAGCAATGCCAGGGGCAGAGCCAAGCCACGGCCTACCTACCTATTTGTCACACGAATATTTGCCCGATGTAGGAACGGAACGTACGATGTGCAATTTTTCATTTTAATTTTAACTTCTGATAAGCGTAGACCAAAAACCTACGAAAACTTAACACAAAATACAGTGAAAGTTTTGGAATTAAGCCGAATAATAAGCCAACAATCAAACTTTAATCCGTAGTAAAGTACCCGGGCTCCGATAATACCTCCCAGGAGTGCGAATCCCTTCATCTGAACATTCATTATACCTGTCGCCTGAATACAGCCCTGTTTATAAAATGCCATTTACTTCTATACCAACTTAATTGATTGATGCGTATCCGAGCCTCGAGGGCTTTGCATATTTAGCGACGGGGGTGACTTAACTGTTAAGGACACCTTTTGTTTTCTAATCGTAATTCTGAGGAACGCTGATTTTGAGATGATGAGTTTATGAGGTTTATTCAGTAAACGGGGCTTTTGAATTGCAATGAGGCTGAAAGTAGTATTGTAGTATTCCGAGAAGATTTCCCTGGGTGGAGATTATTAAAGACTTTTACAGTGGTTAATCTTCTTCAGATCGTGTTCAAAATTTTTAATGACTCGCACTTTTCGAAACAGATTGGGTGGCCAAATGTTTTTCAATATTTCATTTTCATGAGTCATTGGGCGAGTCCATAAAATAAAATGTATTTAATTTCCTTTTTGGGTATTTAAAAAACTAAATTTGTAACTAAAATTGTTATATTATTAAAATGATAAGCATCGAATCATAATCAGATGAAATAAAATAAATAGGAAAATAATAAACAGAAAAAGTGACTGACTGTGTCACTTTGCAATGAATATGTTACTGGAGGGCTTAACCACTAGGAGGGTATAACCCAAGAAGAGTTGTCGTCAGGGAAGCCGGTCATAAAACTCAAGCTAAATATACTGATTTGCTTCAGAAACAGGAGCTAAAGCATCTTACTAGTACCAGTGGTTAAAAACCAAGTCACGGAGGTAGTTACCAATGAGTTGAACAGAGCAGATCAAGTCTGCGTAGAGAGACCTAGTTCATGAATTCCCTGCCAATTTCTGTCCCGAAGCATTTATGATTTAAAAACACCAAATGATACAATAGTTCTATTATATATTAGTTAGACTTCCACCTCCGTCCTTCCATCAACCTTGAGACATAGGTTTCCGCTAACAAATTAAAAACCAAACGGGAAGTCAACTCTTCTGTCCATAATCCTGGCCGTGATATTCTCTAGATTAGATGGACCTTTTCTGAATCATTGCAGAGAGGTCCACAAAGTTTGTTCGTAATGCCGCTATTGCAGTCGTATGTAGTATGTAGGTATGTTGTTGTTTTCTTTTATTACTGTGTCCTTACTAACTTAGTTTTAAGAAATAATTGTTACTAACATTTATATGGATCATTACCTGAAATAAAGAATTTAATATTTTTTTATTTTATATGGCTTAGATGGGTGGACGAGCTCACAGCCCACTGGTGTTAAGTGGTTACTGGAGCCCATAGACACCTACAACGTAAATGCGCAACCCACCTTGAGATATATGTTCTAAGGTCTCAAGTATAGTTACAACGGCTGCCCCACTCTTCAAACCCAAACGCATTACTGCTTCACGGCAGAAATAAGCAGGGCCGTGGTACCTATCCGCGCGGACTCACAAGAGGTCCTACCACCAGTGTAATAATAATAAACGTAATAATGTTTTGCCAATTTTTACACTACAATAATATTTGTTTCACTCGTTTCAGGTACGTTTAAAACTGACTGAATTTATTGTGGACGACGTGTGGTAAGGCATTTGCATATTAAATTTCGATTTTTAGCAATTTTATTTGTAAGGTGATTGTATTTTGTAATTGTGTCTTCGCGTGTACTTATACTTTCACATGAACACGCCCGGATGTGTAACACAATGCTCACTTACCGAGAAGCGTTCGCTCGCACCGGCTTACAAAATAAAACTGGAGTTCTGAAGTCGTCGTGGCCGGTGTTCGAATCCCAGGCGGGTACCAATTTTTCTAATGAAATACGTACTTAACAAATGTTCACGATTGACTTCCACGGTGAAGGAATAACATCGTGTAATAAAAACAAACCCGTAAGATTAAAAATGCGTAATTTCTGGCGGTAGGACGTGTTGTGAGTCCACAAGGATAGGTACCACCACTCTGTCAAATTTTTGCCATGAAGCAGGTTTGAAGGGTAAAGCAGTCGTTGTACTGTAAAAACGAAGACTTTAGAACTCATTTTTCAAGGTTGGTAGCGACATTTACGTTGTATATGTCTATGGGCTTCGGTAACCACTTAACACCCGGTGGGCCGTGAGTTCGTCCATCCACCTAAGCACCTAAGCGATAAAATAAGAAGTTACACCAGAGTTGGCTAGAGTCCAGCCCTAACAATGTTTGCACATATGCGGAAGAATTAATCGCGTGTTTGGTACTTTCTTTCCATCGCATATAAACTTTAAAGCTAGGGTTTCAATTAGGGATCATCGTCTTAGGACTAAATTTTTAAAAAGGTCTGTATATGTTTGTATTTATTTCCAATCAGAAGAAGATTTATAACTATTTAATATTTATTTCGTGCTTCTTAATTTGAGAAAGACAGACTTCCGGCTATACGAGCATAACCGTTCTTACATTTTATATTTTTATCCTGTTCCAAATTAAAATGCATCAACTGTCAAATTTTCAAGTCTGGCCCCAGCTGCGTACGCTCTGCTCAATGAATCTATAAGGGACAAATAATCATGAATATACGAGAGTTCTCGCCCTATCTTATACCTTTAAACGAGCAATTCTTGTATATATATAATCTGAATCTCGGAAACGGCTCCAACGATTTTCATAAAATTTAGTATACAGGGGATTTCGGGAGCGATAAATCGAACTAGCTACGATTTATTTTCATAAAATGTTGTTTTGTTCGTGTTTTCAATAATCAACTTTATCGATAATGACCTTTATGACTCTTCCCGACATCTATCTGGCGAAAAATAATATTTTTTTTCTTCATTGAGGGCAACTAACTGCTTAAAAGACACAACAAGATGGCGTTATAAAAAAAAACCCGGTCATCATCTAGTTTGATATAAACTCGACTTTTCTTTGAGGAAACGTATCAAATAAAAACACCATACCGCCACGATAATTACAACAAAACGAATCTCATTCATCATCAAATTCAAATTCTAACTTAATTAAGTATATTGTTGATCAAAATTTATGTGAACTCATAAATTTTCAAAGTAAATTAACTGTCACGCAAGGAATGAGCGTCCTGTCTCAGGTCGTTTTCAGTATCAAGAAATAATGAGATAGTGTGATTGCTGACATGAAATAAAATAATTTGATGCTTGGGGCACGCTATTTTGGGAATACGTATTTTGTCAATTCATCAACCCTGGAGCGAACATCAATTTTCTATCTAAATCATGCAAAGTAGCTGCCTATCTGGCTATAAACGGTCATACTTCCAACCCAATATAAATTTGTAAGTTACAGCTATAAATATATAATTATAATCTGGAAATTTGAGATCAAGAATTGGTCATTACTAAAAGTCTTTGTACTCCACTATCTCTTTATGTAATATTATTATGTAATTTCAGAAAATTAAGAATAGTTTCCCAGGACAAGAAGTTTTCGTTACAACATGAAAGCTCGCAAACAAATGAAAGTTCCGCAGCTTTCACATGAGCGTTTATTGGCTGCGCTAATGGTTGTCGCCGCGGGCGTAGCTAGTTCGGCTGCCTTTGCACACATATTATACTGCTTACAATTTGGAGCGCTGTAAACACACCTGACAGTCCGTATTTGGGGAGCTCCAGCTTTTTATTTCACCAGATGGTTAGTTGAGCTAGCGACCACATAGTGTCGGGCTTTTTTTTTTTTTTTTATGATTGAAACTTTACTGGTGGCCCGAAGGCCTTTCCAGTTTCACCAGGACAGGTGGGCGAGCAAAGGCTCAGCCAAGAGGGGCGGGATTTGCTAACAACCGCCCGAGCGCCTCCGAAGGAGACCTAACAACTCAAGAGCAATTGTTTCGCGAATGAATCTACTACCGGATCGGAATCGCGACCCGCTGAGAAGATCCGGCGAGAAACTCAGCGGGCTGATGCATGGGTTAGGTTGCACGTCGACCTCTTTGTCGAGTTCGACGAGTACGGTTACCGGGGTCCCTAAGCCTGCCCCTAGTATTAGAGCTGAAGGCATCTAATGCAACGGTTATTGGATCTGATGGATCCGTAAGGACGTGTCTAGGGCGTCGACGGTGACTGGCTCCTGCATGATCAGGATTCGGGGAGTAGTCAGCGGCGGCAACGATAAGGCGATTATCATGACGCATAGCCTTATCGAAGTATCGTTCCGACGCTGACTTCATGTATTTCCGAATTGATTCGAGGCCCAGGTCGTCGTGTAGGTCAACGTTCCTCACGAACCACGGAGCCCCGACAGCTAACCTACAAAAGCGGGATTGTAGGGATTGAAGGGTGTCTATGTGTGTGCGGGCCGCGTGAGCGAACACCACACTCGCGTAAGTCATGACGGGCCTTATGCAAGTTTTGTAAAGTGTCACCTTGTTCCGAAGGGACATTTTACTCCGCTTACAGATCATGGGGTAGAGTCTACCGAGAATAAACGCGGCACGGTCACGGACTGATTTTATATGCGGGCGGAATGTCATCGATGCATCCAGGGTAACACCCAGGTACTTGACCTTCCTAGCCCAGGGTATGGGTTGTCTAAAGAGAGTAATCGGGGGTGTGAGATTCCTCCTCCTAATCCGGGAGGAAATCCGTGTGGAGCTTCCCCTCTGAAATAGCACCGCAGTACTTTTCGATGGGTTGATGTCTATGCGCCATTTTCGAAACCACTGTCCTAGGGCTAGGGCTGCGCTCTGAAGCTTCTTCGCGATTAGGGACTTATTTCTACTAGAATAGTAAACAGTCGTGTCGTCGGCGAATAAAGCTAAATGGGTCGGCGGCGACCGGGGAATATCGTTGACGAATAAGCTAAATAGGAGGGGTGAGAGGACAGAGCCTTGCGGGACTCCAGCTGTGAGAGGTCGTGGGGAGGAGCGGGTTCCCTCGACTCGATATCGAAAAGAGCGGTTCGACAAGAAGTCCCGTATGATGAGCACGAGACTATCCGGCACGCCCATGTTGAATAGTTTGAAAATCAAACCATTGTGCCAGACTTTGTCGAACGCTTTTGCGACGTCGAAGAAGAGAGCTCCCGTGTATAACGGTTTTGGTCGATTAAGCCCCACAAGAATGTGCTCCGTGAGGCGGTGCACCTGTTGAACGCATGAGTGATTTGTACGGAATCCGAATTGTTCATCGATGAGAATGCCCTTGGATGAGACGAAGTCTCTGAGGCGTTTGTAGAGCAGACGCTCATACAGTTTGCCTAGAGACATGAGGAGGCTAATCGGGCGGTAGCTCGTCGGATGATTTTTTGGTTTACCGGGTTTATGTATGCCGATAACGTCCGCTTCTTTCCACACCGCGGGAAAGATACAGTTCGCCATAGCGGCATTGAAAATAGATGCCAACATCACGATGAGTTGGACGGGTAGAAGTTTAATAACGCGGTTAGATATACCGTCGGAACCGGGAGCCTTGCGAGGACGTAGGTCTTTGATCAAGTCTTTAACTTCCATCGGGGTGACGGGTGGTAACGCATCCGAGGATGGCAAGGAGGCTCTGCGTTCTACCTCACTGTCTACTAATTCTACATGAACAGGGTCCATGGATTGAGTGCTGGGCGTGCACTGGGTTTGCAGTGTATCGGCCAGCAGCTCTGCTTTTTCATCATCATCGAACGCCGCGAGATGGCCTGAGGGGCCTACGAGGGGGGCATAGTTACTACTGTATCCGATTTGAGAGTACGAGCTAAGCGGTAGTAAGACCTTTGGGAGGGCGCGAGTCTTTCTAAGAAATCAGACCATCTGGCATCTCGGACTTCGGCGATGCGAGACTTTACGTCGCGTTGTAGGGCACGCATTCGAGTACGATTATCCACGGTAGGATACCTATCGTAGGCGCGGATCGAGGCGTTCTTAGATCTAAGGAGTTCCCTAATATCGTCCGGCAATTTGAAGCGGTGAAGGAAGTCCTCCGCTACAACTTGCTTCGATGACCTATTTAATGTCGAGGTGATGTGTGACGTTAAGATGTCTATGGCTTCAGCGGTATCCTGAGGAGACGGGGTAGAGTCCGGGCTAAACGGGAGCGATGGTGGATCAGATTCAGCCAGGCTGATGCTCAGCGTGTGCCAATCCACCACAGTCCTCGTGACGGGAACGGAATCGGGAGCGCGACCGAGCTTCATAACGACGGGACGATGGTCTGAATCTAACTCTGAAACTACTTCGATCGAGTGTAAGCGCAGAGTTACGTTTTTTAATAACGCTATGTCGAGTATATCCGGGCGATGCGCGATATTTAGCGGGTAGTGAGTCGGGGTTAGCGGAGCGACGATATCGAAGGCGAGATCATCGACTAACGCGTCAAGCCGCCTGCCATTCGGAGTTGTGGTGTGCGAGTTCCACCTGACGTGTTTACAATTAAGGTCGCCCGCCAGAATGACAGAGCTTCCCATGCCGAGCAGCGCCTCGATATCGCTGCTTAGAACGATCTTATCCGGTGGAAGATAAACGGACGCGATAACGATCGGCGCGTGTCTAGTCAGTGAGATTCGGCATACTGATGCTTCGATGTTAGTGTCGGGCTGTGTCCCAACCTAGACATCACAACTGAAATAATACTTTTTTATTAAGCTATTGCATAGCTTCTATCGCGGGCCTTGAGCGCGGCGACTGAATCAAGAAATTCCGTAACGAAAATAGCCTGACACCCCCACTACGCCTACTATGTAGCTCGCGTTCAACACATTCACACGTTGCGCTTGTGTAGTGTTTGTGAATAAGCGCGCGGCGTGACGTCGCACTGCCGCATGGACATCATGAAAAGTGTGCCCATCTCTCCCTCGCGCGGTCTAGGTTATGAGTATGAAGGGGACAGTTAATGTTTTGCTTTTGTTAATGTTTATAAATATAGCGTGGTCTTATTTTATTGTTGTTTTAATATTAAATTATTATTGTCGATTTATAATTGCATAAGTTGATAAAAAATGCTTGCAATAGCTTTACCGCGGCAATCTCCGAGTGCCACACGTGGTTTTTTTTATTTCTCGTGTAGGCAGACGAGCATACGGCCTACCTGATGGTGAGTGGTTACCTTCGCCCATGGACTTCAGCAATGCCATAGGCAGAGCCAAGCCGCTGCCTACCGTTAAGTTCTCTTCACAAGCCTCGTTTGAAGAATATGTCATAGCGCTCGAGAAACGCCGCGGAGGGGAGCTCATTCCAAAGCCGGATGGTACGTGGCAAAAAAGCTCTCTGGAAACGCACTGTGGATGAACGCAGTGGCTCCAGGTAGTATGGATGGACTCTACTCCGGTGGCGGGCGGTGCGATAGTAAAATTATTTTAATTGATTAAATATTTGCTAATAATTTAACTAATACTAGTCAAAGCCTGTCCGTTCTGTTAGTCGATCTATCGTTGGTTGATTTGACTTTGATCCGTTCGCTATCAGACTGCGCAGGATCAGTCGTTTGGGAGTCTATACAGAAATTACAGATATAGTTCTAATTATATAGATTATATAATTATAGATTATAATAGCTGAATGACATTTCCTACTAAGATAGTTTATAACGTGTTTTAACACATATGATACTATTTATATACTTGGTATATCTGTTATATATTTTAATAACAAATGTGATAGCAGTGTCGCTGTTTTGTGATTTACAAACTGTCTAGCAGTTCCCCAGAGAGTGACAAAAGCCACTCTTGATCAAGAAAAATGTAACGCTATCCATGCTGTTTGAATTAAAATATTCATATTGAAGTCGTCGTGGCCTAACGGATAAGACGTCCGGTGCATTCGTATTGAGCGATGCACCGGCGTTCGAATCCCGCAGGCGGGTACCAATTTTTCTAATGAAATACGTACTCAACAAATGTTCACGATTGACTTCCACGGTGAAGGAATAACATCGTGTAATAAAAATGAAACCCGCAAAATTATAATTTGCGTAATTACTGGTGGTAGGACCTCTTGTGAGTCCGCGCGGGTGGGTACCACCACCCTGCCTATTTCTGCCGTGAAGCAGTAATGCGTTTCGGTTTGAAGGGTGGGGCAGCCGTTGTAACTATACGGGAAACTTTAGAACTTGTATCTCAAGGTGGGTGGCGCATTTACGTTGTGCATGTCTATGGGCTCCAGTAACCACTTAACACCAGGTGAGCTGTGAGCTCGTCCACCCATCTAAGCAATAAAAAAAAAAAAAACGCGGTAGCCGCATGCCATGTCTTCAATATGAAGGATATACCGCGACCCTCGTTCTTTTTGTATTGCAAACTTAAACGACCAAATTGCACGTGCAGATGAAACTGCGAGACACACCTAGTATAAAGTTGCCAAAGACATTCAGCTTCCTCAAACAATATAAGCTCCCGTGTGTACACTCCACGTCATAAACAGAAACCAGTATATTGACATAGTACGTCACAATAACTAGGAGTGTGTATCTCTGAAATTACACAACTTCGGACGACTTGTATTTGTACGCCAAGTTTTTGTTAACTGCCATACTTCAGCACAGCATAAAGTCCACGTTTTTTTTATTTTTTATTACTTAGATGGGTGGACGAGCTCACAGCCACCTGGTGTTAAGTGGTTACTGGAGCCCATAGACATCTACGACGTAAATGCGCCACCCGCCTTGAGATATAAGTTCTAAGGTCTCAAGTATAGTTACAACGGCTGCCCCAGCCTTCAAACCGAAACGCATTACGGCTTCACGGTAGAAATAGGCAGGGTGGTGGTACCTACCCGCATGGACTCACAAGAGGTCCTACCACCAGTAAACCTACCACCAGTTTTCAGCAATTCGGTATCGCCGTACGGCTTACAACCAAAATTATGTCATGAAATTGTAGTCCTTTTTAGGAAATGTACCGCTCAATACAATTTTTGGTCACTCGTCTCCTAACCTGGTGGCAGGCCAGTCGACACAGCCCACCAACACAAGATACGATTTCTCAACTGTATTGTAAATAGGTGTCTTACACGGAGGGCATGTCCTTCTTCAAACGAGGCTTGTGGAGAGTATTAAGCGGTAGGCAGCGACTTGACTCTGCCCCTGGCATTGCTGAAGTCCATGGGCGACGGTAACCATTCACTATGAGGTGGGCTGTATGCTCATCTGCCCAAAAGGGCAATAAAATAAAATAAAAATAAAAACAATAATGCTTCGCGATAGGAATACATCATACGGATTTGTTTATAAATATGTATATCTGAAAAACTTTAGATAGAAGGGACTAGAAATATATTGTATTTTCTTTACCTAAGGCAAAGTGAAAAAAAAATTACTTGAAAGTTAAAAAATAACATCAAAATTCCCTGGAGCTTAAAATATTTCCGTTGATATTCTCTCATGCAGAAACCTTCAAAGACCGTAAAATAATATTAAATCTTCAGCGACATCCGAGTTAGCGGCACTTCGAACTACCTTCGACAACTATCTGAGGAGATTTAGTACCCTGCAGGGTTGTCAATCGTATTACAGTGTGCAAATTTTTATATCGCAACAATTTTAATGACATAAGTTTCGCTGGATTTGTTTAACATATCTGAAATGTAGTTCACATTCTGAGTTTTTTTTTTAATTCTATTTAAATTAGGTTATTCAATAATATATTATTTTTTAAAGGAACAGCTTTTACCTTCTGTATTCTATGCCTATATTTATTGCCTATTCTGCCGTGAAGCAGAAGGCTGTGGCGTTGCAACTATTTTGAGACCTTAGAATTTATATCTCAAGGTAGGTGGTGATATTTACGTTGTAGATATCACCACCTACCTTGGGTATACCTATAGGCTTCGGTAGCCACTTAACACCAGGTGTGTGTAACACCAACCAGCACTCGAATCGCAAATCCTCATCGAATTGATACGTTTATTTTCAATTGTAGGTACTCTACTCATAGTATTTCAACTACTACCAAAACAGTACGATTTTATTCAGTATTTTTGTAACCTCTAGTTTTTATTTCGTACAACCCTATATTCAGGATGTCCTGATGGCCGATAAGAAGGAACTTTTCCCTGGATTTGCGAGATTCCGCTGAATGAACTTGATCTAATATAACTTACAACTTAGTTTAGGACTTAAGATTTGCAGCTGATTAAATCTGGATATTACTTGTAAGTGGGTTCTTCTCAAACAGACAAGACAGTTGTACAACATAGACACTGTGTGCTTCTTAATCCTCGAGTAAATCCTCAATTCTAATAGTGACGATTTTATTTTCATTTTTATGATTAATGCATGTTTAGCTATATCATTATTACTCTAGAATAATTTAACAGAAGTGCGTGTAGATATTTATATTTATTTGACTTTCCAACCATCTTGCCACTATCGGATGTACAGTATTATAAGTAGAAGATCAAAGATTTCATCTATAGGGTATAGATGCTTACCGAATGAATTAGCTATCTATAAACTGAGGATGACTCTTAAAGCCTTAAAAAAACCATCACGCATAGCACCAGCAACCCTATTTTTCAATTTCACATATTTTGCTGTAACTTTCTGAATAAATTTTCACTTCGACATCACGATAACAATCCTCTAGGACGTAGAGTGGAATCGTTAAAATCGACTGCTCCTGCATTAAAAGTAACGTCCTCTGAAAGTCTCTTCAGGACTTAAGAATCACTTCTGTGAGTATTTTGGTAAGCATATTTGGGTTTATTTTAGTACAACCATTGACTCTTGAGGTAAATTGCATTTCTGCATAAATAGGCTTATGCCCGTATCTTTAGACGTTTCGTAAAATAGTCCTCCACTCTTAACTCATCCGATGATGCTCGAGAATTCCCTCCAAACTTACTCGAGTTTGGTATTTTTAGTCGACCATTACAATATTCCTCAACTGTCCTCGAGTGAGGTAATAATGATGAAAATTTGATCAAGCTAGCATCAAACCCATAGAGTTCTGTAGTCATGGTCATTGTTTAATGTCAAAGTCAAGCTGCCGCTGTCTGTTTGACACTAGATGAACTTGTTTGATGTTTTGGTTGCTGAGTTATTCGTAAATATGTGTGCGTGCGGTAAATCTGAAAGTGTATTATTTATTTTCTAACCTATCATTATTTTAGATTTCGGATCCAGCTTTGTATTTTTATTCGCCGCTTTTATGTGATTTTGGTTGCATCGTGTTGTTGAAGTGCTTTTCCACAACCACCAGTTTATTATTATATAAATAAAACTTATAATCGCATTGACTTTATTTATCAGTAAGCAAAATATGTCTCTTATGTAGGTAAATAAAATAAAGAGTTTCAAATGTCTAACCTCGAACTATTTACTTTATTAATAAATATTATCAAACTTAAATTATCAAAATACGCGGGAATCATGCACAGATCCAGGCCATTGCACAACAATATCATATAATATTTCCATTTGCGGTCCACATACTATTTGGACATCGATAGAAAACCAGCCTTGAGGAACGTTCAAGGTACGTCGCGACGTACCTTAACTTGACAGTTCGGTCACTTCACTCCGGTTAGGAAATTTTTCCAAGGACGTTTGAGTGGAGTTTATTTTTACGACTAAGCATACCGAAACGCGCGTTGGAGGTTGAGTCGAGTCGAGTTACGCTCGTGTGAACGACTAAAGATACGGGTGTTAGAATTACAGGCTTACAATACGACGGATTTGGATTTACACGTGTTTTGATCCGTGGAAAGTATTTTGGGTTGGGTGGCTGGCTAGCTTCAATGAAGCTTGATTTAGAAAGTCTTTTATTTCTCTTCGTACACAATGCAACTTACACACATGCTAAGTGCAACCCGAAATTTCGTACAACTACAAGGACTAGTGTTGCCAAATGTTAATGTGTTACCACACTAGAAACAATGTTAAATAAAATATTATGTTTATGGTTGCCCTAAACACCACGTTGTGATGGCTATTTACATTACATCATTTGTAGTAGTAAGTTGACGATGTTTATATCTCGTGTTCATTGAACAAAAGGGCAGTAGTGACAAAACAAACATCCCCGGCAGGCAGGAAGTTGAACTATTCAAATCGGAACTTCATCTAACTTCAAATAATTTAATATCTCTTACTCTTAAACTTTAAACAATGGCTGACTTAAATTCACAGAACAAAGCACCGTTTCATACAAAATTGAGTTGAAATCCACCAAAACAAAAGCCAGGCGAACAATCCCCAAGTATTGCGGAAGAATGTTAAATCCTTGGTATCTCGTTAAATTTGTACAATCTACATGGAAGGTAGTAATATTGTAGGGAGATTGTAGGTTTGTGCTCCTGTTATGCCATTGTTAGTGGCATTCAGTTTATACCTGCGGCGAGTACTCGCTGTTCTAGATTTTAGTTCCGCTCGTTCCCAGTGTTTTATGAGATATTTTGGAAATTAAATTTAGGGAATGCCCAGTTTCTGAGACAGTAAGCGCTTTGTTATTAAATTTACTGTTTTAATAACAACTTTTTTTTTATTGCCCTTGTAGGCAGACGAGCATACGGCCCATCTGATGGTGAGTGGTCACCGTCGCCCATGGATTTCAGCAATGCCAGGGGCAGAGCCAAGCCGCTGCCTACCGATTATTAATAATTAGCGTAACGTTTTTTTTTTACTTTATTACCCCTGGTGTTAAGTACTTATTGGAGACCACAGACATCACAACGTAAATTCTGTCATCTAGTCTAAGAAATTAATCTCTGTGAAACGCTGGTAAGCTGGAACAAAGGACTTTGAACTTCGCGGGAGAAATAGCCTAGATGATGCTATGATCGCCTGTAAGCCCTGCTACCTATTTTTATTTTAATATTACTGCGACTACACGATCTCTTGGAGTCCATAGACATCACAGTATGAGCATCGCCACCAATTTTGCAATAATAATATGAGGTCGAAATGTTTCCTATAACCGGTGTTTCATACTTCAAACCATAGTGAGTGACTGTTTGGCGGTAGAAGTAAGCAGATTGATGGTCCGATGGTCAGACAGATTGATTCTTTGTTACCGTTAAATGCTAGTAGGGGAGGACTATTTCAGAGGGGAGTGCAATTTCAGATCGACATCATACAGCCATAATTCATTGTCATAATCACAAGTTTTGTTAAATAGCTTTTAATGTTTTTGAGTACACCCACACACACCCTCTTACACTCACTCATGCTCAGACTCATTACGCACAGAAGGTTACCCATTAATACATTCATTCAATATTTTTTGTTAATAGTTATACTTTTAAAGCTCACATATTGTCACTTTTATGCGATCCATGAATCAATCCTTTTCTATTTTTGTGTATTTGAAGTAAAGCTGTTGTTTTCTTAGTACGAGGACCACTACTGCTTGAGATACAGGTTTTATCAGCTAGTTCAAACACAGATGCAAATTATGATTGTGTTTCTACTTATATATTAACAATAAATAAATAAAAATAAATAATTTAAAAAATGTGAGCCGTCACGGGACGCCGGGCAGATGTGAAACATCGACATTATTTTGTAAAAGTAATATGTAGAAAAGAACAGATTGTGATAGGAACTAAATATGTCATAATGATAAAATAAAATATTACGAAAAATAATTTGTTTTCAAGTAAGACACAGATTATGTGTACTGTAGTAAACAACACTGTATACACTACGGAGTATACACTATAGGTATCCGAGCTCAGTGTAGCGAGAGAGATGGCTTAACGCCGGATCGAGTGGGAGAGAATCGCACAGTCGATTGCGCATGGCGACGCGTCGTCACGGCATGTGTCGCCAGCCAGAAATCGGTTTTACGTGCGGCTATAGATGTTTCACATCAAAAACGATTAATTGAATTATTTTCTCCATAACAGCTCGCAAGCTCTTATATCAGTTATCAAGAGGCATATGGAATCAACTTCTGCCCGAAACAAAAGTTAAATACCACCGTAACCTATATCAATAAGTGCCACGTACATAAATAACAGAAAAAAACTTCAATTATTCGATTTCTCTGCAATGAAACACGCTGTATATTTCTAGTTTGTCTGGCAGAAGCGCGGTGTCTTTGTCGACAAAAAGGACGCTAGCTACCGAAGTCAGCTGCAAGGGACTTGTTGGCTCTTGCGGCTGTTCTGTCGGAGACTGTTCAGGCGACTTGCAGACACATGTTAGTTTACGTACCTTCATATACTATTTGCAGAATAATACATAGCTTACTTAGATGTTTCTTGTACGTGTAATATTATTTGTGATAGTGAATATTATTAAAAAATAATAGTTTAAAAAAACTATAATAACAAATACGCTTTTATAGAAAATTCAACTAAAAAATCGAAAATAAATTTTAATAAATTTCAATTAAAATTGTGTAAGAAAAAATAATTTATTGTAATTTGTTAGTTTTTTTAAACTATTATTTATTTTTCATTTTTTAGATGAATTTCCAATTTTTTCATAATTAAAAAAAAAATAAAAATATTGAATTGTCATCGATCCTTAATAAGTATACCAAAATTCGAGTTAATCCGACGTTTGAAGGGGCTCAGAATCATGTTCAAAGATTCCGTTACATACATACGTCTGAAGCTAATAAAAGCGTATTAAAAAGACCATAGTCTAAAAGCGACATTCCCGATCCTGCGGACCGAATGGAAAGCAGTCGACGTCGCCCAAAACACGTCATCTCGGATCCTCCCGATCCACTAACGGTGCTTTTAGGTACTTCAAGCACCGTCACCGTTCTCGTCGAACCCGTCGCTTGCGACGAAGGGCTCGACGAGTAAATTAACTCTCAGACACAGCCCACTGAGTTTCTCGCCGGATCTTCTCAGTGGGTCGCGTTTCCGATCCGGTGGTAGATTCTGCGAAGCACGGCTCTTGCTAGGGTTCGTGTTAGCAACGTCATCAGGTTTGAGCCCCGTGAGCTCACCTACTAAAGTTAGGGTTACGCTGAAATAGCCACTAGGGCTATCAGCTTAGGTAGGAAAAAAAAAAAAAAACTAAAATTAGTTTAATGATATGGCAAATGATCTGCTAAATAAAAGTATGACGAAGAGTGTTGTGTTGCGTATTGGGAATATAATGACATCTCTGTCGCAAGCTCGTAACTTTAATATAAATGACGTCACGAACTATTATGGTTATTAACACCATGTCATTGAGTACGGTTACTGACTCATAGGTTGTATTTATTTCCTGTCTCACAAAAACACTGGTACATAATAAGTACTGACTAAAATTGATAAATATAACTAAGTCTTATGTAGGCAAAAACCATAGCACTAAGATAAGCTTAACAATATTTGGTATGTGTATGTGCATTACTATAATTCTCATGTTGTATTTGTTATTTTAGTTATGTGTTATTTGTTCTACACACACTTATCACTTTTATTATTATTCTCATTATCCTCTCGCAGGTCTGCTGGAAGAGATTTCTTAAACAAATGAGCAGTGCCTTTGTACATAATTTTCCTATAACTCTGTACTATGTCTTTTTTTCTGTATGTACATAAATAAATAAATAAATAATAAAAATATCTTGTAAAGAATTATGCAAAATCGACCTACAAATAAATGCACAAGGAATATAAAGGAGGGGATGCAAATTTTCGGAAGACGCCGCTAATCCGACAACTTGCGTTATGAATGAAATGTTTCGGATGTGGATTTCAAAAGAGCCACTCTAAGATGTGCAATGTTGCCTCATACGTATGTCTGGTTAAATCGATGCCTAATTGAATTTTATAGGAATCTGATCTTTCGCCTTATGACTTGAAGAGCCATTCTTTCGTGCACAAAATATAATAGAAAGAGTGCTTTTATATAAGATGGAAATCCACGTTATGGTATACGTTATATGTTACATAATTATAGAATATTACGCTGAATGTATTCATCTAAATACATTGAGGGCCAATCCTGGAATGAGTACGATTTCTCGGAGTAACATTTATCTAAGACGCGCTCATAAATGGTAGGAAGAATCATGGTCATGATTATCATCCATCATCAATACATCATCGTATAGTATGACTTTCGACCTGTAATGGTGTCCAGTTTTATTACTTTTTTTTATTGCTTAGATGGGTGGACGAGCTCACAGCCCACCTGGTGTTAAGTGGTTACGGAGCCCATAGAACATCTGCGACGTAAATGCGCCAGCCACCTATAAGTTTTAAGGTCTCAGTATAGTTACAACAGCTGCTCCACCCTTCAAACCGAAACGCATTACTGCTTCACGGCAGAAATAGGCAGGGTGGTGGTACCTACCCGTGCGGATTCACAAGAGGTTCTACACCACTATTATTCAAATTACAATTTTGCGGGTTTCATACTTATTACACGATGTTATTCCTCACCGTGGAAGTCAATGGTGAACATTTGTTGAGTACGTTTTTCAATAGAAAAATTGGTACCCGCCTGAGATTCGAACACCAGTGCATCGCTCAACACAAATGCACCGGACGTTTTATCCTTTAGGCCACGACGATTTCACTATCAAATAGGTGAGGAACTATCGATTGGAACACAATCTACAATATATCGTGATCAATTGAAATCAGCTGGGCTTAACCTTGTCTGCCCCCAAAAGCATTAAGTTTGGAAGAAATATGATCGAATAAAACACGTAAATGTATAACGTTATTGCAGGTAGAATTTTTTTTAGCCGCACTGGTCGGTTCTATCGTCTATCCACACAACCAAGGTATGTTCCAATATCATGTTCGAAAACGCAAAGTTAAATAAAATAAAGTTTATTGTCTAAAACGAACGAATACAAATTTTTGGCAATGGTATTCGGCTTAGAGAAGCCTATGTTAAACACCGCGCATATTTTTATACCAGCAAAAGTCAACATTTGTATATAAACTTTCCTTAAATAAAAGTGGCTCGGGGGAGGCTTATTTCTAGCAGTGGACGTCTATGGGCTGAAAGATAGAAATAAAAGTGAATAAGATGCATCCCTACACGTAAAGCTGTCGGGAAATCTAAAAACTCCGGCATTCACATGCAAATTGCAGTTTGGATCTGCATACATTTAGTTGATGCGATGCACAGGGCTCCTACGCGAACAAATCTCTTTTTCGGGATTGATTTCTTTTTCGGCAATTTCGATGGCAATATTCATGTGTAAATTATTCATTTTTGTGATCGAATATCATACATATCTCAACAAATATAACGCATGCACTGGAAATAATATTAGCTGTTCTAACTGCAGTCGGCTTCTGATCTATTTATCTATCATTAGGTATAGATCTAATTTCCGCCCGTGTAAACACCACTTATCTTTACAGACATCCCATGGATTTGTGGTCATTTAAAATTACTTGAACCATGAGCTTAGTCTGCCTGCCATAACTATTCAATCTACAGATATATTAGGTACTCTGCTAAAGTTGAATTATGAAATATAAAAATTATGACAACGCTATGGCAAATTTATAGCATTTTCCTCAAAGCCGGCCAGCCGACTCTATGACGGTCTATAAAGGTGCAATTTTCCACCACTAAAATAAACTACAATAATACCATTCAAAGCTCTTCAAAAGCGTACATGTTATAAATTCGTTTCCGACAGTCAACACTGGAGCGCTCCGAGGCGAGGCGAGGCGAGGCGGCGGAGTATTTTTCAATTTTCCAAAATCCTCGACGACCATCGAATGCTTTGAGCGAATAAATTGCTTTCCGAGATTCCCCCGGTAATGATAGTGACGTTGAACTTGTTTTCTGTTTCATTAGATGAATAGACGAGATCGCAATCCAGGTGCTAAGTGCTTACTAGAGCCAATGGACGCCGCGATGAGAATACCTCTATACACTATCTTGCGTTTCAAACTGGAACGCGTGATTGCTATGTGGCAGCAAGTGGTACCTACCTGATCTGGATCACAAAGCCTTATCCCCACTAAACCAAACACCGTTACAGACAGAGAAGCAAATTATCGACCAGATTCAGTTTTTTTTTAAACTAAAGCCCCAACCCGAGGCGCTACACGTATAAATGTGTCTAGATATTCGTAAAAAGCGTTCTGTACCGTCTGCTGCATTATTAAACGGCATTATCGTGTCACGTAGGGCCTATATGTTACGCGCCCTGTGTCCGAGACGGGACCTTTACTGTGATCCAGTTAATGTTTTACAGAAGGGTTGTATCGCAATGGCCCCATCTTTCTCTTTTGAAAAGGCAGTCGATAGTTCTATGAATATCCTAGAAAGGCATTTAAACGCAAGGTCCATGTGATGTTAAAGCTTACAGGAGATCATAGAC
Source organism: Bombyx mandarina (assembly GCF_030267445.1). Classification (NCBI taxonomy): domain Eukaryota; kingdom Metazoa; phylum Arthropoda; class Insecta; order Lepidoptera; family Bombycidae; genus Bombyx; species Bombyx mandarina. The sequence continues at coordinate 14,700,732 of NC_143210.1, forward strand.
ATTATAATAGGCAAGTATTCAGGATTGCTTCGTGTCAAAAATAAGCAGTTTTCTGTAGAGGTTGCTAGCATCGCAGGTTCATATCATACACCTAACACAAGTCCTACCTCAATTATTTTGTTATTTTTTGCACCCGTATTTATTGCTCATTTATTGCACATCAATGTTGAATCTATTTCACCGCCTAGAAGGTCAAGCATATTTTTAAAAAAAAAATTTTAATCCCGTGATCCTTCTGTAATAACATGCATATTGTGTGCAAAATTAGAGAGGGGATTGACCGGTAGAAATTATTATCGTATCGTGCTCGTTGACCGCATTCAAACTCTACGAATATTCAATATTATTTAGTTAATATTATCATAATAAGGTCTTATCGGAAGAAATTTGAATTTGAAAGACCACCATTAGTTGGCCGTGTTCGCATTGTTTTTTTATGGGCTCTGGCACCCGCTTTACAGTAGGCGAGCCACGAGTATATCCGCTTATTTAGCGCAATAAAAAATCCAACCAACACTCATGGTATTGACAGTATCTAGATATAATTTATAAATCGACTTTAGATGAAGCCGTTTAAACGTAGTTTTAATAAGAAGCACCTGATAAAGGGTTGTCAGTTGTCAGCACCTGAACGTTCGGTTCGTTCATTTGTTCGTCTATTTGGTGTATCTATCTCTTTTGTGAAGGTATTGAAAAGAATCAGTACTGCCAGTTACATTCGTCCTCGTTCCATTTCATTTCGAATCACCTGTCAAGGCTCTGTCTTAGTCTATGTCCAGGTCGTATGTCCTGTCAAAGAGGTTGCACACCACAACAACACCTATGGACGCACCTCACGTTACGTAAAGGAAGGGTGGACGAGCTCACAGCCCACCTGGTGTTAAGTGGTTACTGGAGCCTATAGACATTTACCACGTAAATGCGCCACTCACCTGAAATAGGGGTTCTAAGGTCTCAGTATAGTTCAGCGGCTGCCCACCCTTCAAACCGAAACGCATTACTGCTTCACGGCAGAAATAGGCAGGGTGGTGGTACCTATCCGCGCGGACCCACCAAAGGTCCTACCACCGGTAAAAATCTAGTTTCATAAGCAGTCTCAAGCTTGCTTAAGAGATACACGTGACATCGCCGGAACATAACCGCGTTCTGTGAAACATCTGCACAAATGTTCAAAATCGCACGGTATTTAAGATTAAAATTGAATTTTAAGGGTGTGTTATCCTGCTACGGTTATGTTAATAGGCCAAGTTGTGACAAGGTCTACAATTCAAATTGGGGGTAGAACGATACCAGGAAGAGGCAGATCATTCACCAAATGTTTTTGGATTAGGGAAATAAATATTGTCGTAGCTTCTCTGAGCTGCATTAGTGAACGATCTTAAGGCTAACCTGGTACAGAGCAGTTATTGATAGATATAATAACGTGAGTGCCATCACTCACCTTTAGGTATGAGGTGATCTCATTTTTCAAACCGGAACGCATGGCTAGTTCACGTAAAGACATTTACTTCAACTATGTAATATTATTGCCACTATGTAGTGTAGTAGTAACTATAATAATCTTTCATATAAACGTTCCTAGACATAAATGACAGCACATAAATTATTCAAGTATTGAAGTCGTCGTGGCTTAAAGGATAAGACGTCCGGTGCATTCGTATCTAGCGATGCAACAATGTTCGAATCCCGTAGGCGGGTACCAATTCTTCTTATAAAATACGGTTCACGATTGACTCCCGCACGGGTAGGTAAAAATTTAGACCATCATCCTGCCTATTTCTGGCGTGAAGCAGTAATGCGTTTCAGGGGGCTGGGTGTACAGCTTTTCAACAAGATCCCACAAAACGTTCAACTACTACCTGTTCATAGATTTAAGAAAACTGTCAAGGAACGTTTGTGCAACAAGGCATATTATAAAGTTAAGGATTTTTTACTAGATGGCACTACGTGGGAATGAGGCGTTCGCTCCTGGCCTTTTCATTTTTCATTATTATTTATTTATTTGAATTGTATTTTTTTGACTTGTTTTTTTGTATACTGTAAATATGTTTTCTTAAAAAAAAGAAAATAGTTGAGAAAAACAAAAAAAAAAAAAAAGCCCGCTGAGTTTGTTTCGCCGGTTCTTCTCAGGACTGTGGCTTTTTTTGGAACCGGTGGTAGAGTTAACATTTTCTTTTACATTTTGAGATTCAACAAGTGTGTTTTTGATGACATCCAAGTTGAAATAAATGATTTTGAATTTGAATTTGAATTTGAATTTGCTTGAAGAGCGGAGCAGCCGTTGTACAGTTAAAAATGAGACCTTACAACTCTTGTCTCAAGGTGGGTGGCGGCATTACGTCATAGATGTCTATCGGCTCCGGTAATCAGTTAACACCAGGTGGGATATGAGCTCGTCCACACATCTACGCAATAATAAATAAAACACATAATTTAGATTTCATTATTTGACTACTATATGAGATGAGTTTATTTACCTCTTTTGACTATTGTAGGTACAATGATGGTTGCGCTTTAACAGTAACCTTGAGCCACGCGTTGTAGCTGACACGCATGACCTCACGCGTGGCCGTGAGTCATACGTATATCATACGGAATATCGTCATCCTTATCTTGTATTTAATAAAGTCTATATAATTTCAAAAGTCAACCAGTGACGAAAGAGCGTCGTAGATAAGGAGAAGGTTTTCATGTTTATTGTAAAAACTAATAGTAGCAAACCTTTCAGTCATGCCAGACTAGGAGCTTATACATGCTAACCCAGACAAGCTAGTCAAAAAGCAACTCAAAGGAATGCCGTACTATTTTCATAGATAGGTGTCTAGATAATCTCTAAAACACCATTACACTCCGACCTTGGCATCAAATCAAACTCCTTTGATCAATCCAATCAGGTAAACCATTTAAAATCAAGACCTTTACTAAAAGAATTGAAAGATCATAACAATCCCGATGTTTTCAAACCGAATCTCCCTCTCCTATGGAATCATCCAATTTCATTTTTCGTTTAAAAAAAGCAACAAAATTTCACAGAGTGCGACTTCATAATACTGAGCCATTATTCCCACGGGATCGCACTCGCTGCTTACATATCACACGCCTCGTGTGAAGTGTATATGCACCTTTATATAGACCGAGAGCTTGGGATTTCACCTCTAATTTTCGATTTCGATTGCCTCATTAGTTAAAATTTTCAAAAGAAAATTGCCGTCGTTCATGGAATTTGGATTTAATTTGATTTAGCATTATTCGTTATATTCTATCGGACAACAGCAAGTGAAGACTTTAATATATTCGAAATAGTACAACGTTAGATAGTCTAATTAAATTGTCTATTTTTTTCAATACTACAGCTTTTCGTTCCTCAAATCTTTAGCATAACGTCTTAAACGAAAGAGGAGATCAATCTCCACTTGTATTAATTGCAAACTCACAAACCACAACTGAAGAGATAAAGAGTCTTTGCTAAAAAAAAATCAACAGAAAAATGACACCATTTTAAATAATATTGAACCCAGAATTGCAGCGACGCCCTACCATATTGATAAAGTCAGCTACCTCCGAGACAAACGCATCGAGGCAGGTTGAACATGAAGAGCACTCTACAACTTCGCCGCGATGCCACAGTTATGGAATAAATCACCTATCGTTGTGGGGGAATTGCTGACTTGTGCTTACACTAGTGACGAGCTCTGATTGGTATCGATGATAAGAACGAACTTATAGTTTGATTTGGCATTGATTGCTATCTCATAACGAACAAGAAGTAATAAATTTGAATAATATAAAACAACAATTATTAAAAATTTTTTTTTTTTTTTTTTTTTCATGATTGAAAAGGATTCTGAGTGGTGGCCCGCAGGCCTTTGATTGTTACTGGTGGCCGGAGGCCTTTCCAGTTTCACCAGGACAGGTGGGCGAGCAAAGGCTCAGCCAGGAGGGGTGGGATTTGCTAACAGCTGCCCGAGCGCCTCCGAAGGAGACCTAACAACTCAAGAGTAGCTGCTTCGCGAATGAATCTACTACCGGATCGGAATCGCGACCCGCTGAGAAGATCCGGCGAGAAACTCAGCGAGCTGATTCATGGGTTAGGTTGCACGGCGAACCTTTGTCGAGTTCGACGAGTACGGTTACCGAGGTCCCTAAGCCTGCTCCTAGAGCTGAAGGCGTCTAGTGCAAAGGTTATTGGATCTGATGGATCCGTAAGGACGTGTCTAGGGCGTCGACGGTGACTGGCTCCTGCATGATCAGGATTCGGGGAGTAGTCAGCGGCGGCTACGATAAGGCGATTATCATGACGCATAGCCTTATCGAAGTACGTTCCGACGCTGACTTCATGTATTTCCGATTGATTCGAGGCCCAGGTCGTCGTGTAGGTCAACGTTCCTCACGAACCACGGAGCTCCGACGCTAACCTGCAAAAGCGGGATTGTAGAGATTGAGGGTGTCTATGTGTGTGCGGGCCGCGTGAGCGAACACCACACTCGCGTAAGTCATGACGGGCCTTATGCAAGTTTTGTAAAGTGTCACCTTGTTCCGAAGGGACATTTTACTCCGCTTACAGATCATGGGGTAGAGTCTACCGAGAATAAACGCGGCACGGTCACGGACTGATTTTATATGCGGGCGGAATGTCATCGATGCATCCAGGGTAACGCCCAGGTACTTGACCTTCCTGGCCCAGGGTATGGATTGACTAAAGAGAGTAATCGGGGGTGTGAGATTCCTCCTCCTAATCGGGAGGAAATCCGTGTGGAGCTTCCCCTCTGAAATAGCACCGCAGTACTTTTCGCTGGGTTGATGTCTATGCGCCATTTTCGGAACCACTGTCCTAGGGCTAGGGCTGCGCTCTGAAGCTTCTTCGCGATTAGGGACTTATTTCTACTGAATAGTAAACAGTCGTGTCGTCGGCGAATAAAGCTAAATGGGTCGGCGGCGACCGGGGAATATCGTTACGAATAAGCTAAATAGGAGGGGTGAAGGACAGAGCCTTGCGGGACTCCAGCTGTGAGAGGTCGTGGGGAGGAGCGGGTTCCCTCGACTCGATATCGAAAAGAGCGGTTCGACAAGAAGTCCCGTATGATGAGCACGAGACTATCCGGCACACCCATGTTGAATAGTTTGAAAATCAAACCGTGCCAGACTTTGTCGAACGCTTTTGCGACGTCGAAGAAGAGAGCTCCCGTGTATAACGGTTTTGGTCGATTAAGCCCCACAAGAATGTGCTCCGTGAGGCGGTGCACCTGTTGAACGCATGAGTGATTTGTACGGAATCCGAATTGTTCATCGATGAGAATGCCCTTGGATGAGACGAAGTCTCTGAGGCGTTTGTAGAGCAGACGCTCATACAGTTTGCCTAGAGACATGAGGAGGCTAATCGGGCGGTAGCTCGTCGGATGATTTTTTGGTTTACCGGGTTTATGTATGCCGATAACGTCCGCTTCTTTCCACACCGCGGGAAAGATACAGTTCGCCATAGCGGCATTGAAAATAGATGCCAACATCACGATGAGTTGGACGGGTAGAAGTTTAATAACGCGGTTGATATACCGTCGGAACCGGGAGCCTTGCGAGGACGTAGGTCTTTGATCAAGTCTTTAACTTCCATCGGGGTGACGGGTGGTAACGCATCCGAGGGTGGCAAGGAGGCTCTGCGTTCTACCTCACTGTCTACTAATTCTACATGAACAGGGTCCACGGATTGAGTGCTGGGCGTGCACTGGGTTTGCAATGTATCGGCCAGCAGCTCTGCTTTTTCGTCATCATCAACGCGCGAGTCGGCCTGAGGGGCCTACGAGGGGGGGCATAGTTACTACCGTATCCGATTTGAGAGTACGAGCTAAGCGGTAGTAAGACCTTTGGGAGGGCGCGAGTCCTTCTAAGAAATCAGACCATCTGGCATCTCGGACTTCGGCGATGCGAGACTTTACGTCGCGTTGTAGGGCACGCATTCGAATACGATTTTCCGCGGTAGGATACCTGTCGTAGGCGCGTATCGAGGCGTTCTTAGCTCTAAAGAGTTCCCTAATATCATCGGACATTTGAAGCGGTGAAGGAAGTCCTCCGCTACAACTTGTTTCGATGATCTATCTAATGTTGAGGATGTGTGACGTTAAGATGTCTATGGCTTCAGCGGTATCCTGAGGAGACGGGATAGAGTCCGGGTTAAACGAGAGCGATGGTGGATCAGATTCAGCCAGGCTGATGCCCAGCGTGTGCCAATCCACCACAGTCCTCGTGACGGGAACGGAGTCGGGAGCGCGACCGAGCTTCATAACGACGGGACGGTGGTCTGAATCTAACTCTGAAACTACTTCGATCGAGTGTAAGCTCAAAGTTACGTTTTTTAATAACGCTATGTCGAGTATATCGGGCGATGCGCGATATTTAGCGGGTAGTGAGTCGGTGTTAGCGGAGCAACGATATCGAAGGCGAGATCATCGACTAACGCGTCAAGCCGCCTGCCATTCGGGGTTGTGGTGTGTGAGTTCCACCTGATGTGTTTACAATTTAGGTCGCCCGCCAGAATGACAGAGCTCCCCATGCCGAGCAGCGCCTCGATATCACTGCTTCGAACGATCTTATCCGGTGGAAGATAAACGGACGCGATAACGATCGGCGCGTGTCCGTCAGTGAGATTCGGCACACTGATGCTTCGATATTAGCGAGCGCGGGAGGATCGAGCGGGACGCAATGCAGGGCTCTTCTATAGTAAATGACGGTACCACCACCACGAGCAGAGAGCCTGTCGTTCCTGACCATGTTATAGTTCGCGATTTTAGGGGTCACGGCGCGCGGGCTTAAGTAGGGTCTCCTGCACTAAAAAGATATCAATTTGATGGTCACGCAAAAAGTCAGAAACCTGATCACGTTGATTTGCGAGACCGTAAGCGTTAAAAAAATCCTATCGTTACGGATAGGGGCTTTATTCTACTTATATACGCCATTGATTACCGGCGGAGTGAGGGGAGGACGTACGTATTTAATGACGCGTATACGTCGGCGTATTCTTGCACAACGGCGATAAAGTGTTGTGCAGTGGAGGGAGCGCGAATGGCATCGCCCAAAGCGTTAACGCGCTCAAAGTTGATCGACTGAAAGAAGTCGATCGCTAAAGCGAGATTGTCGGACGCGGTCGGAGGGCAAGTCGCGGGAGAGGGACGAGTTGCGGGGGCGGGACGAATCGCGCAGGAGGGAGTTGTAACCGTGTTCGTGTACGGCAGCGGTTTCACCCAAGCCGAGACACTGGGCACCGGCGCCGGAAACGAACGCTGGCTTAGCCTGCGACACAGAGGGTGCCGAGGCTTTGATGTCTAGGCCGGAAGCTCGGAGGCGGTTTTGGCGGGCGACGCGGCGATTTATTTTCGGGGCTCGGGGGCATCCGCGGTAATTTGCGGGGTGACCCTGTGTACGACACAGGACGCAGCTAGGCGGTTCCGTCGCGGTTTTTTGATCGCGAGTGCAGAGGGCCGTGGCGTGATCTCCTAAACACTTGACGCATCGGGGGCGCGCGTGACAGTTACGGGAAGAATGCCCGTATAATTGGCAGTTATGGCACTGGCTAGGTGTGCCTTTCTTGTGTGGGGTTTCGACGGCGATTCCGGAAAGGCTACAGACCGTTCGGATGTTGAATATTTGCTTACCCTCGGGGGTAGGCTGGAGGGCGACGAGAACCATGTTATATGGCTCCCTTTCGCGACCTGTGTGCATGCGGTGTACGGAGTTAACCGGTAGGCCTTGTTCGAGAAGGTCGGCCTTGACTAGCTCGGCATCCAACTCTTTAGGGATGCCACGTATGACGGCACGGAGTTCGCGCTCCTCCTGGAGCGTATACGTGTGGAAACTTATACGCTCCTTACGGAGGTAAGAAGAGAGGGCCCTATGGTCGTCGGGTGTTCGAACCTTAATTTGAATGCCGTTCGCGAGGTTACGGGCATTCGTGAAGTTGATATTTTTGGCCTTAAGGGCCAGGGAAACTCGATCCCAAGCTGCCTTCTCTTGGAGGATTACCGGGGGAGGGGTCTGGGTTTTATTTTGTGCCACCGGACGCGGCGACGGAGTGGCACGGGCTGGAGGCGCAACCGGAGTCTGAGGGCGGGGGCGCGACGCGTTCGCGGCTTTGCTAATTTTAGCGGCCGCGGGAGCTCGAGACTCCGCGGCACGCTTCTTACCCTTTTGTACCAGGGTGAATTCATCCGTCGATGAGGCGGGAGCGAGGTCGACCTCCATCTCCGAGTCAGAGTCGGAGGACGAGGAGGCGGGTGCAGGTGACCTACGAGCAGGTGTTTTGGAGGGCACGACGGAGGCTGCGGATGATCGCGCTGCTGGAACGGTGGCCACGGCGGACGACGCAGCAGTTTTACTCGCCAGTATAGGCGACGCGGGAACGGCAGGCACGACGGAGGCTGCGGTGCTCGATGCAGAAGCTTTGCACGCAGGTACAGGCGACGCAGGAGCAGCGAGCTCGGCGGAGTCCACGAGAGGGCTCGCGGTGTGATCGGCCTTGAAGGCCAGAAACTCTGAGGCGAGCTGTGGGTGGTGAAGTCGGAGGAATTCCGCGAATACAGCGTCCATGATCGCTGAGTGCCCAGGTGGGGCGGCCCCGGGTCTTGAAAACACTCGCCTTGCGGCGAGGCCCCAACTTCTCGGACCTGAGCGGTTCTATTGAACACAGGTGGCGATGCGGCACGATTACTACAGGACAAAGAAAAAACACAACAAAACGGAAATAACAAAAAGAAACAGAACAATTAAACACTTCCAGGAAAACAGTTTGTCGGCAGATGTACCACGAACACAGAAACAACAAAAGGAAACAAAACAAATAAAAACTTCCGGGAAGAGCACTTAGTCGGCAGATGTACCACGAACACAGGCCGCGCGAACAATGGCCGGGCTAACAAAAGCCGGGCGAACAAAGACCGGGCGATCGAGTGGTCGATGAGCACGTCCGCACGTGACGGGTGCCTCTATCGGAATGTATCAATTTTTCTAATTAATTAATACGTACTTAACAAATGTTCACGATTGACTTTCACGGTGACTTTCATCGTCTAATAAGAACCTACAAACTAACTAATTAGAGTAATTACTGGTGGTAGGGCGTCTTATGAGTCCGCACGGGTAGGTATCACCACCCTGCCTATTTCTGCCGTGTTTCGATTTGAAAGGTACCAACCATTGTACTATAAAACTGAGATTTAAAACTCATGCCTGGCATCCCTTACTTTTTTGAGTTGTATTTACTAGTTTTGTAATGTTTTAGCCGTCCTTTCAATATTTCAGTGATAGGCTTAGTGTAGGGGAATGATACCCCGCCCCGCTTAGCTTACTATGCATTTATAGTAATGAGCAACAGACGCTGGTCAGTCAGTGGTGCAGCGATCCACCGCGGTCGCTGAGCCGAATAAACATACACTTATAGTCAGTGTTTTATTGACCACTCTGATGAGGTTTCCGGAGGAGAGCGCACAGTAAATCCTCAACATCAACAAAACCTCAAACTGGTGATCCCGACGTGATACGTGTCCTTAACGCCGCACTATCTCGTCCGAAGTCACAAATCAATCGCCTACATAATACAATATCATGGCATATAATTAAAACTTCAGGGCAAAATATTATCAATCGATCCGAGTCCACCCCTAGCGTCAGTGTTGCCGCGTCATCTAATTTCCGCATCTCCCCGGGTAGCAGACGAATGCGTTGTCAAACTTGGCGCTCACTGGGCTCAGTGTTGCTAGCGCTACGTTTTCGTACTTCAGTTATTCCGAGTGAGTTAGTCTGTTGTGATTGTTTCATTGAAGTATGTGTGATACGTATAAAATAATAATTATTACATAACATCGATACTGTAATATATGTTGCCATTAATAAATACACAAGCTCAAGATGTTTCTTTTTGCGGAAGCTTGGGAAATATATTTGATTTTTTATGAATTTTTAGCAGTGGTCTTATATATGATATTTTATTTTTAATTATATTTTTAACTATAAACACATACCCCATGAATGTCACAACCGTAAGCCGTCTCCGTATAATATATTTTATTTGAATTTTAGTCACTCAAACATATAATTTTTTAATATCTTTATTTAAGGAGATTATTCACCTAGTGAATATGTTACTCCATTGTGCAACAAAAGAGGGTAACAAAATAATTATATAAAAAATAAAAGAAACTGTTATCGTCTCTGAAGGTCCACCAACACTATTTTATAAAGTGAACTCAAACATCTTAAAGATGGCAGCAATCACGTTATGATCTATATGCGCGCCACACCATTTAACTAAGATGACTGGACGTTCGTCTGCCCAATTAAAAGCAATAGAGGCTTAATCAAAAACTCTTCAAAACTAACATTTTTCGACGTAGCGATGGGATTTGATAGAATGCGGCTTCATAACACCATTGTACCAACAAAATAATCACTCATAAATTCACAAGCTTGCGTTTTAAGTTTTCACTTGAACTGTAACTATTTAAGTTTAAATCGAAATCAACAAAGCTCCCTTTATAACTATTCACTGATAACGTTTTATTAATTTGTGTTTCTAAAAGCATATCCGAAATTCGTACCGGCATTAACATAAGCTCCTCGAAGGCAATAAAAGAGTACGCATTAAGCTCTGTTTGAAACATCCTGTAAATAAAAATAGGGATGAACGGTTTATATTCTTCTTTTTTATTTTTATTGCTTAGGTAGGTGGACGAGCTCACGGCCCATCTGGTGTTAAAAGGTTACCGGACCCCATAGACATCTACAACGTAAATGCCTACCTACCTTGAGATATAAGTACTAAGATCTCAGTATAGTTACAACGGCTGCCCCACCCTTCAAACCGAAACGCGTTACTGCTTCACGGCAGAAAAATAGGTAGGGTGGTGGTGCGGACTCACATGAGGCCCTACCACCAGTAATTACTCAAATTATAATTTTACAGGTTTGATTTTTACTATACGATGCTTATTCCATCACTGTGGAAGTCAATCGTGGACATTTGTTAAGTACGTATGTCATTAGACAAATTGGTACCCGCCTGCGGGATTCAAACACTGCTGCATCGCTCGACACGAATGCACCGGAGGTCTTATTCTTTAGGCCACGAGGAATTCTTTCCTTAACATTTTAAATAGACATTATCCGGACCATAATGTTTATGAGGCATGATTAATGAGGTCTAAAAAAACTGTCGATACAGTAAGTATATGTATATACAAATATTGCCTGGGTAAATAATCGAGTTGCACTTGCAGTAGCTAGCACCTCTTGTAGACTCACATGCACTTTACCACCACTAGGTAGACAATCATGTAGCTTTTTCGATTTTTTCACAATAACCCATCGTCGAAGTCATTCTTGAACACAAAGAAGTCTCCAGAGAAGTAATTGGCGGTGTCTTAGTTCAAAATTCAGAAATTTTGTTAATAATTTTACATATTATTAAACTTAATAATTAATAATCAATCTAATAATCGAAATCATACAATATTCTTCAGGTATAGATATTTATAGTTTCAAATAAATTATTGAATTAATAAAACTGTGCAGTGCTAGCCCTATGTATTTTTACCGGAGCCTGTATTAAAGTTTTATATTCATCGCGACGGTCGGAGGGGTGAAACTCAATTAGCTAATGAAAATGTTACAGTTTTGGTAAACTTAAATGCTTCTGAAAAAGAGCCGTTTTTATTTCAAGAAAGAATCTATTTAAATGTAAGCACGACTGTCCTATAATCTATCCTGAACAGGATTGTACTTTTTATCGTTCTACGAAACAAATCTTTTACAGAAGTTGAAGTCAAATTTATTTAACATTAAGTAATTATAATCTTTCAATTCCATCTGAAATCTTTCTTTTTACCCATACTAACAGAGCTTATAAAAAGGTTTAACTGTTCAACCCTTCACGCAATATACGAATAAATTGTAGATTGAACCTGCAAACCTTGTTCCGGTATATCAACTCTCCCTCTAACTAAGTCAATACCGGTTAAGACAAAACATCGCTCGACCCATTTAACGTTTGTGTACACATACGCGACGCTCTCGAGGGCTTCTTTTAACAAATTGAACGCGACACGGAAACAGTACGAACAGGGAAACCCTCTAATATGGGAATGAGAAACGTTCAAACACACTCGTTATTTAAATTGAATCCAAACTTGTCAAGGCCGAAACGGTGTATTAATTGTCGGTGACGTCATTCCAATGACGTCATTATCCAATGATCATAGTTCAATGGAGTTACAGCATTTTCAAGATAACTTTGCATCGATAAAACAACATTCGAACCGACGGTCAATCGAGCAATGAGATCCGCAAAGTGGAAGATTATCCTTTTCATGTGCTAGACACTAATTATTTCACTATGTGTATATCAAAGATTTCCAAGAGTAAGGTATTACTAAAGTCAGAGTAACCATTGACAGTATGGCGACCTGCTACCGTACACGAGTTAGCAAATGTATTATACGTTGTACGTATGTAATACGTAGTAAAGTATGTAATATACATTCTAGCCTGACGATCCAATAGTCGTTATTTTAATATAATTGAGATTCTGAAGTTGAATGAGCAGCAAAAAACTGCACTCAAATCTCCAAGCTGTGGATCGGTTTTGGGAAAAGACAATAATCTATTATATTTTTTCCTGTTTCCACTCCAAAATAAACGACACGTTTCAACAAGCTATTTCAAATTAAGTATTCAATTATATTTATCAATCAGCTCGTGAATCGTACAATCATCCGCAAATATACGATAAAATGTTTATTTGAGAACCGAAAGAGCTTAGGTTTAATTAAAATACACAAATACAAAGCCTTTTCGATTTATTCGCAACGCGACCCGGTCACCGGGGATGTCCTTGAGATATTGCGCGGAACGTACCCACGTGAAACAACGTGAACAATTGTGTAAAGTGCGACCCCGTATTGTCGGTAGTCACGTCACGTGTAGTGCAGGAGCTTGGGATTGTACGATATATAACATGGTATGCGAAACTATCATTAACGCTCACATAGACTCTGCTTCTCAATTTCAATAAAAATCAGTTATTTTTTATATTCTCTGGCAAACTTTTCGGCTTATTCTAAAATCTCTATTGTAAAATGAAGAGGCGGAAAACTCCTTAACTACATTTGACGAACAGGCGACCTCAGAATGTATTTATGTAAATAAAGATTTAAAAAATTATAGCTTAGATTGGTGGATGAGCTCACGGCCTACCTGATGTTAAATTACCGGAGCCCATAGACATTTACACCGTAAATGCCGCCACCCACTTTGAGACATGAGTTGTAAGGTCTCACTTTTTACAGTACAATGGTTGCCCCGCTCTTCAAACCGCAACGCATTACTGCTTCACGTAAGAAATATGCAGACAATATTAATGTGTTTGTTCTCTCCGTGTTTCTCGTTCATTACATCATCTCGTTTTCACAATTGCACCGCCTGCCACTAGAGCAGAGTTCATTCACATCATTAAGTGCCACCATAATGCTATTCCAGAGATCTTTTTTGCCTCGTACCGTTTGGCTTTAGAATGAGCTCCCCTCCACGGTGTTTCCCAAGTGCTATGACATGTCCTTCTTCAAACGAGGCTTGTGGAGAGTACTCAATGGTAGGCTTGGCTCTGCCCCTGGCATTGCTGACGTCCATGGGTGACGGTAACCACTCACCAGCAGTTGAGCCGTAAACTCGTCCGCCTACAAGGAAAAATAAAAAAACAAAAAAAACTAGTAACCAATAAGATTTTAACACGAGCTCTATCTAGATAGAGCCTTTTTTTACGTGAGGGAGATTTTATTGTAACCGGTGAGCTAAGAGCGCATTACGTGTGCAATTACTTGTGAAATTTAATTGGCAAACCTGTGCTATCAGTCTCTTCACATTCAGTGGAAAATAGCTACAACTTTGACAATTCATATTTTGAATATGAACAACTGATAGTAGCCAAAAGTGAACGCTGTAATTTGTAGATAAAATAATGTTTAAAGTAAAAAAGCTCGTAAATCAAAGTCAAGTGATAACAATAACAAAATATATTCATATTTCGATCGAAATCACAATATACGCCACCCTATAAGCTCCCAAGGAGTACTCTTCTCTCAGAACGAATCTGCATTTATCCTTTTTTTCAAAGCTTCGAATGCCTGCTGCCGAGCTTTGGGATTCGGAGCTTTTGAGACGTTATGGTAGTTTGATAAAACGGTTTTTGTTATCAATATAAAAGAGCTATTTTTGTTAGTGAAATTATATTACCTATTTAGTGTTACAAATTAGTCTTTTACAGTTTATACAAAGACAGAATGATGTTAGCCTCCGAAGAAACTTGAAATGTTTCATATTTAAATAATATTATATACTGTTAATGTTCCTCGATCAAAATTTCAATTTACACATTCGTCGTGGTCATCATTAGCCTAGAGCTGCCTGCTGGGCATAGGCGCGTCCTAATTAACGTCATTAAGCTCTGTTTCTTGCTTTCTTATGTTTTATCTTTTTTGTTTAGTTGATCATAAAAAATCAGTCTGTCTCTACTAGCAATCTCAGGTCCACAGTCATGACACTGCCTTCGGCTGAGGATTATTTCCGAAATAAACGGCCGGAAGCGTCTTGGCTCTGCCCCTGGCATTGCTGACGTCCACGAGCGACGGTAACCACTCACCATCACGTGGGCCGTATGCCTACCTATGAGGGCAATAAAATTAAATCAACAAAAGGGTATTTTGATAACGTCGAAGAAAGCTTTTAATAAAATCTTGATGATGCATAATAAAAATAATCTCAAACAATATAATTGTATAAATGACTTTGGTGTATTCTGAATTATTCGATTTATTCTTATTTTATTATTATTTATTTCACATCTAGACCAGATCGATAGCTAGATCATCTAAATAATTCCATGAATCCTCTAGATCTAATTCTATGAATTCACTAGAAAGGTGGTTTAAGGTGTATGGCATTGGCTCTTGTGTCTTTCTTTTCATGGATAGTCACATAGTACAATAACGAAAAATCAATGGATCATCACCAATTACTAAATCATGCTTAAAGCATTCCTGCAAAGTTCGTGAGCCCCAGTTAACACTTTCCATCAAATGAACCTCACATCCGCCCATCTACTAAAAAAACAATACCTCTGACCCTTGCAATAGGAGGTCAACTTATAATAATGGCTAATCCGAATACAAAGCCTTCACTCGACGTTAAGAATGACTGATGATGTGTTTCAAGGATTTGGATGACTCATACCATACGATTTTTCATTAAATAATGTCGTTAAAGATTGACGATGAGTATGACACAGATTTTATATTTTTGCTATGGAAGTCTGCTAATGATACTTTCATTACAGCTCACAAAAATCTAAAATAAAAATAAAAAAAATATTTGCGCAGTCTAAGAAAAAGTGTTCAGCGCTAATGCTTCGCAACCGGATAATATTAGCAGTTCTTAGGACAAAGAAAACTAATTCAAAAACATTAATAATAAACAAAATAACTTTTAAGGATTTAAAATCGGATCGTATCATATAAAAGAAATAATGTCGCAATACGACATCGTGTAAGTGAGTTCCTATGTAGTGAGTTTCCATAGGCTTTTTATGAGTTACAGTCGACTGGACAATAAAAGAATATGGAAAGGGTTGCTTTTGTGAGACCGTAAATATGACAGGGTTAAAGGCTACAACTATCTAAAGATAAATCGGTGTGTACGATCTAGAATGAAGGCTACACCGCGGCAAGCGTAGAGTAGAACACTGACCGATCAACTACAGGGCATTCTAAATGCTGTTCTTTTCAATGAGTTTTTAAGTTTTTTTATTTTTTATTACTTCTATGGGTGGACGAGCTCACAGCCCACTGGTTACTGGGGCTCAGACATCTACAACGTAAATGCGTCACCCACCTTGAGATATAAGTTCTAATACCTCAAGTATAGCTACAACGGCAGAAATAGGCAGGGTGGTGGTACCTACCCGCGCGGACTCATAGAGTACTGTCACCAGTAATTACGCAAATTATAAATTTGCAAGTTTGATTTTTATCACACGATGTTATTCCTTCACCGTGGAAGTCAATCGCGAACATTTGTTGAGTACGTATTTCATTAGAAAAATTGGTACCCGCCTGAGAATCGAACACCGGTGCATCGTTCAACGCGAATGCATCGGACGTCTTATCGTTAAGGCCACGACGACTAAATAGGCAGGCCTGCGTTTACCAAATGTTCACCTGTGTAACGAAATCTCGTATGGTAGTATTGTTAAACTTCAAAACGTCCGATTAATTTGAAAATTTACCACGCATCAAGTATTATTATATGACCATTCAATACATTTAATTCCTGATTTAGATGAAAAAGAATGGTGGTGGTACCGACATATCATTGTGTCAAGTCACAAGTGCCCATCAGTAATTACGTAAATTAAATTTTCTGGGGGTTTTATTTGTATTACATGTTATTTCCATGTTATTGATGTTATTTCCACGGATGTTATGGGCTGATGGGACGCTGACTATAATGTAGAATATTTTTATTTATTTCCAAACGACGTTTGTATTCTAATCGAATGCTCACGAACAACTTTCCTGGTCAAAAAGCTAACATTCAGCAAAAAATTTAGCAAATTTTCATACTCTGGTTTGAATAGGATAATATTCAGTGCAGTAGAGACTTCGGGCACAAGTTTAAGTCTAACCACTATATGTACGTCAAAAGATACGACTCTTAAAGAAAAAGTAACTTATGAATATCTCCAAATATCGGACCAAGTAAATCTCCTTTACGTAAAAATCTGTTGTAACATAACAAAATGTCCGTAATACTGTCATTTTCCGGTCCAGTACAACTTGTGAATGAGGTCTGGGGATTTACCATTCGGATGAACAGAAGACAGCGGTAGAAACCCGATGCTCACTACGAGGTACGATAATGAAGACCCAGTTTTTTTTGTGATTAATCCTATTGATTTTATCAACCGTACCGGAATGTACCACAGTTTGCTCTGTCACTGTTACAAAGCCATCAACAGGTCATCTTTAATATTAGTGGATATTCTATTTTAATTCCCCTTTGTCTAACTTAGTTCGTAAAAATCAGACTTAAAGTCTCGTTTAGTAAAATCAACTTGCAAAAGTTGTACATTTCAAATATATTGATGGTAAGGTGCGTTGCTTGCTAGTAGGGTTTGCTACTATTTTCTGGACAAGGCCATAGATCAATTAGGTACTCCGGTTTGAAGGAGCAAATACTAAACATTATAATATGAGCTTTGAGTTCGTTCACTCATTTATCAAAGACATTCAGGCTAATGAGACCATCTATAATCATTATTTTGATTTTGATATTGATAGACGATCATACGATCCATCTTACGATAAGTAGCCACCGCTACTCAAGGACATTAGCAATATCAAATCCATATCATACCGACGAAAACATTTACGCCAAATAGGAGTATAAATTGTTTACAGATTTATGCTCCTATTGGGCGCCAGTGTTTACCCAAAAACAACTCAATATTCTTAACGTGCATTTAAAAATGTAAGCCCAACAAAAACAAGCGGCAAAAGCAAATATTTTGATACCAACAAATCTAATTCGTGCGAAAAACCAACACAAAACAAAACCCGGGATTACGTTCCAATAAAGTAGGACCAAGCCGCTAATCCTACAACGGATGTCAATGTAAACAAATCTAGGAAATTTGGCGTATTTAATATTTTGGGAAAACAAGAACTAGTACTTTAGACGCGAATATAAAATCTATATGAATTGCTGTTCGTTAGTCTCGCTAAAACTCGATAACGGCTGGACCGATTTGGCTAATTTTGGTGTTGAATTATTTGTGGAAGTCCAGAGAAGGTTCAAAAGGTAGATAAACATGAAAATAGTCGGAATTAAATAAAAATAACAATTTTGCTTTACGTTTGATGTGTCCCCCGTCGGACAGATTCCTTTTGTTTGTTTTAAGTTTATTTTATACAAAAGTTTAGGTATTTTATTTATCGATTGAGGCACTACGAAGTCTGCCGGTTCAGCTGGTATATTATACAATCATGCAAATAATGGCATATTAATTCAGATCACACATCATTCTGCCGAATTAGACGCGCTATTGTACATTCTACTGGAATTCAGAATTCCGAGAGCGTATGTATGAAAACACCCCGAATTCTCGTTAACTTGTGAAACTAACTTACGAACTAGATGTAAAGTTAATTTGTGTAGTTGTGTGCCGCGTGGCTCTTGGTACCATACGATGAACGGGCGACTACTCGCAAACCTATGTACCGACTTTACGTGTTTGTCCCTTTTAGAGTATAAATGGGTGACACCTTGGACCCTCACAGCTCCTTTAAGGCCAGACTCTTCGGGAGGCTTTAGTTCGAATCTGTTTAAATGTGTGAACGCTCTACTTCGACGTCCGGTGCATTCATATGTAACGATGCACCGGTGTTCGGATCCCGCAGGCGGGTACCAATTTTCTAATGAAATACGTACTTAACAAATGTTCACGATTGGCTTCCACGGTGAAGGAATAACATCGTGTAATAAAAATCAAACCCGCAAAATTATAATTTGCGTAATTACTGGTGTTAGGAACTCTTGTGAGTCCGCACGGATAGGTACCACCATTCTATTTCTTTTTTAAATTCTTTAGTATTAATATATAGATAACGGATTTTACCAGATTATTTAAAAAAAACACGTCACAACAAACACGTCATCTCAAATAAGACAGTTCAGCAATCACATTACGTATTTAATGCTAACATTAATACTAAGGAAGGATCTACATAATTTATTAGCAGCTGAGCTTGTTTAACGATCAAAGGATTAAATCGCTCATGATACTACGAAATTGATTTAATGTAATTATTTAAATTTCGTATTATAATTGTGATGATCAAAGACATTTAAATGGGCGAAATGATAAATTCGGCTGGTTCACACGTCACTGAGCTATGAGCGACGAGGGTTGTGACGTCATAGCATTTCTCATCCCCTGATCACTCATTACTGGTCAGCGGTCAAATTTGTGGTTACAATTTTAATGATACGAAGTACCTCCGTTGTGAATTCAGTAGTTTAACTTCGAAAATCTGAACTTAATATTTAATACAATTTGAATATTAAAAAACAATCTTATACATCGGAGTGCTCGTTACAATCGATGCGATTTGCCAGTATTTAAATACCACAGGCTAATATCCTTTTTTAAAGAAAAAATTTAGCTTAAATTGTTTTAGCATTTAATGTGAGATCAATGTATATGTTACCTGTAATGTTGTGTGCTGATGTATAACATGTTGGTACCCAATAAATAATTTAAATTAAAAAAAAAAATTGAAGGAATAAGATCGGGTAATGAAAACCAAATCTGATTTTTATTTTAAATGTGCGTAAAAGCTGTTGGTAAGCTGCATTGCTAACCAGTAAGAACGCGTACCGGTATCCTGCCACGAAGCAGCCAACATTTGGCTTAAAGGATGAGACAGTCGTTATAGAAAATAATGTTTCAAGATCAGGGCGGCATTTTCCCGTTGCGATATCAATGTCTGTAGATCCTGTGGTAGTTACCAAAAAATCGCCTGAATTAAATTTCCACTTTTTTACCGATAGCTCATACGATAACAGAAAATCTTAGGACATAATGTAATTATAATTCTAATGAAGTCATCGTGTAACCCGAGTACCCACACACGGGTAATGTGATTCGTATAAATTATCGTGTGATTAACACGAAATTGCTAATCTTTTTTTTTTTATTGCTTATTTGTGTGGACGAGCTCACAGCCCACCTGGTGTTAAGTGGTTACTGGAGCCCATATACATCTACAACGTAAATGCGCCACCCACCTTGAGATATCTAAGGATATCTAGATCTAAGTTCTAAGTTCTAAGATCTAAGATATCTAAGTTCTAAGGGTCTCAGTATAGTTACAACGGCTGCCCCACCCTTCACACCGAAACGCATTACTGCTTCACGGCAGAAATAGGCAGGGTGGTGGTACCTATCCGCGCGGACTCACAAGAGGTCCTACCACCAGTATCTTCTATTACTTAAACATTTGCTATTACTTAAACAGATCGACGACTTATCATCCATAATATTTCAGTCACAAAATCCTTCACAAAGGTCCTCGAAGGATCGAGAAATAAACTTGAAGCGGTCAGTTCGGCGAACGCCTTGTCAAGGGCCGACCCTCTGTACCTTATATTAGCATATGTTCGTTGTGATAACAATAAGGATGTGTCGATAAATTTTGTCATTGGATTTTCAGTCTAACATCAATTGCAATTGCTTTAATACTTCTAATATAAGCACGGGAATTGAATTTTTGGCAACATTGGCACTGATAGAGTTGGTGATCGTAAAACGCAGCTAGTCAAACAACGTCATTAGAATAATGATATATTTCCATCTTTTAAATCAGAACGCACGACAGTTTAGTGGACGAAATAAGCAAATTTTAAGTACCTTCTGTGGACTTTTTGAAGTGAACTTGGCGTCTCTCGGTGAATCAGCAGTTGGGCGTCTTGGGTATGACGTGGGAGGAATTAAAACAACTGCCCAAGATTGATGTAAATGGAAGGATGTGATTCAAGCCTTAAACCCCAGCAGAAGGTAATAGCAAAGAAAGAATACTGTGAGCTCTTGGAATTATACCTACCTACCTTCACTTCATTTGTTTACTTTGACAAGCTTATAAAACTCCAAATTATGTCTATCATTACGGACAAGAAGGAGCCCTTACAACCAAAACAAATTGTGAAGGCCAATAGAATAATACTGCGGGGTATAACGTGCCCTGATTCCCTTGAACGATTGTAGTTAAAACTCAAAAGTAGACACCTGTTTAATGTCACCGCCGGTGCGTGCGTACGACAACGACAAGTTTTTGTGGTTTGCGTAAAGTAGTGTGTATATTGATGGAGAAATAGCGGATTTAATATTTTCACATTTTGCACGGGAGACTAATTAATTTTATTGCTTTAGTAAGGCGTGCCCGTGACCCATCTGTTGTTAAATAGCTACTGATTTTATAAACTTTTTTAGACATCACGAAATAAATGCTGTCGCACTTTATAATGTGCGATGTCTCAAAGTTATTCTGTTGCCATCCATACAGATACAAAATGTGCTGTATTATCAGTAATTACGAAAAATTATAAATTTCATTTTGTCACATATTTCCATTATAGTAAATAAACACGTTAAGTATGTACTTGTAATAAAAAAGTGTACCTACCATTGTTTTAACCTTCAATTTATTAATAGAATTATGCTTTTCACGTCCTAGACACCTTACACATTAAGCATCTCACCCAATAAGCTAATCTATACAATTTCAAGAAAGAAAAACAACACATATTATCCCTTTTGCCGAAATTGAGCATAAGCATGGAAAACTGTGACATCAAAGAAAAAAGGTAAAAACGTTGTAAGGCCGGTATTGACTGTCGTCGCTTTCGCTCATACAACAAAATACAACTTTACCTAACAGGAAATGATTATAACTTGGCCGGATTACATTCCTTCTTCTTCACAAACGGTAATGCGACAAGTTCGGACATCAGAGCTTATTTGAGCTTAATTTATGCTTTTTATCGTTCAGGTTTGTGAACAAGCTTTCGTCGGTTACCACGGATATTAAATGTTATGATAATGTAATTAGTACGATTTTGTTTTCATATTTTACGTGTCAATATAGGTATCCCTATTCACTGCAACAGTTTGGTTGGAAGCTTAAAATACTCCAGTCCGTCTGAATCCGAGGCGTCTCCTCTTCAATTTTTACAACTCATACAACCTCTTTACAACTCATATGTTATTGAGCAATTAACAGCGGCTATATCAAGTAGGGTCAACGAACGATGTTGACGGCTCACAATGGACCGCATGTTGATATGAACGCGTCTGCTTTCGCAGACTCAACATATTCCTTATTATCCTTTGTACAAGACTAACATAATATAGACATTTTTGTGAGAGAAAATCCTAAAAAAATACCAAATCCCCGCAAACAAAATATTGTATTTTCACTAACAGTCTGTTAAAAAATATTACTACAAAACTACCCTCGAGCAAAACCCTATCCTTTGAACCGTAAGGTAAAAAAATTGGTTATATCAAAAACACTCTTCTGCCATACAGAATAAAGCCAATTTTAATATAATTGTTTGAAATCTCATACGGTACATTTTTCTTCGGTGAGAAACAACACATCAAATGAAAGATTACAAGTTCTAATATCTATGAAATCTTGCCCTTGAGGAATTGGTTTTTTATCCTTTCTGTAGCATTATTCTTTGGCTATCACTATATGGCAGACTATAAGCTATGACTATTTAAATTGGCATATCAAGGATCCAATAGCTTCCAGGTGTGAAAATGTCGTATTTTATTATTTTACCATTGTCGAAGTTACCGTGGCTTAAAGGTTAAGCGTATTGAGCTAAAAGAATATTCCGGTGTTTAAATCCTGCAGATATATAGGTACATAGACTATTTTTTTTAAAGCCTATAAATATGTTCAAGCTACCACTACAGCGCCTATTTCTACGATGAAGCAATTATGGGTTTCAGTTTGAAAGGTTGAGACAGCCGGTATACCATACAAATTGGTATTTGACATTGTATCTGAAATTTGATGACGGCATTCACGTTGTGATATCTATGGGCTCCGGAAATTATTTATCACCCGGCGTGGCCTGAGTTCATTCTATGACGCCTTGCGATCTAACACTAGTAGTAGAGATCCCGGTAACCGTACTCGTCGAACTCGGCAAAGAGTTCGACGAGTAACGTAAGCCCGTTGAGTTTCTCGCCATATCTTCTCAGCGGGTCGCGATTTCGATCCGGTAGTAGATTAATTCGCGAAGCAGCTACTCTTGAGTTGTTAGGTCTCCCTTGGAGGCGCTCGGGTAGCTGTTAGCAAATCCCGCTCCTTTTGGCTGAGCCCTTGCTCGCCCACCTGTCCTTGTGAAACTGGAAAGGCCTCAATCATAAAAAAGGTCATTCTATGCAATAAAACACATCCAAAATGAAAACTAATAGACTCTACTGCCAAATGTTTTCTAAAATAAATTGTCCCTTAATGTGGTGCATTGCTCAGCGTCTAACTGCAAGATCAATTAAGCGTTCGAGGTATTGATGATAGTACATTTAAGTTAGGATCGCTGGAGTCGGTAACTTTAGGAGTCATTCATTAGACGAGCGACGAATTCAATACCCATTTGTAGATAAATAAATAAATTATGGAATCTTTAAATTATTAACTTATTTTCGTCTTGAGGTATAAGGCTAGAATTTAATGTCAAGTCTTTGAAAATAACGTGTAATTGTTTTGCGGCAAAACGAGACAGGTGGTGTCAATGCGCACATGAGGTAGGAACTAACACGAATTTACTGGGTACATTCTCATCTCGTCTTCGTCGCATTTATCTAATTGTGTCTTTAGCGATGTTCGGATGCAGTTTGTTGAGTAATAAGAGTTTTTAAGTGGCTTCGTCCGATTTGCCGATTTGCCACTGCCAACGCATGAGTGAAAGTCAGACAACTTTCTCCTGTTAAAAAATCTTGAGCAGCAATTTAGTATAATAATAGTGTCATCCGGATGATTGGCAGAAAAATATCGCTATATTATTGACCTCTTGGCATTATAAACACCACCCATCTTGAGATATAAGCCCCAAGTCTTAAGGGGAAGAAAATAATGAAGACACTTGAAAGCTCAATCCAAAATTAACAATTCAAAATTTCACACTCAATTATCTTCAAACCCGAGCTTTTCGTAGCTTTCAACCCCATTCGGTTAGAATTCAGGCGGTAAATAAAAAAAAGCTCTGAATTGCCACCCTGTTCTGTCTGCACCGGAAACCACGCTCAACGGGACCATAGTGCAGGATAACTGAGAATATTCAAAATTAATAGGATTAGAAGAACAGTCGCTTGCAGCTGCTGCACACTTAGGATAGGCTACAAAGTGCTGTTGATAAAGAATGTATGCTTAAATAGCTCTATTCCAAAAATCTCTTACAAAACATCAAAATGATCCTTTATAAAACCCTACTGTGACCCATACTAACTTATGGCTCAAAGTCTTCGCTATTTAGCAAAAAAGATGTGAACGATCTACTAGCAGTCGAGCAAAGGACCCGTAGACTATTCGGTACTATGTAAGAAAATGACTTATGGAACACGCGCTATAACCATGTACAAAGGAGCAAAGGACCCAATATAATAAAAACTATTAAAATTGGCGACTAAAATTGGCAAGATATGTAGTTAATATTATGAAAGAAACAACTACTATACATCAAATGCGATAGTCTTAGTAGTCATGGCAAAACCAAACCCAGATGGTTAGATGGCATAGAGCTCAAAGGAAACAGTGTAAAAAACTAGAAAGAAAATGCCACAAATAGAGCAGTCTGGACAAGCTAAGGCCCATACTAAGCTGCAAAGCCTAAGATAATTATGAATTATTACACAGCCGTTCCTAAGATTGCATACACCATATTAGAATATTGTGCTTTAAAATAAAATCCGCGAAAAATTCTTAGCGTGCACGGGTAGCTACCATCACCATTACAATCCACCCAATGAGCCTCATGGACCGTGACTAGTTATGTCCATATATCTCACCAAAAACAAATGACATGGCGTAAGCTCATCTTCCATCTTCCATGAAGAGCTTTTAACCTGTCTTGATTCCGATTCATCGCCCGTTGGTGTAGTAATTTGTAACCCTTACTTCTGTACCACGGAGTCCGAGCTCGATTTCCGGAGCCAGTGTGTTTGTTGTTGCTTAGCAGTGGTTCTTCTGGAATATGCTTTAAGACATCAGTAATACCAGGGCTACAGCAGAAACTCTGTACCGCATAAAACAGTTTTCAAAAATCTTTTGAAGGATGATATGTCATAACACTCAGCAAATAATGTTCAGCGGAGCCCACTCTAAAGATGTATAGAGTTGTTACTTTAATTTACTTTCAATTTGTCAATACTAGTAAGTATATAAAAGTTGACTATTTAATCTAATTATTTTAGCTATTGCCTTACTGTGTCTAATTACACTGTGACGAGTTTCTCGTGTCACAGATGCATTCTGAACGTAAACAGATCCGCACATACTCGCGCCAAGTGCATTTGCTACTTCACCAACATTGTCAATACCGTTGACTACTTGAGTTATTTGAGAAGACATTTTCATGTTTCGCTAGAGTAATCTTTTGTAGGACACTCTAATGACGGTAACATGGGATGTCGCGTCACAGACACTGTTAGTTCTGTATATCAAACCGATACAGAAATATATTGTATGTAGTCTAATACCTTTTTTTATTGATTGCTTAGATGGTTGAGCGAGCTCACAGCCCACCTGTTGTTAAGTGGTTACTGAAGCCCATAGACATCTACAGCGTAAATGCACCACCCATCTTGAGATTTAAGTTCTAAGATCTCAGTATAGTTACAACGGCAAGGGTGGGGCCCTTCAAACCGAATCGCATTACTGCTTCACGGCAGAAATAGGCGGGCTGTTGGTGGAATACAGATTCACAAGAGGTCCTATCACTAGTAATTACGCAAATCATACTTTTACAGGTTTGATTTTTATTACATTATATTATTCTTTCACCGCGGAAGTCAATCGTGAACATTTGTTGAGTACGCATTTCATTAGAGAAATTGCTACGCGCTGCGGGATTCGAACACCTTTGCATACCTTTCTTCGATTACCTTTTTATGGCGTACTTTATACGTATATGAACACAATTAGTACTACCACTACTAATCTTTCTCTGTAACCGTCTTCACTCTTCGTGTCACCAACACACACCACACAACATTAACAAAAAAAAACTTTTATTTAAGCTCCTAATCACAAACTGCGTTAATTCTCGAAGCTCAGTCAAAGCGATGTTTCAATATCGAATTAGAAACATAACAAACAAGATTAGTACAAATCAGGGTTGCCAGTTAATCTGTTTGTATACGAGTAGTAACACGAGTTTGATGTACGATTGGAAAATTTAACGCGGGCTGAAATTTACGTATGATGTTGTTACTACCTTTACATTACGTTACAACGTTACATTCTATGCCTGCTGAATTACGTACTTAACAAATGTTCACGATTGACTTCCAAAGGAATAACATCGTGTAATAAAAATCAAATCGGCAAAATTATAATTTGCATAATCACTGGTGGTAGGACCTCTTGTAAGTCCGCGCGGATAGGTACCACCACCCGCCTATTTCTGCCGTGAAGCAGTAATGCGTTTCAGTTTGAAGGGTGTGCCAGCTGTTGTAACTATACTGAGATCTTAGAACTCATATCTCAAGTTAGTTGGCGGCATTTACGTTGTAGATGTCTATGGGCTCCGGTAACATCAAGTGGGACGTCAGCTCATCCACCCACCCATGCAATAAAAAAACGTAAAGAGAACTTTTTTTTATTGCTTAGATGGGTGGAAGAGCTCACAGACAACCTGATGTTAAGTGGTTACTGGAGCCTATAGACATACATAACGTAACTGCGCCACCCACCTTGAGATATAAATTCTAAGGTCTCAAGTACAGTTACAACGGCTGCCCGACCCTTCAAACCGAAACGCATTACTGCACCACGGCCGAAATAGGCACGGTGGTGGTATCTACCCGCGCGGACTCACAAGAGGGCCTACCACCAGTAAAAACTATTTTGTTTGCTTCATGTACGAGATCAGGTCTATCTGTTGCTAAGCGGTAACTGACATAAATATAGAGATCAAATTGATGGCGGCCATCTTGAAGCACGGCTAGTTCATCTTGATAAAATATGCAGACTAACACATCCTACGCCCAAACTTGGAATGAGGTGAAATCGCGGGAGGTTTAGGTAGAGACAGTTTTAAAATAAATAAAATTCACTCGTATTTGCCGAAAAATTATAATTACTCTTACCATGAAGTAGCAATGTACATATTGTACATAAAATATATTATAGAACGCAGGGAAGAGGCGCTTCATCTCACGAGCTAATTTCCGTTGTGAAATAACGTAGCGCCTCGGGTTCAACTCTTGAGATGTATCGCTTCGTATATTAAGCCGTATATTGTACATCTAATATTCGATTTATTGGTAAATATTACTGAAAATACATTTAGACAACATTTCAACAAAATTAAGGTTTCTTTTCTTTTTTTAATGATACACGATCTTACTGCTAATAATTCCGAATCCCTTAATTGAGCATACGGGAACTAATCGCTATATCTAAAAAGGACAAAGCCGGAAACTCAATTACATTCACCTACTTATTATGCTTCCTTAAACTCGGACTGTACCCACTGGCTAAAATCATTTCATATCAACATTTTTTAAAGACCAAACTTCACAGTTCAAGATTATTTTTCTGCGTGCTACGAAACGTTAATATCTATAATAAATCATGGACGCCTTGTTTAAATTTCGAAGGTTACCCAATTGAGTCTTGGCCTAGATCGTGATGTATCAATGTTTTAATATCGAATGTAATTTTTTTTTTTAAATTAATTTGGCAATGTAATTTACTGCATTGGCAAAAAACGGCCAAGTTGCGTAAGTAGTTATCAAACAACCCGGTTGTTTATGTATCGCGTTCTGACCCGACAAGCTGGAGCAAGAAAGGAGACACCTTACTAATATTATAAAAATAAATAAAAAACAAGTTAGAAACTACTCTATTTCTTTACTTCCAACGAATTTCATACGAACAATGTAATCAAAAGAAATTTTCGTTCAAAAATAACTACATAAAGACCTCAAAGGACTATGTTTTAGTAATTTTCTGAAAACAACACGTTCGTCCGTTTTTTGCCTCGATAAGGTTAAAAAACTCAATTTTATCTCGTTACTCTTATCTCGGGACGCATAAGGCTCAAATTTAAATGGGAAAAACGTGAAAAAGAAAATCCGCATCGAACGGCTCCGGGACGTGGCTTGTTTTTATAAAAATTGATCTTGGCGTTATGAACGAATTCCGTAAGCCTTCGATATACAATATTTGGGATTGTTTTTTAATTTAATGCACACATGCTTGACTTGTAACTATACTTGAGACCTTCGAACTTATATCTCAATGTGGATGGCGCATTTACGCTGTAGATGTCTATGGGCTCTAGTAACCACTTAACACCAGGTGGGCTGTGAGCTAGGCCATCCATCTAAGCAATAAAAATATTTTTGTTTTTTATCGTCAACAAGTTTTCGGTCTAACATGAGGTCACCACACGAATGTCGCCACTGATTTGAAGACATAAGGTCCTTTTTTATTACATATAGATTATTCAAATCGAAGAGCCACTCTTAATCACAGAGAAATAGGCGAGATAGTGGTAGCCACCCCTGTGGGCTTACATTACAGCCTACCACTAGTAACTCATTTAGAATCGAACCTGAAAGCCCTGATGTAATTGTTGACGTCATCCGTGACGATACTGAGACTTCTCTGAGAGACTAACACGCTTAGACGCATCGGGGAGCTACTTCCGCATCGTTGCTCTGAATATCTGTTTATTCAAACGCAATTTTGAACTTCACTTAACTTGAAAAACTTAACTTCAATCTTATTAACATAGAATTATTACCTCTTCCCTTATACCTTCCCCTCTATGAAGTTTTTCAATTTTCACGCAGGCACCATACAATTTTTGGAGTGTAAATAAAGTTATACTACTTTCAGAGAAATTCGCTACGCGTCCAACGCAATTGTTTATAGGGAATTTCTAATTAAAACTTGGTATCATCGTAAATGTTCTTCTGGCCACGGGTTCTAATTGCAACATCATAAAAAACTAAATCATGCATATCTGGTAGAGACTAACCGAAAGATAAAAGGCATTCAAAACAAACTGCTGGTTAAACAAACCGTTGTCACTCGGCGGCGGTCAAGTCACAAGCGACGCGACCAAACGAACCAACAATGAACTATAACAAAAAAAATATGTTTTTAATCTGTTATTGGTCCTTATGTCCAAATTTTTTACTTGATACGGTGAAAATTTCATAGGTATTTTGGAACGAAGTTCCTTATGGGACGATGCGGAGGGGTACCCTAATCGGGAAAAAACGTCCGTAACATAAGATTTTTATTATTTATGTATAGTCTTAGTATGATGGCTATATAGCGTCTAATGTATAGTCTACGTGCGATGCTCGACTTCTGCGAGTCCACCATCTCGCAGAAGGAGGCGGCGGAACGGGAGAGGGAGAGCTCTTCTTCCCTCTCGGCGCCGTGCCGCCGCCGTCGAGCCGGGGTTCTGAGGAGGGCGTTTGTCCAGCTCCAGCCCCTATGAGGAGGCAGTCTCCTCCCGGTGATGGTCACGGGGCGACCCAAGGGGGTTGAGGCTGCGCCGCACACTACCGTCACTCTAGCGCGCTGGCACCAGGAGGATGGGACGGCGCGTCGGCGCCTGCGGACTCCGATGCGGTCCGCATTTTCGTCGTCGCTGTCGTCGCCGAACATACTGTTGAAGAGCAACCCGGTTTTTTTTTTTTTTTTATTGCCTTTTTAGGCAAACGGGCATACGGCCCACCTGATGGTGAGTGGTTACCGTCGCCCATGGACTTCAGCAATGCCAGGGGCAGAGCCAAGCCGCTGCCTACCAAATCGGTATCGGTTTATCGGGTATATCGCGTTCCGACCCGGCAGGCTGGTTCTGGCCCAGCGGGGTATCCCGGAACACCAGCAGCACCGCCCGGGCGGCCTGGTAGGGCCGCCATACCGCGGAGACCGACGTCGTTGGTCGTCGACTATCGCCTCAACGACCCGACGGTCGGGCGTCCTCGGGGTGGCGCCGCGTGTCTGGTTGTAGTGTTGACCGCGGGAGCCCCCCTACTCTGTCCAGGTTCTGACCCCAGACGGAGATCGGACGTCGGGTGTAAGAGTGCAGGGGAGTCGTTTAGTGGGTGGGCCCTAAAATCCTTGGGCCCGCGATCTGCTCTCAAAACCTGCAGATCGTTAAGTCTCACATACCCCGCGCGCCCTCTAGGCGCGGGGACCTCGTAGGAGGTTCGGCCCTCGGCACGAAAAAAAAAAAAAGACCCTCCTCATCGTCCTATAAGGAACTACGCTCCAAAAAAAATTTGAAAAAATCGCTATCACTTAGAGATTTTTTCAAATTTTTTTTTTTCTTTCTTACGACGGACATAAATAATAAAAATCTTACGTCACGGACGTTTTTCTCGGTTAGGGTAACCCTCCGCATCGTCCTATAAGGAACTACGCTCCAAAAAAAGTTTGAAAAAATCTCTCACTTCTTTCTTACTGGTGACGCAGGTGAGCGTCACCTTAAACGTGAGCTGATGAGCTGAAAGGGAGCATATGAACTCTGCGGAGAATGAGCGGATACGAAAGGGTAGGTAGGAAAACGGGACTTACTTGGAGGCTGATGCTGGCACTATCACGGTCGTAGTGGTGTTCCTCTGCGATGGGTGGCACATACACCTTTTCACCGGTTCACACTCAACCTTTTACTTAATATATAACGAAAGGCGCGCGCGCACAATTTACTCAATATCGAACGAGCGTATCTCCGCGTGCCGTCATGTACCGCACTGTTATGAGAGGTGCGGGGTGCGTACGGGCGACGGCACCCGAGTTGAGCCGAACATTTACAAACGTCGCGCTGTCGCGCGAACATCCTGGGGCGGCCGGGGCTGAACTTCTTCATGTGCTGAATCCAGCGGCAACCTGGCTAACTTGAACACAGGTCTCCGCAGACTTCCATGCTTTGTGTCCAAATCCACGACTCTGATCACTCCATCCTTGCCGGGTAACGTGCGGATAATCCTTCCAAGTTTCCATTGCAGCGGGGGCTGATTGTCCTCTTTGATGAGGACGAGCTCTCCAACTTGAGGAGGTGAGGATGTGGAAAGCCATTTGGAGCGGGTTTGGAGGGTATGGAGATAGGATTTGGTCCACAGAGTCCAAAAACGCTGAGAGAGAGCTTGGATGAGCTGAAAACGCTTAAGAGCTGATAATGGCCTATCATCAAAAGATGGCTCAGGGAGAGCGGTGAGTGGACGGCCAATAAGAAAGTGGCCAGCTGTTAGTGGCTCAAAATCGGAGGGATCTGACGAAAGTGGGCAGAGAGGTCTAGAATTAAGTACTGCCTCGACTCGAGTTAAAAGTGTGGAAAATTCTTCAAACGTGAGGTGCTGTTCACCTATAACATGATAAAGTAACTTCTTAGTGCTCTTGACCGCAATTTCATGAAGGCCCCCGAACCAGGGTCCCGTGGGCGGTTGGAGCAGCCAAGTTATGTGCTGATTAGCGAGCCTATGCGTGATTGTGTCATTATTTTGCGCGAGAAAATCTTGTACCTCAATGAGATGATTCTTAGCTCCTACATAATTTGTGCCACAGTCAGAACGGATAAGAGTAGGAGTACCGCGACGCGATACAAACCGTTGCATTGCAGCAAGAAACGCTTCAGTGCTGAGTGACGAAACGAGTTCCAAGTGAACCGCCTTAGTAGATAAGCAAACAAAGACACAAAAGTATGCCTTCATGAGTTTGGCGTTACGTAAAGTACTAGATTTAATGAGAAACGGGCCAGCAAAATCTGTAGAGACCTGACTAAATACTGGCTGGGGTGTGACTCTGTCTGCGGGCAAATCAGCCATCAACGGAGCCCTGGCCTGAGCGCGATATCGGAAACATCTAATGCATTTGTACACGCGATGCCTGATGACACGATGTGCTGAGAGTATCCAGAACTGTTGACGGAGGATAGCGTGTAATGTGTCAGCCCCAGGATGACAGTTTATTCTGTGATAGTGGTCTATGATGAGATCAACTAGTGGGCTAGAGCTGGGCAGAACAAGAGGATGCTGAGCATCGTATCTTATTGGCGCATGAGTGAGGCGACCACCAACTCTCAAGAGATCATCTTTCATCAAGGGTGAAAGACGCTGAAGTCGAACTGTACAAATCTTGCCTGCCTGAAGACGGTAAATATCTTCCGCAAACTCATTGTGTTGAACAGAGCGAACCCAGAATAACAGAGCATCTCTACGTTCTCCAACTGTCAAGGGACCAGAGCGCCTGTCAGTTGAGTTGTGTCTACAATTGAAAATAAAGCGTTTTATGCAAGCTGTCACTCCAACGAGCTTGTCGAGAGAACTGAATCGAGTAAGCAAGTCAAGGTCGAGGTCAGGAACTGCTATATGAGCTGGTACTTTCTTGGGCTTCAGACCTGGTAATGCATGGTGGCCTAGAGCAGGAGGCATTTTGGGCCAGGTGTCAGGAGGCTCCTTCAGCCAGCTAGGAGACCACCAAAGATCATGAGCTGATAGTGACTGGGCAGATATTCCTCTGCTCGCACAGTCTGCAGGGTTCAGGTTTGTAGGAACATGTTTCCATGTGGAGGTGATTGGATTGGATGTTATCTTGGCAACCCTGTTAGCTTCAAAGACCTGAAGTCTATGAGGAGGGGTGTTTAGCCATGCTAGGACAATGGTACTGTCTGACCAGCATATGTGTTGCTTTATGGTAATATGGGACAACAATTGAGTCGAGACACGTATCATAAGCTGTGTTAAGAGACTTGCAGCAGATAACTCCATCTTGGGGATGGTAAGACGATTTTTAACGGGTGCGACTCGTGATTTAGCAATTACGAGGTATACGTTGACACATCTGTGCTCATCGAGTTCATGGAGATAAATAACGGCAGCAAAACCTGCCTCTGAGGCGTCTGCGAACCCGTGAAGCGTGTAAGTAGACTTAAGTTTGTTTGTACAAATAAGGCGAGGCAAGCGAAGGGTTGACAATTGGGGCAGATCTTGTGATATGCGGTTCCATTCTGTCTGCACTTCAACAGGGGTGTGTTCGTCCCATTCTAACTTTAGAAGCCACAGCTTCTGTAGGAGAAGCTTTGCGCGGAAGATAACAGGAGTAACCCAACCGTTAGGGTCATAAAGAGAGGCGACTGTGCTGAGGATTGAGCGTTTGGTAATTTGTTTTATTGAGGGGAGAGAAATACGATAAGTTAACTCATCCGATTGAGGAATCCACTGTATACCTAATACTTTTATGGAGTTGGAGTCTGGGCTAATGTCAAAGTTCTTGGGCATGTCACACTGATCATCGGGAAATCTTTCGAGAAGCTGAGGGCAGTTTGAGGTCCATTTACTGAGCTGAAAACCACCTAAGGCTAGTAAGTTAATCAAGTCGTTTTGGAGAGCTTGAGCCTTTACTACAGAATCGTGACCAGTGAGAATATCATCGACGAATATGGACTTGCGCAGCACTTGAGCAGCTGCAGGATAGCGATGACCTTCATCATCCGCTAATTGGATTAAAGTGCGTATAGCATGATATGGGCTTGATCTTAACCCGTATGTAACAGTGTTTAAGGCATATGTAAGCAGGGGCTGATCTGGCGAAGAGCGCCAGAGAATGAGCTGGTAACGCCTCTGATCGGGATGTATGAGTATGTTTCTGAACATCATACAAATGTCAGTGCTGAAAACTACGGGATGAGTTCTAAACGACAAGATAATATCGACAATGTCCTGTTGAAGAGCTGGACCAGTGTGTAAACAGTCATTTAGGCTGACACCATTTGAGCTTTTACAGCTACCATCAAAAACAGTGCGTAGCTTGTCTGATCCCGACTTGAAGATGCCATGATGAGGGATATAGAAGTGAGACTTATGAGCAAAAGTACTCGGGTGGCATGGGGACATGTGACCCAGCTTCTGATAATCTGCCATGAAGTCAATGTATTTCACACGGAGATATGGGTCAGCTTGTAACTTCTTTTCAAGATTAAGAAACCTACGCAATGCTATGGCATGGGTACTTCCTAACTCGGGCATATTATGTAAAAAGGGTAAAGTTACCGTATATTGACCTGAGGGTTTACGAGTAGTGGTAGTGCGGAATATTTCTTCACACTGATCTTGCAAAGGGGTAGTTTCAACATGAAGTTGGGGCTCTTCAGATTCCCAGAACTTCTCAAGGCTCTTGCGAATGTCATGTGTAGATACCTCGAGTTCTGGTTGTGC
The DNA here is from genome assembly GCF_030267445.1 of Bombyx mandarina. Classification (NCBI taxonomy): domain Eukaryota; kingdom Metazoa; phylum Arthropoda; class Insecta; order Lepidoptera; family Bombycidae; genus Bombyx; species Bombyx mandarina. Next base: position 14,734,795 of record NC_143210.1, read on the forward strand.
GCTGACAATGTGAGTCGATTCAGTTTTGCTTACAGGAGCAGTATACAAATCGTGTATGGGTCCTAACAATGCAAAATCAAATATCGTGCCGAAGGCTATTGGCCTGCCGGGCCCCAATGAGACTTTAGTCCCATCTAAAACCTGTCCGAGGATATCCGAGCCTAACAACAGATCAATTGGAGCTGGTGTATGGTATCCTTGATCAGCTAAGGGGATCGTTGACTGGTATACATATGTGATATATCCTGTACCTTCCCTAAAGGCAGATAACCGGTAACATGTTTTAAAATATGAGCTGTAGCCGTTATCGTAGGTGTTTCGCTATGAGTCGGTCGACATACAATTTTTATTGATGCCTTGGAGTACTGTGTGTGCTGATTTCCCACTCCCGAAATTTGTAAAGAAGTATTCTTTAGTGGTAGTTGTAAAGTTCGAGCCATGCGCTGAGTAATTAATGTTACCATACTGCCACAATCCAATAAGGCTCGTGCTCTTTGAAATTGACCATGAACATCTGCTATTTCTAAGGTGACAGTAGGCAATAATATGGGTGTATTAGGGTTGTGGTTTTCATGTTGTGCTGAAGTTATGGTTTGTGTTGATACCGTGGGACGAGTGTGTGTTGTATGGGTGTGCATGAGCCGAGCGTATTTCCCTTCCTGGTCGTGTTCGGTGATGGTAGATAGTCATTGGTTCCGGCGTGGTGATCGCGATTGATGTAGCGAAGAACCATGAGTTTGATACTCTTGGGGTGAGACTGGCCTATCTGCCTCTTTATACAACCAGGGCAAATGTGGTGAAGCCACTTGTGGTGTGTGTGATGGGCTCGGCGTATGCGAGGTCGCATGTGACGAGCGTGCCCGAGGACAATGAATAGGGCGCTGCCTAGGCTGCTCCCGTAAATTCAGGGGAAGGAGATGTGCAGATGACTTTGTTGGAGACGATGCGCCATGGCGGTGAAGTGAGGTGTGATGATTAGCACTTCCACATTCCTTACACACACCCGTGGTTTTGCACTCGTTTTCATAGTGCGGTCCTAGACAGCGTTGACAACGCTCGCGGGCTCTAATAAAGTCCCATCTACCCTGTATCGGCTGATCATTGTAGCGAGTACACGTAATTAGTTTGTGCCCTTTTGTATTGCAATATGGACAATATAAGTTATTATTTTGGGAGAGCTGAGTAGGATGAGCTGAGTTAATTTGCCATGGTGGGGCAGTAGTTCGGGGTAGATACTCTGGGCGGGAATTATTTGGGGTAAAGGGCCGACGCTGTTGATATTGTGTTTGTCGTGAAACTTGAAGGGGCTGAGAAGTGGGAGACTGCCTACGAGAAAAACCAGACTTTTGAGAAGGTTGATTGTATTGGGAGTATGTTGTATTAGACCATTCGGTCTCATTACAGCGCGCGTGTTCTTCTAAAAAAGAGATTAAATTTTTTAAAGTGGGTAAAGACTGACGCGACCCATGTCTACGCTCGAAGAGAGTGCGGAGCTCACCTTTGAGTTTTCGCACCACTATCGAGACAAAGATATAATCGCAGTCTTTCATGGGCAGATCTAGATTACTAAGGGCTGATTGCGCGGAAATCAAAGGTGTCAAAAAGAGTGTGCGGATATTAGAGCGTGAATGTATATTTGGGAGGCTCATTATGATGTCCACAAACCTATCAATCAGCACGCGGCGATTCTCGTAGCGCCTGGTTAAAATGTCCAAGGCAACGGAGAAATTCTCATTAGTAATTTTGAGATGAGACACCATACCAAGCGCTTCGCCCGATAGGCATGAAAACAAATAATGGAGTTTGACAGAATCTGAGAGAGTGAGCATATCATCCGTGAGACTTTTAAAAATTGTGATAAATGAAGGCCAATCTTCGACCTTTGAGCTGAACTTGGGGAGGGCAATTTTAGGCAAAACAGTCGTCAGCGTACTAGAAGTTGAGGGTTGAGAGCTGGGTGAGGAAGCAGGCTTCGAGTTTATTTTTTCCCATGCTACTAAGATGTCATGGTAGTCAGCAATCGAGGTCTCATAATTTTTTGTGTACATTTTTTCCTGCTCCTCTGAGAGATCCTCGTCACCGAGGATCTCATAATATACATCTTCTAGTTTAGATTTATTGGTATCCAATCTAGGCAAGCGAGCAGACAAATCGGCCATATCATATTTTATTCTGTCCCCAGCCAGTATGGACAAGGCAATTTCCTTTAATAATGTTATGAATTTTGTTGCTTCTCGAAAAATAGCTGCCTGAGATTTCGACGGCATTGATAACAATATATGGACTTAACTAAACAAAGATGAAGAGAAAAAAAAAAAAGACAAGAAAAAAAAAAGTGTGTTCTAAAAAAAAAAAAAAAAAATTATAATAAAAAGGCAAAATGGGGCACCCTGTATACTGAACCTACCCTGTGTAATGATAATGTGAATGAAAACAATTTTTTTTTTTTCAAAAATCTTTTGACCTTCTGTTCTACACCGAACTATGGCAAAAATCAAAGTTACAGTTGATTTACTGTTGTGAACTGTACTGTGGCGCGCAAGCACCTAAATATCGTAGGAATTGTAAGTACCCAAAAGTATGTAATTACAATAAAAGTTAAAGTATAATGAAATGACACAAATCACGATACGCTTTGACAACAAATGAAAAAAGTCATCAATGTTCCACACTTTTAAAAATCAAACTAATGTACTAATGAGGTCTATATGATTAGAAATATATTTAGATAGGTATATATAATATTCATTCGGTGAGCCGAGACGATAAGTTCCTACTTGTTTACGTTCTTCGTTTTAACTTTTAATAATAACTTTTTATTGTTGTGGGTAAAATGGAATGAAGTGATTGTATAATGGGCAGACAATTTTTATACTTTTGCCGTGCTAGTAATTATTATAAACAACGAAATGAAGATATTATTATAGTAAATAAGTTTTAGAGTTAAATAATGGGCTGATTATAACCGATTGAAACCTACAAAAGGGCCAATATTTTTTTTTTTTTTTGAGCCGTTTGTATATCAAAATTTGGGTGGGTCTATGGAGGGCAATGGATTGTATCCAAAGGATTTAGGGTTCAAAGCTCGAAGGACCAGAAAATGGTGACGCAGGTGAGCGTCACCTTAAACGTGAGCTGATGAGCTGAAAGGGAGCATATGAACTCTGCGGAGAATGAGCGGATACGAAAGGGTAGGTAGGAAAACGGGACTTACTTGGAGGCTGATGCTGGCACTATCACGGTCGTAGTGGTGTTCCTCTGCGATGGGTGGCACATACACCTTTTCACCGGTTCACACTCAACCTTTTACTTAATATATAACGAAAGGCGCGCGCGCACAATTTACTCAATATCGAACGAGCGTATCTCCGCGTGCCGTCATGTACCGCACTGTTATGAGAGCTGCGGGGTGCGTACGGGCGACGGCACCCGAGTTGAGCCGAACATTTACAAACGTCGCGCTGTCGCGCGAACACTTACGAAGCACATAAATAATAAAAATCTTACGTCACGGACGTTTTTCTCGGTTAGGGTAACCCTCCGCATCGTCCTATAAGGAACTACGCTCCAAACAAAATTTGAAAAAATCGCTATCACTTCTTTCTTACGACGCACATAAATAATAAAAATCTTACGTCACGGACGTTTTTCTCGGTTAGGGTAACCCTCCGCATCGTCCTATAAGGAACTACGCTCCAAACAAAATTTGAAAAAATCGCTATCACTTCTTTCTTACGACGCACATAAATAATAAAAATCTTACGTCACGGACGTTTTTCTCGGTTAGGGTAACCCTCCGCATCGTCCTATAAGGAACTACGCTCCAAACAAAATTTGAAAAAATCGCTATCATTTCTTTCTTACGACGCACATAAATAATAAAAATCTTACGTCACGGACGTTTTTCTCGGTTAGGGTAACCCTCCGCATCATCCTATAAGGAACTACGCTCCAAAAAAAATTTGAAAAAATCGCTATCACTTCTTTCTTACGACGCACATAAATAATAAAAATCTTACGTCACGGACGTTTTTCTCGGTTAGGGTACCCCTCCGCATCGTCCCATAAGGAACTTCGCTCCAAAATATTTTGAAAAAATCGCTATCACTTCTCTCTTACGACGCGGCACAAACGGCTCAGCCAAGCGTGTTCATTACTCGCTAGCACACAGGTTTGTTAGCTGTCGTACGCTTACCGCCTGACGATCATCTAATCATTTGATCAACAGCCTCGGATACTGATTTCTATGTACACAAATCCTTGATTAAATTAGCGGCCTAATTACTATATTATATTTATTGCTATTTTTAATACTGATAGCAATAATGAAAAGTGTTTAAATCGCTTCTTTAACATATAATTTCAATATAATATACCTCATGGTCCACAAGATATTAAGCTGTTACTGGTTTTAGGCCGAAATGTATGATTGATTTTTAATCACTATCAATATGTAATCACTGGTTTTTGGTGGTAGGACCTCTTGTGAAGTCCGCGCGGGCAGGTACCACCGCTCTGCTTATTTCTGCCGTGAAGCAGTAATGCGTTTCGGTTTACTTGAGACCTTACAACTTATATATCAAGGTGGGTGGCGCATTTACGTTGTAGATGTCTATGGGCTCCAGTAACCACTTAACACCAGGTGGGCTGTGAGCTCGTCCATCCAACTAAGCAATAAAAAAAAATCAATTAATTTTAGTTTCCACTCGACTGAAGGCTCTATCGCGTTTTTGTTTATTGCTATCTCGTTCATCACAGATTTGGATTATCCGAACTCACTTCACGAAAAAAAAACACCCTGTATATACGATAAAACGCTTCGGAAACGTTCCGTACGTGCGTTGATATATGCGATGAGCGCTGCTTCACGAAAAAAAACACGACTTTCATAAGTTTCATTACGCGAACCGAATACGAAACGATCGCTTATCTAACAAGAGAAGCATTCGTGGTTTTATTTTAAGTTCGTACGTAAACAAGATTTGAGGGCGCTTCGAGAACTTTCCGTTTGCAAATGTACATGATTTTCGCGTTCCTTGCTCATTAAACGACATAGATCAAGTTATTTGTTTAGTTTCCGCTAGTCTATACTTCTACACTAATATTATAAAGAGGAAAGATTTGTTTGTTTGTTTGTATTGAATAGGCTCCGAAACTACTGAACCGATTTTAAAAATTCTTTCACGGTTTCTAAGCTACACTATTCCCGAGTGACACAGGCTATATTATTTTTTGAAAAAATTAGCGATCCTTACTAAAACTCCAATAATGTAACCCAAGGTATAAAAAAATTTTCTAAAATATTCTTTACATCGCGTGCCCAGCGAAAACTATTGATGATAGAATAAAATAATGTACTACGACTTTGTAGAACACATTATTTACAAAAAGTGTTCCGACAACACATGTCTAACTACTACAGTTATGCCATAATAAGTGGCATTTTATTTTAAAGAATAAAACAACGTCAAATATCGTTGAAAAATTTGTTAAAGACCCGAGCGGAGCCGGAGCGGGCCACTAGTCGTAGATATAATTAAAATTCATTTGAATCTCTCAAGATGGACGGACAAGTCGTCCGTGACCACAGTAACTGACATGACAATAAAAAGCCGAAATTAATGGCAAAAGTAGTTTTAATTAGAACTAAAGCCATTCAGCTTCACGGCATGGTGTTTTAAATAGCCACAACAGAATGTCCAATTACCTATTTATTTGATCAACCATTAGTTTACTTTCATCATTACCTCTCAAATCTCATGTGATGACGGAAAGGTCGTTCTTGAATGTAGTTTATCTACAGGTTTTTAGATGTACTCTAAAAAGGTGTTGGTTTGGTCTGAGTTCACTTATTGTCTCATACGTTTATTTCCGAAACCCGTATCACCGAAGCTATTCTAGATCTGAGACTGTCTAATGTTCAACGTGTTATTTGTAACATGCATTCTGCTATTAGATATCATATCAATTTACTTGCTATAAATGTCTAAATCATGCGGATTCTGTTCAGTGAAAAGATTTAGTGAGTCTAATAGTAAGTTAATGAATAGATGTTGAATACAAATCACCAAGCAACCAGGTCCCTCCTTAAGGAGGGCAACGGTACGAGCTTGCAGGTGAGCTTCTTGAAGGATGGTAATCGTAATCTTGACATCCTTCCTATTGGCAAACAGTTGAAACTTATATCGTAAACGGCTTAGCAAAGATTTGACTCAGAATCAATCAAAAACAAAGAACTTTTGGAACCTTAGAAGCATCGAGCTTCACACAGAGTTTTAAAAAGCAACAGACTCTACATTTTCCGTGCGTCTACGTATTTTATGAGGCAGTTAAACAAATTGATGTAGTGTCTCTACCGTGCTGCAGTGCGGTATAAATCCAACTTTAACTTAGTTTCAACTTAGACTCGTGTTAGGAACGCCTGAGTACTTAAGTTAAATATTAAAGTCATATATCGGTGCTACGGCTAAGTCGATAGTACATTGATAGCCTTTAGTAAGAAATCTTACCCAACAATCTTGTCTGAATGATAGTATAAGAAATTTTAACATAAAATCAAAATTTGAATATTAGAAAGTCGTAGTTTGTAATTGGTTTAGCGTTTCTCTGAATACATTTATGATTTCCTGTGTCCCAGTTTTCAAGGTTGATATTAAACTTATTTGAATAGCAATTGTTTGATGGTAGGCAGCGGCTTGGCTCTGCCCCTGGCATTGCTGAATTCCATGGGCGACGGTAACCACTCACCGTCAGGTAGGGATGGGCCGTATGCTCATCTGCCTACAAGGGCAATAAAAAAAGCGTTATTTCAATGTAACTAAGATCTGGGCTTGATATTCTAAGATGACGTATCTGATTGCAGCGTTGACTGCGCTAGCCCTTCCCATAGTTCCTGATTCTATCCCGACGGACGTTCGGGTCAGAAGTTCAGGGGAAAGGCTTAACAAGTCGCTTCAATACACCTGGAATCTCATTGGGGATAAGTCCCGCCTAAGTTACGGTTAGATGTCTGTATTTTCTAGTTACCGTTAAATAAAAATTCCAGTTCATCCCTTCAACGCTGATATAGAATACAATCAAAACTGCTATGTCAATTCGAAACGACGTCAATCAGTAAAAACAAAAATCGGTCACGTATGGACGATTGACTCTGCGCCTCACCGGACATTGCTACAATTACTGTCGAGCTGCAAAACGGTTGCTAGTTGCATCGTGCCGTCGCAATGTTCTATGCCCGACTACAATATTATTTTCACATAACGTACTAGTAATGTAGTAGTAATGAGTTGCTCGCTCCGGGCATTTCAATATTGTAATAACTGTAACGGTATAATACTCATTGTAAAAATGAATATTTAAAAATAATTTAATATTAAAAAAAGACATGCCCGCTGAGTTTCTTGCCAATTCTTCCCAGGACGGAGGCTAGTTTTTGTGAATTGGCGGTAGTTCTTTTTGACGTTCAACAAGTATGTACTGGACTTTTTGGCGGGAACGCGAGGCGTGAAGTTGTGTGATTTGTTTTATTTTGTCTATTTGGTGTTTCTTCAGATTTAAATGTGTAATAATGGTGGTTTATTAACTGTTTAATATCTATGAAAATTGCACAAATGTGGGAAAATGAAAGAAAGCCGCTGGACGTCACTTCTCGGGATCCTCCAAAAAGTCTCAGTAAATGACCACCATTTTACTGGGATTATATTTCATCCCATATCATCTCATCTCATTTCATTTGATTTCATCCCAGTTGATTAATGTCTCAAATTAATCATCTTCATTTCATTTCATCATTTTTCATCAAAATAAGAGTATAAATTAAAATAAGACATGACTTAGAGGTCTTAGTTACCAGGTCATAAAATACCTAAAATATGATTGTACGAGCTCACAGCCCATCTGGTGTTAAGTGGTTATCGGAGCTTATAAACAAATATAGCGTAAATGGCGCCAGCCACCTTGAGATATGAGTTCTAAGGTCTCAGTATAGTTACAATGGCTGCCCCACCTCTCAATATTACTTTGCGAACACTTACCGCTGACAGCCATTTCAATCAGTAATCGTTGTATTGGTGCTTATCAATTTATCATTTTATTGATACTGACAACAAATTGTCACAACTGTTGCCCACTGACAACATGAATGTCAAATACATGAGGCTAAAGTAAACATACAGAAATGATAATAATATACATAGTCAGGTCATAAATTCTGTCACATGTTTAATGTAAAATAATTGAAACAAGTTTATTCATTATGTAACCATTCATATACCAAAATGAACTTAATAAAACATAGATTCTTATGACACTAAAGTTTATTCAAAATGACCTCCGTGATTTTGAATACAGGCCTTCAATCTGCGCGGCCAGTCGTCTATCGCAGCACGAACGAGGTCCATGTCAATATCGGCGGCTGCCTTAATCAAGGATGTCTTGAGTGACTCCAAATTGGGATGAGGCTTGAGCACGCCTTTTCCTCCAAGTGTTGCCATATCTTGTAATCTAACGGATTCAAATCTGGACTGGAGGAGGGCCAGTCTTCGTGCCCGATGAAGTCGATTTCACGCGCCGGCAGCCAGTCTTGTGTGCTCTTCGCTCTATGAACTGGCGCCGAATCTTGTTGGAATACCCAGTGCCTGTTATTGAACATGATATGAGAAACAGGTACCAAAAGGTTCGTCAGGACTGCATTTACATACACACATACACAACTGCATTCGTTTTTACACCTTTCTCACAAAAATGTACCTCTGTTAAGCCCCAATAAGAAACTCCCAACCATACCATGAGCGAGGATGGAAAATGATCTCGTTGGACACGCGGAATACGGTTGCTCGCTTCTTCATTACTGTGTGCGTACACCTTATCATTTTTTTTGTTGTAGCTCTCTTCTACGGTAAAAAATTTTTCATCCGAAAAAAGAATTTCCCGATATTTTTTTCTCGCGTACCGCTTCAACAAAGCGCGGCATCTCTTCAGTCTCAGGTCCATTAGACGAGCATTCAAACGATTTCCTGTTTTTCTTCGATATGCCCGAAGCCCTAAGTCTTTATTTAACACCCTTTTCACCGTGGTTCTGCTTAACCCCATCGGAAGAGCCAACAGTTTCTGCTTACGTTTGGGATTTCTTTGAATTCGCGCCTTCACAGCTTTTATCACTGCTGGAGTCCTAACAGACCGAGGGCGACCACTTCTTGACCTGTCATCTACACAAGAGTCTTCATTGTATCGTTTGATGGTACGATAAACGAATCTTTTGGTTATATTCAAATTTTTCAGTATGTTAAAAATGTGAATTGGCGCGTAACCGCAACGATGCAACGCAATAACTGCCACACGGTCTTCTTTAAGCGTCCACTCCATATTTAAAAATTAGTAAAATTCTAAATGTCTACTATTTTTATTTTCATGAACAATTCGAAATTCGGGTTCAATAAACTTTTTTGTGGCCAGCATTCTAAAAGAAAAGTTTTTACTGTGTGACAATACTTATGACCTGACTAGGTATATGTATAAGTATATACATAAGAAAAAACCCATTGTGCAGCTAAATTAAGCAAAAAAGTGTAGCAGCCCCCGTAGGGTCAGAACACCCTACCATCTAAACGATAGGTTAATGATTTTTATAAAATGTCAAACCTTAATAGTCGAGTGACATTTGTAAATGAAAACAGGGTTCGATAATAAGGTGAACAGTATTATCCGGGGGGCATAGAACCCACGCGTTGGGTGGTCTTTGCAAAACCTAACCATCTAAAAAACTCAAAAAATAATATTGCGATTGATAAAAAAATCGAAAATCCAAGATAAGTAACGTTGGACTTACAAAAATACATAAACAAAAACCCTAAGCATTAAAGCTCTGCTGAAAATTGTATAATACGGAACCATCTCAATTTAAATTTGGCTCACAATTAAAGGTCCGCACTTGTATTGACACATGGTGTTGATTGTGTAGCCTAGCTATTGATAAACTGATGCCAGATAATTTTGAAATCATTACGGATAAAGTTATAATCTTGAGATGAGAGATTTTTCGATTTCCCATAGATATATTTCCCAGTGAAATTAAATTACAGTCGCCGTGCTCAGCAATAAAATATATAAAAAACTGAAAAGTTAAAATTAAATAGTGCCTCGACTTCGAAGCTTTCGATAAAATGAAAACTTATTTATTCTGAAAGCGCTACCTAATAGTAATTTATATCAAGAGCTGAAGACAGCTTCATTTAGCTAAGTGGAACTTAAAAGGATTGGGATTGCATTTGAAAAGCTGTTAAAAACTGATCGTTGCTTGTCGAAGCCTCTTCTAGATTTGGGATTCCGCCGAGCGACCTGATTTTTTTTACATTCAGTATGTTTTTGCCTTAATCTGTCTCTTTGATATAGCTCATGATGGATCGTGTGGATAGTTTGCCCCAGCTGATGCTCTCATCGCATTTATTATGAGCAGCTATTACTGTTTCTAAATTCAAGGTTGGAATAGCCAATCATCCAAATGCTCAATCCTGTCAGCGATGTATTATTATGTGTAGTTATGTGCCAAACGACTGCCAATCCAATACAATAATGTCGTGTGATAAGAATTAATCAAACGCGAATTTTAAAGATTGGCCTTAATGTCATTGGGGGTATGATAAGCCCACAAATGTGGGCACCAATGGATGATTAGACGGTTGTTTAGAAATTTGCTTTATTTTCAACGCAGTAAGATGTTTTACATGGAAATGCTAAAGCTATTTTGTCTGGTCTATGATTTAGGAGGCAGTGTCTAGACTTTTAGGCGCCTTACCGCGAGAGCTGCCAGTTGTGTATAGCGGAGAAGATCTTACATCAATACTTGGTTAGATAGTACAAGGTCTTCACACCAAAATGCTTTGCAAATTACCCCCTAACCTCAACATATGCGGTCTGTCCACGTCACTCAACGCTGGTACCAGTCGTCTCAGAGAACTAATGAGAATTCTAAGGGTTAAGTTTTGTTTAACTTGGGGCTTGTCAAGTAAATGAAAGGCAGATAACTATGCGAGAAAACTATTTGCTATTGTTTTTGTTGTGACAGATAATTTTTTGTACTCATTACGTTAATGATACTTTAAATGATGTAACAATGATACAACACTGATTTGATTGATTCCTTAAAGAATGGCTATGATTTATTCAGAGGAAAATGTTCCAAAATCTTGCATGTTGTTCTATTTGTTCGTGTTCTTTGATTCTGCTGTTATAGCTTTTTTTTTTATAGCCTGGAGCTGAATCTCTTACGAGATCCCCACGTTAGAATGGGATATGTGCGACTACTCCCGCTGAAGTGGGAATCACTAAAGTTGAAAGATGGTATATTACTTTAAGCGTCCCGGTAAATGACTCTCCTGCACTTTTCGCCCGAGTGTCCAAACTTCATCCAGGACAAAACTAATGCCGCTGATGCTCCTGAATACTGGTGTTTCGGGATACTGTAGGTACTAGAAAAAAATTAGCTCACGGCGATACACCGCCAAATGGCTGCTTTTTAATTGCCACGCCGCCTTTGCTCCTGGGCAAACGCGTAACAAAATCATTTGGATTCAACTGTAAAGAAATTTACGGTGATATTTACTTTTTAATTTTTGTAACTAAAACAACAATGATTTCCCCATCAACAATCTGCAGTTACGGTACCATTAAACTTCGTTAGCTGTACGATGACCAAATCAGAACATTATTAATCATTTCTTTAGATAAGTTTGATTTATAAGTTTGTTATGTCTAAAAAAGAAAAAAGTAGGCAGCGACTTGGCTCTGCTTCTTCTGGCATTACTGAAGTCCACGGGCGACGGTAACCACTCTCTATCAGGTGGGCCGTATGCTCATATGCCTGCAATGGCAATTTTTTTTTTATTAATAATGGCTTCCACTAGATCTGATACCCGCTCACTATTTGCAGCAGAATCATATATTGCTCTTAGCGTGACAGTTAAAAAGTTGTAAGTTGTGTTGTAAGTAAAAGTTGTCGTGGTACACCAGATAGGAACCAAGTTCCTTATTATAAAAATATTAATTTTAAGTTCTATTCGAGGTATAAAGAAAATAAAACTGGAGGCTTCGCAACAACCCACGGTCATTCGGTAACGTGCGAACTTATTGTGGTACACTTCATTCACGGTTGTTTACATAAGGGTTAGGTAGTGTATTGCGCAAACGAACGCTCTGAGATCTCGGTCATAGAATGATAAAAAAAAATCTTCTTTTTTGGACGTTATTACAAGGTTAAGTCCTACACTCTGTGCATTACTAATTTGTACGTTATTACAAAGTTAAGTCGTACACTGTGTGCATTACTAATAAAAATCTTACGTTACGGACGTTTTTTCCCGGTTAGGGTACCCCTCGGCATCGTCCCATAAGGAACTTCGTTCCAAAATGTGTTGTTCAATTTTCAAGTTAATAAATGAAAGTAGTTTAAAATAAACTAGCTTATCTGTGAATATTTGATACGTCTCAGTAGGAAGTAATAAAACTTAATGGCCTCCCAGTGCGCCCAAGGAAGTCGCGACCGGTCGGCGCCGCGTGCCTTCTTGCCTGCGCAACAGATGCTTTTTGTATAATTTACTTTCAAAAACCCATTCGAGATCATGACAAAATTGACAAGACCCAAAACTCTTGTTGCTAAACTACTTCACATGTATGAGGAATGTTTGAAAGGAACGTCATTAGCACCTCTATTAGATGAGATCCAACAATAGCTGCTCGTATGTGAACAAAATTAAAGAACAATGCAGAAAAGTGGCGTATTTCAGTATGATACCTCTTCCTCCGTGCGTCGTATTCCTCAGTTCTGAGGGTCGTGACCTTTACTGACCTCTTTTGTTAGGACCATGTTCCTCCATTCACTCCTGTCCTCCGCGCAGTGGATAGCGACATAGTATGATACAAGCCATTCCAAAAACGTCTCTGCCATACCTTGTTGACTGAGAAGCTGCGTAGATCTTGTAAGCTTGTAGTTACATCCTGCTAGGCATCACCATCACACAAGTCATTAGATGAAATCTCGCGCGCCCGTATCATTACCTAGTATGTCAGAAACATTTAAACAACTGCCAACACCATTTGTGCAAATTTTCAACTCAACTGGTCGTATGAGACACAAAAGATCTCGCAAATTAGAAGATCTTACATATAAATACATAAAGCTGCTTCCAGACTACGCTATACTATAGCGCCATATAGTATAGCAGCGTATTCTTAGCCAATAATATAATAATATAGTATAGTACAATGTAAACGTGTCCACAACAATGTATGGCGCGCGATATTGTTGTGCTATGAGCTATATACTATATGCTATTATATTATAGCGTAGTCTGAAAGCAGCTTAAAGAATGACAAAATAAATTATAGCTCTGAGAATATACTGATTTTCATTATTTAAAAATGTCACGAGCCGTTATAAGGTTTTTCTAATACTTAAAATAGGTATGTTGTATTTTTTAGTAAGCCTCCTCCTAATTCCACGCTTGATAATTGATTCGTCGTAAGCGCATTAAGGTCAGCACCAAAATACTGTCTGTAAATAGTTAGTACGATTATTACGATTGAGATTTTAATCATTTATCATTTACGTATTCGTGTCTGTACTTCTGTTACTGCTCATCATTAGTTGGTTCTTTGACGTAGCTGGCCCAAATACTTAATATATTACATATGTACCTACATACTTATAATTAAAAAAATTCTCAACTGAAAACAGAACATTAAAACAGAATTATTAAAATGATGAAAACAGAATTATTAAAATGATTTTATAATTTTGATTTCAAAATTATTAAAATGATGTTAGTGTTCCTGTGCTGTAAAAGCTTTCTGAAATGTATTTCTGGTCACAATCGTCAACTTTATTGTGACGATTAGTATTTGGAATCTGAGCTTAATGTCGGGGACCATACTTCGATAGTTGTTTCTGGCACTCACAATACAAGAGCTTTACGCCGATAAGTGAAGAACTCCTTAATTATTTTTAATCTTTGGAAATTAGAAATAAATTAAAACATTAATAATATAAAACACAATACAAATCAAAAAGTACTAAATGCATGTCAAACTTGACTCGATGGTTTTCGAGAGAATCCACAGAAACTCTATCATCTTCGATAAAATAAATGAATAAGCTCAGACACATTTTAATGAGTTTTGCGTTATCTTCACGGATGCTTGACAAGGGTCACCAGTCATGGAACTTGTAGGGTGACCACGCTACATCTATACTAATATATAAATCTACAGTGGTTTTTACGGATGTCCCACTATAACTACTGAACCGTGCATCCGATTGACTTGAAACTTGGTATCCATGTAGAAAATACATGTACTTAATGGATAGGCTAATATTTATATGAGTGTTGAACTCCCTAATAATAATGACAATAAATATTAATGTTAATTTTAAACGCCCAGCGAAGCGGGCGAGTACGGCTAGTTTCTTATAATACAAGCTTAAAGTCGTTGAGTATCAAAGGTTGAACTTAAAAATTCCATTTTCGTAGTAACTACTCGTATAGAAGATAAGGCCACCAAAGCATTGATAAGATCCGTAACTCAACGGAATGAACAAAAGGGGTATCATGAGGAGCTCTTCAACAAGTTTAGTAAATATGGGGACCTGTACTCTAGTTGCTACTAGCGTTGGGACTAGTAGCCTGCATCAGCACCAAGAGTGCCGTATCTAAGAAGTCAATGGTAGTTATCTTATCGTATTGCTGTTATGAAGACGTGTTCCGACTTCAAATATCTACGGATTATTTTACAAAACATTCCTCACATCATGTGGTGCTTCAATAGATCACCTAAGGAAATAACATAGTAGAGTTTGGAGGAAACTTATGAAGAAGCAGACGCTTGAGGAAATATAGATTGTGTTTGGGCGTATGCAAAATTAGAAGAACTCCACTTGCAGTTCATTGGGTAGTACCTGATTAGAAAGTTCGTGGTACCATAACGGACTAATAATACGAAAGGAAATTATATTTTCCAGAATGTTAGAAAATGGTATTGTTCGGAACTTATACATATATAAGCTTATCCTGAAAAATATTGCTAGAGCAATTCAGGTTTTCACAGAACGAATACGTAGCAACCGCTACACGGTGTAATGCGAAATAATCTAAATTTCAAACCGAAATGCATGTTTTCTTTGTAAAATAAGGTAAAGTTATTTACCACTACCGGAGGATAACTACACATGGTAATAGTATAAGTACAACGGAGTCGCATACCCGTACCTTTTCATTATCTTTTAAAGATTTCCCTAATTACGTAGTTGACAAATGGAACTTCTAGGTACGGTGACCACGATGGTAAAAAATATATTTAAGTATTTTTTATCGGTAGGCAGTGGCTTGGCTCTGCCCCTGGCATTGCTGAAGTCCATGACGACGGTAACCACTCACCATCAGGTGGGCCGTATGCTCGTCTGCCTACAAGGGCAATAAAAAATAAAAATAAAAAACATGTTTTTTTTGCTCTGTATCTAAATACAGATTACTAAATAGATTTATCGAATGGGGTGCTTCAATATTCCCTTATTACTGAAATTTAATGAAAAAAAATATTAAATTTATTACACGTTTTTGTCCCGCGAATACATCAAAGGAGATCCACCACGAAACTGAGGGTCAATTGATTCAGAGGCATTCTCTAACGAGTACGGAAAAGGGGGTTCTATTCATATTTGTGCGACCGAACGATCCTTAGAAATTATAAATGCACGCCATAATAGTCGATTTGGCTCGAGTTTAAAGGTCGAATTCCTTTGAAGCCGGTTGTGGTATCCCAAATTTTTGGCTGTAGTACGTTTGGTCGGGACACGTTTTGCATTTTAATGCTGTCCGAAGATAAAAACTCAAGGGTTTCAGACCTTTATCGTGTTGTGAGGGTCGGAAGACGGACGCACCTCGTTGTGGCGCTGATCACTCTTACTTGCCTTTAATTAACGATTTCCATTGATCTCGGAAGTGTGTTGCGACCTTAAATAGGTTTTAAATGTGAGTTGCCTGTTTTCTTTGCGTTTTGAATGAAAAAAATCACAATTTCTTTGAATAGATCGTGTTCTTTTGTCGCCATTACAACGAGTATACGTCAGTCATGAATGTTAGCAATGCCAGGGAAGCAGCCACCCGGATGGCTACTGCCTACTAAAGCTCGGTTGGTTGACATTGTACTGCTATGAATCATGGGTATTGATGAAATTTGAAATGAATCTAATTTAGAGATAATTACTTGTACTTTATAATTAAACTATTATTTTCAATGTACGCGGTCACGGACCAAAATTGAAACATCGGAAGTAATATAATATAAAAGTAGCTTTAATTATTTGAGCGACTCGCCAAAACTGAAAAAAATACTATTTGAACTTTCAGATGAGAGTTATGGTATGTTCGCTTTAACTTGAAGGGTGGGACATCCCTTGCACCGAATGATATGTAATTGAGCTTAAAGACGATGCTTGTGAAGCTTACGGGCTTCGGTAACCGCCTAACTGTAGACGGGCTAAGAGGTCACCGGTAAAGTAATAAACTTGTTATAAAAGCTAATTTTTGTTTTAATGATTTTTTTTATGATGGGTAGTTTAACGAGCCCATGGCCTAACTGGTTTTGAGTGGCTATGAAACAACGACGTAATAGACACAGACGGAGATTAGCAACGTAAATACCCCCACCGACCTTTAGATATGAGTTCTAGATCTCATTTTTAAGTATTTAAAAAAAAATAAAAAAAAATAATAGTTAAAAAAAAACAAAAAAAACATGGTTTATATAAAATTCAACTGTATGTACAGCCTGTATTTTAGTTTTTTTTAACTATTATTTATTTTTAATTTTTTAGTTAAATTTTCTATAAAAGCGTATTTATAAAACTATTAAGTACTTTAACATCAATTCCTGCCTTATCGACTATAGATAAAAATTATATATATTGGCAAAAATCTTATTTTGCAAATTGAATAATGGAATAATCTTATCAAATTAGTGTATTGTCATTGGTCCTCGATAAATATACAAAGTTTGAATGAAATCTGGCCGTTTAAAGTGGGTCAAAATCGCGTCTAAAGGAGTCAGTTACAAACATACAAACAAGTGAAGCTAATATAAAGCGTGTAAAAATAATTATCGTTGGCGGCTCGTTGTACAACCTCTATAGTTAGGAAGTACCTTAGGGAGTACCGGATGTATCTGGCCTATTTCTGTCGCGAAGCAGTTACACATTCGGATGCGGCAGCTCTAACTTATTGATTAAGGTTCACTAATTATTATTACCCCTGAAATTGCAAATTTTAATCACGCAATTTCCTCAGCGTAGTATTTAATTTTCTAAGGTGTAAAATTATCAAATGGCAAATTAGATAACGTAATTGGTCGGTGGCAGCGTTCAATGCTTAATGTTTGTGGTCTCCAATAACCATCAAATACCAAGCACGTGTGAGCATCATCTGTCTACCTTCAATAAAAAAAACAAAAGCTGGACGAACATTTTGCGTCCTCAAAAGCCCTTATCAAATTAACATTTCGCAGGTTTTAAACTTTTATAGTGAGCCCATTTAGTCCTGTCCGGCGTGCGGTCTCGCTACGCCGAATCTCGTCACCAACTTTTTAATCAAACCAATTACGTGAGCTTCGCTACAAAATTTTATTTTTGCTCGACGCGTAACAACTCACACGCTCGAACGTGAATTAATGATTTTGTACGTTTTTTAATAAAAAATTCTTGATCCTGTTACAATTCAACAATTTTTTATCGCGTTGATTTCATTACGAATGATTTTCAAGTGTAGTGAGATTTTACTTGCAAACAAACAAGTCTTTCCTATTTGTACACTCTTGACAGAGTGATCGTGGTCATGCGTCAGTCGGATCCTGCGATACCGATGCTCTCGCGATGCGACGCCATGTGGCACGGTGTTTCGCAGAGTGAAAGCAATCGTTTATGTTGAACTGAGTCACAGATTTTATGAGGTCGGTCCATCGTGTTGGAGATCGTCCGCGAGATCTTTTGTCCTCGACTTTCCCTTGCACCACCAGCCGCTCAATGGAGTCCTCATTACGAGTGATGTGCCCAAAGAACTTGAGGATTCGTATTTGGACTGTAGACAGATAGTCTCTCCTTGATGTTGAGCTCTTTCAGGATCGAGACGTTGGTACGGTGCGCGGTCCACGGAATTCTGAGGAGAACAGAACAGGGAACAAACAAGTTGGCTTTGGAAAAACGATGAAGGGGAGATCTTCCACCGAGCGAGCGCTATTGCTGGGTGGACCGACACCGATGCTCTGAACTTATGAACGTGCAAACTTATCTTGAAATGCCGCAACCGCGGTTCAAATGTTTATAGTATTTCTTTTATTTTTATGGCTGCCACTACAATAAGCACTGTTTGATAATCAGCTAATGGACAAAGCTTATCATCCCATCCCGTTATTTGTTATCTTTGATTTTAAGACGCCACAGACACAACAGCCTACCCTACAATTTAACAGTGAAGTCTCCATCGAAATGGTACAATGGCTGTCGCAACGGAGTCAGTGTCCTGATATTAGTAATCAACCTATCCCCCTGAAATGCTGTCCCGAGCTTGTTGCGAACTGTCATGCCCTAGCCACCGTCTAACAGGCGTCTCCCGTAAAACCGAGTGCATTCTCTCCCGTGAAGCATTCTCCCGCTCCGGTCTGAAGGGCGATATAGGTGCAAGACAATGCAACAGTGCGTCTGTCGTTTTAGAAGTTTAGGAACGCGTACTATATCTAAATGATAATTAGAATACTCGAATTCACCGCTGAGAAGCGGTACTGATTTGTTATGACTTCAGTGCCAATCATTATAAATTACCCCACGTCTCAAACCGGCCGCCTGTCTGCCTGTGAATAAACTAAATCCAGTATCGACAATATTGACACCACTCAAACGTCAATTTAAAACGTATGCATAACAAACGTGTACAGGGTCGTGACGCGGTAAAGCGAACTCCTGAATTATTTATATGACGTGTTTTGTAACGCTCTGACTGCGAATAGTAGATGTAGCGTTGTAGAGCAGACAGAGGTGTACCGGACAAATTTACGCAAATGTTTATCTAATAAATTAAACTGTCATTCGCCTGGGTAATTTTTGAAGAGAAACTTTTTTAAGCGCGTTGAGAGTAAAATTTTACTTGCGATAGATTCTTTACGGCTAGAGAGAAAAGATACAATTTAGGACGTGCGAGAGTGAGAAAGTAGACAGAGCGTCTCGTGAACCACTCGACCGTGCAGAGAGGGAAAGGAAAAAGTGAGCTAGGTCGTTTCACTTGTACACAGCGCTACCTAAAAATGAAGAAAACCACAATACTACTCAGGGTATAAAAAGTTTCACTTATTTCACATGTACCAAGTTGTAGACGCACCATTTATTTAATTCTCTGTAGCAGTTACAATTATATTTTTAGGTATTGTGTATTGAGCCTGCACGGATACGTAAAATCGTACCTATTTCTGTGGCACAGTGTTGATGACCATTGACCTTTGTGAAACCACTATGCCACCCATTTCCACTCTATTCCATAACGCAAACGCGCCCAGTCCGCAAAAAAATACCTAACTTTGCTAAATTGTTTGTTTATTCCAACCCTAATACTACACGATCTAAGCGCCCTAATTACCAACCCCATAGACTACTCAGCTCCGACGTTTTCGTTTCCCGTCGCTCGTCAACTGTCAAATTTCAATCCAGCTCTGGGGACGACGACGACACTTCCCTCGAGAGTGTCGGATCTAACATGACATTCGATACACTTCCGACACTATCAATCTCCCGAATCATTTTGAAATTGAATCTATTGAGAACTAAGAGATTGCCTGTGACGATTTTATGATCGGTACTATAAATGTGATATCAAGGTTTATTGGACGCGGTGTACGCTGTCACTGGTCGGCACCTCTTTTATATCTCTATCGACCGGTAAATATTCTTTTATGAGAATAATTGATTTCAACAATATATAATTCGTGAAGTATTGAGATAGAGCTTAGCATATAACTATTATAGTTAAACTATTTCTGGTAGTTTAATGCCATGTAACTAACAAGCTATCTATCCGACGGTCAAAGTTAAGACCGAAGTCAACAATAACAATAAGTCAAGAAGAGAAACTTCGATAAAGTTCCCCGAAAAACCCTTTTAACAAAAAAGCAATCAGTCAAAACATTTTCAATTCCTCGTCAGACCTCGTCGGGGCGAAAAATAAAAGTTGTCCAGCGTGGCGAGGCGGGCGGAGCCGTCAGAGCCGACAACTTGCGAACTTCGAGCTTTCATGAATAAATGCGAACCCGTCGAAGGTTTGATGGGATCTTTGTTGGGTAGTAATCAGTTCCAAACTCGCTTTTAACGGCTCAAGTATTTTAACCGACACGACGTAGTCAAAGGAGGAATTACTCGTAATCATATGGATATGGGTATGTTCATCAGTTTCCTCGTAGCTTTTTTTTAGCCCCTCATTCCACAGAAACATACGGCCTATCCATCTCAGGATACATTGGAACGCCTTAATCATTATGTATAATAAAACATTATAATAATATCTAATACTAACTGTACCCATCCGCGTCGGTGGGCATGGTAAATTAACATTATTATTTATTGTCATTATTATTAGGGAGTCCAACACTCATACAAATATTAGTATATCCATTAAGTTCATCTATTTTCTACATGAATACCAAGTTTAAAGTCAATCGGATCCATGGTTCAGTAATTATAATGGAGCATCCGTAAAAGCCGCTGTATTTATATATTAGTATAGATAATAATATGAACTAGAGGTCCCGCAGTAGTCGAAATTCAACTATAATTAATTGGAATTGTAAGTTTGTACACTGTTATGATTGTATTTTATACTTCTATAATCACAAATTTCGCCAAGACTACATTATAAAAAATATTAACAAAGACAAACAATATTTAATCTCAATTTGACAACAGACAGACGTCAAGAACAAAAGTTTGACAATAAATAGTATGCATGCGTGTGTGCGTCAAATACATGGTGCGTATCTTTTATGCATTATTTAAAAAAAAAAATAGCATTGTGCACTTCTTCTCTATATTCTCTATAAGTGTGAAAAATTTCATACTCCTCCGTCCGCGCAATTTTCGTAAAAAGGGATACAAAGTTTTTGCTTCACGTATTAACATATAGATGCTCTAGATGAGTAGCAAAAAACTTCAATAATCAGATACTCACCTCATTTGTATTCTGTTTAATATTTTGTATTAAATTATTTACTTTCAGCTAGCTAATTAAATACCTACCCAACTGAATTAGTATTTAATGTTAAAATACGGTACTTAAAAACACATAAACTGTAAACATTTAATCGCCTATTTACGGGCCAATAAAATTTTTACTAAACAGGTTTTAGTTATCTAGTTAATTTAAAGACTAATTAGTTACTTTCTATGTTTGATCACCTGTCGACATAAAAATATCTGCAGAGAATTTAGCCATTACATTATATTACATGCAGCTTAACATTGAATATAATATTTTTACTAACCTGCCACCTAGTGCTATCTGTTTGTACTAAATGTAACTCGGAACTTGGGTTTTCAATTTACGTCGAAATTTAGTTACGATATGTTTCAATAGATGGCAGTATTTTAAGCTCTGTTAAATGCTAATAAAGCTTTGTAAAAAATTGGCTCATCCTTCTCTTTCAAAACACCACGGACGTTGTTAGGTCTACTGTCCAACACACGATGAGCTCGTTCAAAAAAATTTTTAATGGAAATATAATTTGTGGTCTATAACTCAGATTGTGCGTTTGCCAAAGGAATATGGTTTGTTTTAGTACTGGGTGAGGTGAGGATGATAGCTCACACCAGTGTGCTTAGCACGAGTTTTTAACGGTCTCAATTGCGTAAAAGTTATATGCAGTTGAATAAGCGCCCCTAGCGGCAAACGTAGGCAAACGTTCCAACTCCATACAAATTTGAGTTAACTTTTACGCTATCGAGAACGTTAAAAAAGTCGAACTACGAACACGGAATCGATAACAACAAATTCAGGGCAACTTGTTGTGGATAATCCACGGCAAACTGTCGGTTCATAGACAGCCTTAGTCTTAGATTGTATATAAAACTATTTAGAACTTCGATTGTCTCATGCTTTACTTTACAAAGTTATTCGTTCATTTTCAGCGACGAAATCTCCAAAAAGTACAATGTCACTATAAAGAAATATAATTAAAAACATCTACTTCAAAAATGATTATTTATTCAATCTTTAACACGGCGACGTCAATTAAAATAGTTAGTTGGTAGTTAGGTCGACGACCACCCCTACTACGGGCGTGCGGATCGGGCTAACCTTCTTAGTATACGTCACGAAGTACAAGTGAGGACGGTTGGTAACGAGTTCCACGTCGAATTCGGAACATTTACTAGCTGAAACAAAAGATAGTGACCTTCACAGGGGAGTGCCTTCTGGCTAATGATTTGAGGTATCTGTATCCAGTACAGTACTTGTATCGAGTGCTGCGACTTTGCCGATGTTCAGTGTCCTTAGTGCGAGTTTTTTAACTTTCTCAATCACGTAAAACTTAACTCAAATTTGAATGGAGTTGGAACGTTTGTCTATGTTTGCCGCTAGGGGCGCTGTTCCAACTACATACAAATCGAGAGATCGAAAAGTTACTAAAAACTCGCACTAAGCATACACGTGCTGTACGCAGGCACTGATTTTTATAATACAATACGTACCGATGCATATTCGCGAATCACTTCTGCAATGAGGGAATATCATCGTATAAGGATAATCAACCCGCGAAGTTCATGATTTGCATATTTACTGGATTTTTTTTGCTTTGGTTTTGGTTTGATTTTTCACCGTATTCCTTCACCGTGGAAGTCAATCCAAAGCCAGATGGTTGGTGGCAGAAAACATATCTTTGGAAACGTAATGTCAATGAACGCAAGTCGTTTTGAAGTCATCGTGGCCTAAAGGATAAGACGTCCGGTGCATTTGTATGTAGCGGCGCACCGGTGTTCGAATCCCGCAAGCGGGTACTAATTTTTCTAATGAAATACGTACTTAACAAATGTTCACGATTGACTTCCACGACGAAGGAATAACATCGTGTAATAAAAATCAAACCCGCAAAATTATAATTTGCGTAATTACAGTTCAGCTGTACCTAATAGCGCGGAATTTTAAACAAGACCCTTAAGGACCCTGACGAATATTTTAAAGTTAAATGAAACAATCTAGTGCCTTATTATGACTAAAGGATCACATTATACCACGTTTTGAACGATTATAAAATACATTATTGGTTTTAAAATGTTTGTTCGAAGTAACGCCCAGAGCATTCAGAAAACTTTGTAAATAATGGTGGTATTTCGGTAAATAAATTTACTATCGTCCAAACTGAAACAATCAACTGCTTAAATAT
Source organism: Bombyx mandarina (assembly GCF_030267445.1). Taxonomy (NCBI): domain Eukaryota; kingdom Metazoa; phylum Arthropoda; class Insecta; order Lepidoptera; family Bombycidae; genus Bombyx; species Bombyx mandarina. The sequence goes on from NC_143210.1 coordinate 14,758,252, forward strand.
AGTTAATTGCACGTTAAGATTCCGTAGGGCACCTCTCCGGTGGCAGAATGTGCCTCACTAGTGATTGGCAAGTTTTTTAAACGTAAATTTCTCACCTTTGTATCCATTACTAAACCTTGATTTCAAGGAAACCTCGTGTAGAACCGAGGAGATGTATGTATTGTTGCAATTTTGACTTACACCTCGAAGCTGGAGACCTCCCTCTTGGAAAGCACCCTCCAAGTAATTTGACTGCAAGTAATGAAGGTTCCTTAGACCAAGATGCGTTTTACTAGTGATGTTTTAAAAAAAATCGCATATCACACTGTAATAAGAAAAGTTTGTTTACAATTAATGCGCAATGCTTGGGGGAATTGCTGTCGAGGATGGAACGTGTGAGCCATGAGTTTAGATTGAGGATTAACCGCAGTAAGACCAAGGTGATGACTGTCATCAACAGACAATCCTACATATACCTTGGGGCTTTAATCTCAAAGAATGGCGGATGTGTGGACGAAATCAAAAGGCGTGTGGCTGTCACGAGGTCGGCGATCGACGGACTGAGGAAAGTATGGAGAAATAGAATATAGAGATAGTGCACTCGCAGAAGTCGCGAATCGCCTTCCACGACCCGTCGTCAGCATCAACGTTCGAGTTTCCTATTTTTACGACGAGGTCATGGCGCCACCTCTCCCATGCAGGGGAGACGAGTCCAGTGCAGCAACTCACCGGAGCAATTACTAACAAATGTAATAAAAAAACACTTGTCGTTACTTACCTCTCGGGCAGATTTTCCTAAATCAACCTTAGCGATTAAGTCTCTGTATAAGATCGATATTTTTGCACAAACTTCTTCTCCGCGTTCAAGAATATCTCCAAAAGCTGTAGGACTACGTAATTTATTCAATAATCCAAGAAGTCCATCGGGTTTGTTCGGAACAAGTATGAGATATGAACATAATCCACCTTCGCCAACCAGTTCATAGCTCTAGAACAATAATATTGTTATGTACTCATGACGTCATTCAGATTAGGAATCTATTATCTTTATTCTAGATGCGCAGAATATCGCATATACCACTTCATGTTAAGAGTGTATAGACATGACAGATAACAACGTGAGTCCCACCTACCTTCCCACCTTATGATCTGAGATTGAAGTCTCAATTTATATGATAATAGTAACTGGGAACAAGTCATCCGACCCGTATGAAATACATACTTACATTCGTTTACATATTATTATATACATATATAGATAAAAAAGGATTCTGTAGTTTTATGAAACCACGGTAAAAGTGAAACTTTTTTTCACATTATAGACATTTAACTCTGATAAACAACATTTACATTAAACACTGACAAAAACAAACAAACTAGCGTGGAGCACTGGCACAAGTGAGTAATAGTATACACACTACACGGTCAGTTGCTGCGAACTATAGGCGCCGCTATATTGGCCTTGGCTGCTCTGATGAGCGCCTTTCTTTATACTTTATACCTACTCCGCGGCCGACCGTCACGCGACATGCAACACACAGGCGAAAAAGTTTGAGATGATGTAATAAAAGTTTCACTTTAATAAACACCCAATCTAAGAACAAGCAAACCTATTCATCACACGAGCTTTTGCTCAATATGGAGATCGAACCCACGACCCTTGATGCAGCAATTACGAGCGCTAACTACTGCACCATCGAGTTCGTCAAAGTAATTGTCAGCCAATTTAATTGCATAACACCGGCTCGCCCTTCAAACTGCAACGCCTGGCGGTTTAGGATTCGTAGATTCAGGGCCAGTTGGCCACTACTACCCACGTCAATTCACAATATTTCCCAAGAACAGTAGGTAATTATACAAATTTATTCATTGTTCCCTGGCTTGTTTTACATCAGCAAATCGGAACACCGTAGATTAAAAAAAAACCAATCTTGGAACGTTTTGGATATTTGTCTTTATAGGTAGGTACCTTTATAAACGAGGCTGTTTTATTTCTGTTGGTCATAGTCAAGATAGCTTGTGATAATTGAGTGATTTGCGAAGAGTTTTACTTGTCAGGTATCACAATTGTCATATTTACCTTGGCATCAAAATCTTTTAGGTCGGTATATTTCACGATACCTTCCCCGGCGATTCCCGGGACGTTGGTCACCTTGCGACCGGATTTGAATTTTATCGTTACGTTTTTCTTGAATATAAATTGATCATCGTATATGATCTGTAATAAGATTCAATTTCCAACTTCAATAACATACATATCTACGCAGAACAGGTGAAAGTTTAAAAAATTCAGACACCAATTACTCACAGTCTGCTCGTAGGTGCTTACGAAATTGAGACCGGCTCCTTCCTTTATCATCTTACTAGAAATTAAACTCTTGAAGCTTCCTGAGCCTTCCTCTTTTACCTATAAAGATATTTTTTTTAAATAATATAAATACATAGTAGTCCGATATAGTGACATAGAAATAATATAATTTGAATACAAAAATCATTGTTTCAATTTTTAACGACGATAGTCGAATCACGTCGGAGCTGAACCGACTAAAACTGCCTGTGGTTCAACAACCCGCAGCACTCATTAGAGCATTTTGGAGAAGGCGAAGCGTTTCGCACGAGGCGTGTTTCTCCTCGTCAACTACCTCCCTAACCTGGACGGTGAACCGTGGTGCCTAAGGCTCCCCGCGCACTAGGCTGAGCAGTCAGGCTGCGGCAACGAAGTATTTGAATAGCCAGTTATATAAGCCAATCGACGCCCATTTATTATCTTTTCGTTGAACGATTTGGGCATTATCTCGTAAAAAACGCAAATAAAAAAAAGACACTGGATTCATCCTCTTTTTCTAGAACGGCACTTCAAATGTTTATTCTACAACTATTTTTTAAGATGTTCATACATATCCAGACCGGTTTTTTTTAAATACAAGAGATTGTACAAGCATGCTGTGTCATATAACTAATATTTGGCAAAACGAATATGCATTGGTTGCTACAGCAAGTGCGCGGGGACTGACAGCAGCCACATACATTCGCCAACACTAGCTCAGGCTGCGTACAGCCGATGGGCTGCCGTGCAACAGGCACGTTGTATTGGCTGCCGCAGCCAAGAGATCCAGGCTGTCTAGTGCGCGGGGAGGCTAAGGCCAACGCGCATCGTGGTCGGCATGCTATCTGAAGCTAGCCTAGAAGACGGCGCCAAGTCTAACACGCGTAACACCCCGCTAAATCAGATTCAGCGTGAGTCGGTCATCCTTCACCCGAATACTATTTCGTATGCTCCAATATTATGTGGTTATGTTCATGGCTATTTCTCATCAACCTAAAACGCTACTGTTATGCTGTGGAAATATAGGCAGTTTGGACCAACCTTTATGTGTTTGGCCCAAACTGCATATATACCTTTCTCAGAGCTGGTTTTGTTGCTTAGTAGACCCACTGTTTGGATGTTGTTATTCGAAACTTGTATGTATGTAAGATTACCTCGTAAATATCGTTAGCGCCTTTCAAGTTTGACCGTATATCGTCTATTCTATGTTGTCTACCGTTACGTTCAGCTGAACTGTGCCAACAGAACGTATCACTCCACCGTAGTCTAAATTTTCTATTTGAAGATGAATTATTAAATCTCAAACCTCATTATTAATCTCTTTAGCCGCTCCCACCGGGTCACTGTAGTCCACAAGCCTGGTCTTACCACCGAAGGTCTTGTAGTAGGATTGAGTGAACGCCTTACAGAACTTGTTGTCCTCATCAGCGTAGACATTTAAATTCAGTGACGGCAAACCGATTAGGGGTTCGTCGAAAAATATCCTCCTTATTGTAGGAAAAAGCGCGAGAATCTAAAAAATAATGGTAACTTGATATATCGATCCTAAGGCATACCTAATCAACATTAAATTAATTTTTTATAATTATGAATACCTCTGCTTTGTCTTTCAAATTTAGGAAGTTAAGTAGATGATCACACGTTGTCTCCTTGCAGAATAATGCGAGCTGTCCCGCAGCTACCAAAATAGGATATAGTGCAGACGTATAGATTTCTCCAGGGTTTCTTTTTGCACCTTGCTAAAAAACAGAAGAAACTAGTTTATTTATTTATTTATTTTATTAGGCTCACAATACACATCACAAACTGAAGATACATAAAAAACACAAATAAAAAGAAACAAAATCTGGCTTGCAACATAAGTTATGTGCGCACGACAAAACAAGACATATAGTGCTGAATTTGTATAACAATGTTCCTTACAATTATGACAAAACAACACAATAACAAAAAGTAATCTAACGAATAATGTAAGGAAAAAAATTTATTCACAATATAATACATTAAACAATTACATTAACCTACCTATTAATAAAGTGGAGGATGCCCTTGATCATTTTTCTAAACGTAACTAACTAACTAGTCAAATAGAATATAGCTATTAAGCTACTAAAGTACCAGCCGGCCGTAAAATTCATGCCAAATCGCTACGTAGCTTATTAAGAGTAGACGGCAACATTGGATCTCTTAAAAATATTTGGAGCAAATAGTGGCAAAATTACTCTTAGAAACAGTGCGTATTACCATAAATTCGTGGCCAAACAGATTAAAAGCCTGTATAAAAGCCAAAGGTGGCCATTTCGAATAGAATATTTTGAGAAAATATTTGTATGTTTATTGAAGGTGTAATTTGACAATTGCGCCATTCACATCGAATTATTAATTTACGGCTGCAGATGAACTTGCACCAAATTGTGTAATCATTTTGCGCAGATGACAAGGGCCATTGTAACAATAACAGCACTCGATGAAGAATGGCTTACAATTTAAAATATTAAATAGATATATTTAGGGGCCGGAATGATGTTTGGGTAAAATAAAATACATACATATAGAAATTCTCCGGTTATTCGATTGTTGGCAGCATCTAAACGTTTCTTAGCTTCTAATAAGTCTGAAAGAGAAAGCGCGTTTTACTTATCTAAGGATACTTGGTGCTGTTGGACTTATTGATTATCGGTTTGAGCCTTATACTTGTAACACCATTACCACCACTATTCAAAGTACAAATAAACAGCCTGGGTACCCTGCTTAATGTGCAGTCGGAATAAGTATCTTTACTGAGGTTTTGGGAAGTCTCGGCTTTGGATGCACTGGTTTCTTTTGCGTGTATCTGTTTCCGCAACTGGACCTAACATAGGAGACAATCCTAGTTTATAGATGCTTTTCCTAGAGGCATTTGTATTCCAGGCTACCACCTACAGGCCTTTCCACTTCCACGGAAGTAGATGGGAAAATTCGTGTGCTCAACTGGGAGAAGGGGAGTTTGCTGACAGCTGATATCATCTCGACGGTAAGCTGCTGGGCGGGCAAGGATTGGAACCGCGATATCGGGCCCTTCTTACACCAACACACTATACAGAGCCAACCTAAAGTAATTTTACAAAAACACATCCACAGGAAAGCAAATACACAAACGACTCACCTCTATTAGCTTCAACCAACATTAACGTCAGGACACAACTGAGCATCAGGATCCGAAACATGGTTCGTGTGTTGTACAGTTGTAATGAAAGTAAATTCAGTAGCTCGGATTTATACAGAAACAGTGTCTGTTTTATTGCCGTCCTTATCTTCATTTGTTTTGGGGTTAAATGTTTGATACTTTAGCACGATATATTGCCATGTGCATTTTTATGCTTTGTCTTGTATTGAGTACGTAGGAAACAACGTCTTGAAGCTATCAACATAAATAATGTCTCATATGGTACTCCGCAGCCAATCGGTGGTGATCACGAAAACTGTAAAGCCTTCGGAACGTCAGAGATACCTAATAAAATGAAATCAAAAACGCAAGTAAACCTGGGAGAACCGAATAAAATATATGATAACTGATCGTTCCACTGCGGCTATTGCATTATTCCGCCCCAACCAAAAGGTCATTTTAAGTGTTTTAGACTCGTCGTAGGAAATGCATAGAATGAAGGAACCTAAGAATAGTGGTCTACTCATGTCGACGTTAGAATTTTTCTTCCGGCAGTAATCATCAGTATTCATTGTACTGTGGTTTTTGTTTAGATTAGTTTTTATAAAACGAACAAATAGTAAAGCTGTCCGCGGCGAGGCTGGGAAAACCAGTCCAGAATGCCTATTTTTCCATATCGGTGGGCCGAACCTCATACGAGGTTTCTGCGCTTAGGAGTGCACGGCGTATTTGGGGCATGGCGGTCTACAGACGTTGGGAACTAACCGCAGGTCCAAGGATGTATTAGAGCCCTACCCACCAAAAGACTCCTCTTGTACTCTTTTTTTTATTGCTTAGATGGGTGGACGAGTTCACGGCCCACCTGGTGCTAAGTGGTTACTGGAGCCCATAGACATCTACAATGTAAATGCGCCACCCACCTTGAGATACAAGTTCTAAGATCCCATTATAGTTACAACGGCTGCCCTACCCTTCAAACCGAAACGCGTTTCTGCTTCACTGCAGAAATAGGCAGGGCGGTGGTACCTACCTGCGCGGACTCACAAGAGGTCCTACCATCAGTAAGAACGTCTCTCACCCGACGTCCGTTCTCCTCCCGGGGTCTGAACCCAAGCAGAGAAGGGGGGTAGTCGGGAAACGAGGCGATAGTCGCCGATTCTTCGTTGGCCGTCTCGGTACGGCAACCCATCAGGCCGCCACAGGCGGTGCCGCTGGTGTCCCGGAATACAATACAATGAGTCCACAATGCCTTACCGGCTGCATGTGAACTGGGTCTGAAGTAAAATTGACCGTTAGCGACATTACAGCCTTTGATGCTGTTTCATTTCGCGAATACAAATAATATTAATAACAATAAATAACTTTATTTCTTAAGTTTTAAGACTGACATTATTTGATTTCTTGATATCCTATCGGATACCAGACTATTAGTAGGTATAAATTTTCTGTGATCATATACGATTCCAAACTTGGTGAGAAAGTTTTTCTTTTTTAATTTTATTACAGACCCAACGAGTTTTGTATGCCAAGTAAGGCAATAAATGAACAATAACGCACTTTTGTAATTGTTCTTGTAATGATACGAACACTTCATTACCTGTCTATCATTTATGTTATCGCTGGCTACGATCGGGGAATAAGGATTCCACCGGCTGTCATTGCTCGGTAGAGAGAGATTGTATTTTTTCCTATCTATTCTAGTTACCTCGAGAGGTTATAATAGGTTATCTGAGCGAGTAGGTGAGCTCACCAGCTCAACCTGAGAGAATTTGCTAAAACTAACCCTAGCAAGAGCAGTGCTTCGCAAAATCTACCACCAGATTGGAATCGCGACCCACTGAAAATATCCAGCGAGAAACTCAGTGGGCTAGAGCTGAGAGACATCCCGTCGCGAATACAAACGCGAATACACGAGGCATATTGCATGCCTTTGCAGATTTGGCGGTAAAAATAGGCAGGATGATGGTATCTGCAATAGTACCAGGTTCCCTATCCGAGTCGCTCGTGATCAAGGGTTGAATACATATTAATTTAGTAAAAAACGATTACCTAGGCACATTAACAATATTGTTAATAAATAAAATTTGATACCTCTGTGTATTATAGATAGGTATTGTAAGGACATTTCAGAGAACTGGGTGCTTAACCAGTTAAGTCACGACAATTTCAAATAATGTAATGTTAATAGAAGATTCAAAAGAATAATGTAACGTTAATGAATTAATAGACTAAAACAAAGCCTGGTGATTTCATATCGAGCGATTCGACTGTGGGTGCTCAAATCCCGTAGGCAGGTACAATTTTTTCTAATGAAATACGTAATTATGGAATGACTTCCATGGCTGGAATTACTGCTGGTAGGGTGTCTTGTGAGTCCACTAGGTAAGGAGGTAAAATCACCCGGCCTATTTCTGTCGTGAAGCAGTAATGCGTTACTATTTGATGCCGCCGTTTTTGAGCTTGTCCATAGATCTAAGCAAAATAAAAACACTTTGGCTCGACTCAAGCATAATGAGATTTCTAGTAAGTAGTTTATATACATAGTGCATGATTATTCGTCCAGTATCATGCCGTCTCATATACACCATTGCCTCCTTAACCCCTTCTGGTCACTCAACTTCACGAGGGAGAAGTTGACACCTTGTACTGCCTGTTTTAGAGTGAGTATGAAATTATTGTTGAAATAATGAAATAGGTATTAATGAGGGAAAAAAAGTCAGAAAATTTTATTGAAAGAATTAATATTATGTGGAAACCGAAGATGCGAGTCAAGAAGTGGTCGAGCTAGTTGCTTGTTGTACCCGTGATGTCAAACACTACACCGACTATTGGGGTACGGATCGGCCCAACCTTTTGTGTGAAAGTCACGTAGAACAAATGAGGGCGGTTCATGTCCAGTTCTATTTGAGGCATTGAACATAATTCTGAAAATATAGTACATTTTATTATTACGGAAGCTATATTAACTCAGACCTTGGAGAAACGCTAGATCAAGGAATTGTTCAAGGTTACTCTCGTCAACTCCGTTCCCTATGTCCTTCTCTTTTTTAAAGCTTGAGAAAGCTACATCATCATGGCCTGACACTGCTGATGTCTTAGACGTATGGAGACCATTCAACATCAGGTGTATTCTGTTCTTCTACCGTCAAATACTATAAGATAATGTAGGATTTGTTTTTCTTGTTTGTGTTTTAATTCTTCCCTGCCCATCCATTGATAAAAATGTGTGCGGCTCACCTCTGGGCTCATCGTAAATGATCGGACCTGGCTTCAAATAGACTTCATGTAGGATTGACAAAACGTATGTATTATTATATTGATGACTCACACCTTGCAGTTCGAGTTTCCCCTCTTCGAATATATCCTTTAATAAGTTTGACTGAAATTGACAATAAAACATTAACACTCCTTCGTGATTTTTTCGTGCATTTTTTTCATTATGCAGTCTGCTAAAACTACGTGTTATGGGAACCGCGGATGGGTTAAGTGTGGTATCTATCGACTAGATTTCAGGTACTTCAAATTGGGTCAGAATAATAGAGACCAAACAATAATAAATATTTTCAATACAGTCCAGACATGCATATCGCTGTTTTTGAAAAGCCAACAACAAATTATTTGAGAAGCTGGACATCAGTTTGTATCAAGAGTACCAGCGGCATGCTACAGCATATTGTAGTAGTTCAGGTAACAATTTACTATCACGCCATCTCTAGGCGTATTCACCCGGAGATTCGCATGGTGTTCAAGAACTGTCAAGATATCTGTATGAAGCATTCTATACGTCCTTCTATAGTATTAGGTCTCTACTTGAATTATAGTTATTCATGGAGACAACACAGCGTGTGCAATCTAACATTACATTGAGGATATTCTAAGGGTTGCCTCGCATCTGCTGCGCCTGAGGTTTGTTAGCTGAAGCACGTGTGGATAGTTCCTATGCAACTACGAGCAAACGTTGTACATCCCTAGTCCGCAGGCTGCGAGCCAGCTCAGCAATATCTTGATCACAATACCTGAACGCCTGGAATGTCGCTACTAGAACCATTGCGACAACGTTATTATTATGATTGATACAATTTAGTTTAATTTATTATTGCTAATTGAAACTACGTATCTATGCGTTTTTATTTTGGCAACGTGAATGATCTGAGTGGGCCAAATAAATAAATCATAACAATAAGAGAGAACTTTGTTGCGTTGAGAAATTAACTTATCATGAAAACTTTAATTTAGAAAGTTTATCCCCGTTCCATTTTATTTTAGCACCATATGTCACCACTGTAGAGTAGTACATAGCAATTAATGAAATACCAACTTTAAATACGGTGTACTGGAAGTCTACTAGTTACGGTTTATATTTAATGACATGTTTAATGCTTTTAAATCGCTAACTGATGTCAGATACAGAACTTTGACTCACTTCTTTAGCTGTCTTTCCTAAGTCACATTTGGCAATCAAGTCTCCGGCTGGGATGGATAATTTTGCGCATACTTCCTGGCCGCGATCAAGAATTTCTTGGAAAGCTGTAGAATCACAGAGCTTATCTAGTACTTCCAGAAGTCCATCATGTTTGTTTGGAAGAACCATGATATACGAGTATAGTCCATCTTTACCTTCCAATTCTATGGTCTAGAAGAATTAAAACACTGAAATATCCTGTACTAATCAAAATAATGTTTTACTGGTGGTAGGACCTCTTGTGAGCCCGCGCGGGTAGGTACCACCACCCTGCTTATATCTACCGTGAAGCAGTAATGCGTTTTGCTTTGAAGGATGGAGCAGCCGTTGTAACTACACTTGAGATCTTAGAACTTATATCTAAGGGTGGGTGGCGCATTTGCGTTGTAGTTGTCGATGGGCTCCAGTAACCACTTAACACCAGGTGGGCTGTGAGCTCGTCCACCCACATAAGCAATAAAAAAAAAAAAGCAAGAGAACAGAAAAATGTATACGAGATGCACTTTTCTGAAAGCGCTCTATCAAGCTTTTGCCATCGCGCTGCCGCCGGAGGAGTTATAGTACGTTTGTAACTGTAGCTTTTAGAAATACCTAGTCAGGTCATAAGTATTGTCACACAGTAAAAACTTTTCTTTTAGAATGCTGGCCACAAAAAAGTTTATTGAATTCGAATTTCGAATTGTTCATGAAAATAAAAATGTATACTTTTTCGAATTTTACTCATTTTTAAATATGCAGTGGACGCTTAAAGAAGACCGTGTTGCAGTTATTGCGTTGCCTCGTTGCGGTTACGCGCCAATTCAAATTTTTAACATACTGCAAAATTTGAATATAACCAAAAGATTCGTTTATCGTACCATCAAACGATACAATGAAGACTCTAGTGTAGATGACAGGTCAAGAAGTGATCGCCCTCGGTCTGTTAGGACTCCAGCAGTGATAAAAGCTGTGAAGGCGCGAATTCAAAGAAATCCCAAACGTAAGCAGAAACTGTTGGCCCTTCAGACGGGGTTAAGCAGAACCACAGTGAAAAGGGTGTTAAATGAAGACTTAGGGCTTCGGGCATATCGAAGAAAAACAGGACATCGTTTGAATGCTCGTCTAATGGACCTGAGACTGAAGAGATGCCGCGCTTTGTTGAAGCGGTACGCGGGAAAAAAATATCGGGAAATTCTTTTTTCGGATGAAAAATTTTTTACCGTAGAAGAGAGCTACAACAAACAAAATGATAAGGTGTACACAGTAGTGAAGAAGCGAGCAACCGTATTCCGCGTGTCCAACGAGGTCATTTTCCATCCTCGCTCATGGTATGGTTGGGAGTTTCTTATTAGGGCTTAACAGAGGTACATTTTTGTGAGAAAGGTGTAAAAACGAATGCAGTTGTGTATCAAAATACAGTCCTGACGAACCTTGTGGAACCTGTTTCTCATACCATGTTCAATAACAGGCACTGGGTATTCCAACAAGATTCGGCGCCAGCTCATAGAGCGAAGAGCACACAAGACTGGCTGGCGGCGCGTGAAATCGACTTCATCCGGCACGAAGACTGGCCCTCCTCCAGTCCAGATTTGAATCCGTTAGATTACAAGATATGGCAACACTTGGAGGAAAAGGCGTGCTCGAAGCCTCATCCCAATTTGGAGTCACTCAAGACATCCTTGATTAAGGCAGCCGCCGATATTGACATGGACCTCGTTCGTGCTGCGATAGACGACTGGCCGCGCAGATTGAAGGCCTGTATTCAAAATCACGGAGGTCATTTTGAATAAACTTTAGTGTCATAAGAATCTATGTTTTGTTAAGTTCATTTTGGTATATGAATGGTTACATAATGAATAAACTTGTTTCAATTATTTTACATTAAACATGTGACAGAATTTATGACCTGACTAGGTACTTATTCTGCGTATTGTCAGGCGACAAAATTAAGCCTCAGTCTTAGTTGTGTCCTTGATATTGACATTATCAATCGACGACTTGAGACATCAGTCTCAATTTCACAGTACAACGGCTACCCAGGACAGTATCGTTCAAGCCGAAACGCATTACTGCTTCACGGTGGAAAAAGTTGAAGTGGTGGTACTTACACGTGTGGCCTCAAAAGAGGTCCTACCACCAGTAATTACGCAAATTATAATTTTGCGGGTTTGATTTTTATTACACGATGTTATTCCGTCACCGTGGAAGGAACATTTGTTAAGCACGTATTTCATTAGGAAAAATATTATTGGTACACCCGCCTGCGGGATTCGAACACCAGTGCACCGCTAGATACGAATGCACCGGACGTTTAATCCTTTAGGCCACGACGACAACAGACGTTTGGGGCCATCCATAAAGTACGTCACACGAATTTTAGGACTTTTGAACCCCTCCCCCCCCTCCTTGTCACAGGTTGTCACATTTTTATAACGCCCCCCTCCTGATGTGACGTCACACATTTTTTAAATTTATGTATGTATTTAAAAATAATCGAGAGAAAACAGCTATTTTCATTTTTTACTTATTTTTATTAAATAATAATCTAATAAAATCAACATAAAGTCCAACATTTCATAAAAAACAAAACAAACGACTAGTTAGAAAATAATAAACGATTAATTATATTAATTAAAGATAAAAAACTTAATTATCGAGTGTCCATGGACTTTGGATCCACTCTTTTATATCAGCTATTACTGGTAAATCAGGCACTTCATTTTCGTTCTGAATTTGAACGTCAGGAACATCCTTAGTGTCGACATCATTCTCTTCCATCCATAAAGCATCGTCATCATTCATTAAACAGAGAATTTCTCGGGCACGGCTAACCGCAATTCTTTGAGGACGAATTTTCGCTAAATTATTAATAAATATAGATCAATAAATATATATCAAAAAATTATTAATAAATATAGATCAAGTTTGTAAATTTTTAAAATTTTTAATTCACATACAAACTTTGCGTTTTAGTATTTTAAATTTTAACATGTGACGTCACAAAAGTATTGACCCCCCCATGCCCCTTGTCACACGATGTCACACTTCGGTGATACCCCCCCCTCCCCATTAACGTGTGACGTACTTTATGGATGGCCCCTTTACTAAATAATAATATATTGTATTTACCTTGGCATCAATAGACTTTATGTCGGCATATTTCACTACACCTTCCCCGGTAATTCCTGGAATATTTATCACCTTGTTACCAGATTTGAAGTCTATTGTTTTCTCGTTTATGAATTTGAATTTGTCGCTGTACATGATCTGCAAAAGTAAAAAAATAAACACGTGTGGCACTCGGGGACTGCCGCGGTAAAGCTATTGCATAGCATTTCAAACTTTTTCGTCTGTGTGTTGCATGTCGCGTGACGGTCGGCCGCGGAGTAGGGATAAAGTAAAAGGCGCTCGTCAGAACAGCCGAGGCCAATATGGCGGTGCCTATAGTTCGCAGCAACTGACCGTGTAGTGTATAGACTATTACTCATTTGTGCCAGTGCTCCACGCAATTTTGTTTGTTTTTGTCAGCGTTTAATGTAAATGTTGTTTATCAGAGTTAAATGTCTATAATGTGAAAAAAAGTTTCATTTTTACCATGGTTTCATAAAACCACATAATCCTTTTTTTATCAACTTATGCAATTATAATTAGACAATAATAATTGAATATTAAAACAATAATAAAATAAGATCACGCTATATTTATAAACATTAACAAAAGCAAAACATTAACTGTTCCCTTCACACTCATAAGCTAGACCACGCGCGAGAGAGATGGGCAGACTTTTCATGATGCGCATGCAGTGCAACCTCACGCCGCGCGCTTATTCAAAAACACTACACAAGCGCAACGTGTGAATGTGTTGAACGTAAGCTACATGGTAGGAGTGGAGTGTTAGGTTTTATTTCCGTTACGGAATTTCTTGATTCAGTCGCCGCACTCAAAGTCCGCGATAAAAGCTATGCAATAACTTAAAAATTAATATAACCTGATAGATTGACAAATAATACCAACATTGATTTGTTTCAAATAAAAACTGCTCTTTAATCGTCCTGACGGTGATCGGCCAGGCCGCTGACCATTGCTCCAAGCTGTTACCAGTTAATTATTATACTTGGAGCAATATTTCTACGTACCTAACAGGTATATTATATACACAACTTCTTCGATGAAGGAATAACATCGCACAAAATAAAATATACAATTTTTGCGTAAAGTGGTAAGTTGTAGAGCCTATTTGTGAGAGCAGCCATGTGTTCTATTTCGAAGGATCGGATAGTACACATTGTATTTGAGATTTCGACCTCACGTCTCAAGTTTGAGTGGGGTTTACGAAAACTCTACGAGCTCCGATAACCATTACAACAGTTTGACAGATGTAGGTTAGAAAACCTATGTAGCGCAAAAAGTGGAGATGATTGTGGAGACTGATGAAGATGCCATAATTATATCTGGAAATGGGTTACGGATGAATCCACACGCAGTAATAGTGAGTTCGAAAGTTGAATTTCATTGGAATACAATGAATGTATATAAAATATATATATATAGAATCCTTCTCTTTAAGCCAGCATAATGTATGGCAATATCTCGCGGACAAAGTACTCAAATATTAATTACTTACAGTCGACACGTAGCTGCTTATAAAACTAAGACCGGCCCCTTCCTTTATCATTTTACTGGAGATTATATTCTTGAAGTCGCCTTCATTTCTAACCTGTGTTAAAATACGATTATATTTTATTCCTACTTTTTACAGTTTCAAAAGTACAAATATGAGCTTCTCATGTCTATATTGTAAGTTGAATTGTAGGGAGACAAGGAGAGATTGTAAACGGGAAACTGGGCCTCTATCTCTTTTAATTCAACACTGATGACAATTTTAAGATCCATTTAATATCATAAAGTAGCGTCTTAACTTAAAAAAATCAAGTAAGCAACTAAATTTAGGAGTTAGAAGAGGAATGATTTAAATCCGAACCTCATCATTGATCTCATTTGCAGCTTCAACGGGGTCACTGTAGTCCACAGTCCTAGCCTTAGCACTGAAGGTCTTGTTGTAGGTATCTGTGAAAGCTGGACTTAACCTGTTGCTCGTATCACTGTACATATTTAGATTTAAAGTCGGCGAACCGATACGATCTTTGTTAAATAAAATCTCAATAAACGTAGGAAAAATAGTCCGAATCTAAAAAAAACACATATTTAAGTCTGCAAATCAATTAAAGTAACAGTTTCATATTAAACATTATGGCACTTAAGTCAACAATAAAAACCGTTCAGACATTGGAAGTTAGGTGTTTTTAACGTAATGACGTCAATGTTCATAGATGCCATTAATTTTTGTACCAAACTTCGCTTTATGGGCAGTCTTTCGATGCCCCACCAAAAACTTGAACACATAAGGATTGGTTTTATTACGATAATATAACAGTAGTGTCATATAATACCGCCGCTGCTAGAGTTCCAGCAGGTGTCGACTAAGTACCTCACGGTAGAATGGGGAGCAGCACTTTCTAAGTATCATACCAGCTGGCTGCCACTGATTACCGGCTTTTGCTAGTTTCAGGGCCCTTTAGTCAAGTCTGAATTTAGTCTATAACGTGAAGTAAACATGGACCCTTGTTTAAAGTGTGAGAGAGCCGTCACAACATAGTTCAGACGTTCATGGCAGCTATAACATCTCCGTTATGGTGTATATGGACCTAGGTAATCATGTGTCCGTCTGGCAATATTCAGCAACTAAAAGTACCCAAATCCCAATGCTCGGATATAATACTAAGCAGATTTGTACCTCTTTTTTATCTTTCAGATTAAGAAAGCTAAGCAGGTTTTGATAAGTCTTCCCTTCAGAGAAGAGAGCTAGCTGGGCCGTTGTCGCCAACAGTGGGAATATCGCCGTCGTATAAATCTGGCCAGGGTTTCTCTTAGCACCTTGCTAAATTAAATATAAATTTGGTTTGGTAAAGAAAAAACTTTTTTTTTTTCCTACCTATGCTGATAGCCTTGAGATGCTATTTCAGCTTCACCCTAACGTTTGTAGCTCACGGGGCTCAACCGGAGAGTTGCTAACACTGACCCTAGCAAGAGCAGTGCTTCGCAGAATCTACCACCGGATCGGAAACGCGACCCACTGAGAAGATCCGGCGAGAAACTCAGTGGGCTGTGTCTGTGGGTTAATTCGCTCGTCGAGCCCTTCGTCCCAAGCGACGGGTTCGACGAGGACGGTGACCGGTAATCTTAGATGGTTCATAAATACTATGGTGATTGGTTGAACTATAACAATATCTATTCATTCCGAATCATATATTGTTAATAGAAATCTCTTCATTTTATTTTACTGCACAACTTCCTTTAGTTCCTGTCATGACCATTGGTTATAAAACATAGATTGTTACTGTTGACTGACTTTCGCTGCGAAGCAATCGCAGGCTTTCTAAGGATGGGGCGCCTTAACCACTTCAAATCAGGGGGGTCGTGAACTAGTCTACTCAAATATAATTAACGAACACCAAAGTCCGCACTTACGTATAAAGTCTCCCCAGTTATTTTGTTGCTCTCGAAGGCAAGACGATTCTCAGCGTCGATGTCTAAAAGAATACGTTGGACTGTGTAATAAATATAAGATAAATATAAGATAAGAGGCAAATATAATAATAAACTCTTGTTGCGAGAAGCTGGTCACGATCCTCAGTATTGAAGAAAACGAAGCAAGAAGAAGAAGACTCGCCAACGTCGGTGATTTTAGGCTCTCCGAGCAGCGGTCACAATTCTCATCGAACTGGTGGACTGGATAGACAACCAACTGAGTTTCTCGCCTGATCTCGCAATCCCAATGGTAGATTCAGCGAAGCACTGCTCTTGTAAGGTTCTTGTTAGAGCAACTCAACCAGCCCCGCTTCCCATACCCGTCTCTCCTTATTTGGTAGCGGTGGCTCTTTTGGAGACCGTCGCTGCAATTCGATGCAGCTATATGCCTCTAGGGGTAATAGTCCACTCCCCCTCCCCAGAGATGGGTTTTACACCGGCTGCAATCCTCTCCCCAACAATTGTAACAATGCACTGTCAAATTTTGGGGAAAGGGACACCAGCAAAGAGTAGTGGCCTAGCTCTTTCCACCGTAGTTATATTAGGTAGACTAATCATGTTTCTAGTTAGGAAACACAACCCAGGACATCCGTGGAAGAGACAAAAAGAAGCCGCGCATATGTCACGATCCGTGATCCCGTAAAGGGACCCGACGATGTCTTTGTAATTCAGATGAACACGAGCGACACTACCAGTGTCTCTTAGTTACTTCCTATTAGTGTATAATATTGTTCAAAACTTACCACGGACACTTTCAGAGAGCGGCAAATAATACAAGAAGTAACCGCAAGCAAGTATTACCCGCAGCATGGCTGGTGTTCTACCCGACGTCAGATGCATTTAGAACTTATATATATTTATACCTACTTTATTTTACACATATTTTTTTTATCTAAATGATATATATAAAAAGCTAAGTAAATCCGTTTAATAGATTTCTCAAATATTAATCTATTTTAGAGTGTATGACACTAAAACTGATTAATGGCTTACACTTAGTACAAATTGTCATAAATGTGTCAGGCGTGTTGCAATATGAGTAGTACTAATAGTTGAACTTGAAGTCATGCACTTGAATCCATGTGTAGGTGACTTATTCTATCATAATTTTTATTTGCTCATTTATCTATTTACATGTAAACACTTGAAAAAACAAACCGATTGTATTCTGTATAAATAACAAGATACGTATGTTGGTAGTTGGCAGCGAGACGAAGTGTTTCACTTGGCTTTCAGTGTACGTTGAATCGAAGAACAGTAAAAAAAATTTGAAGTTCCTGGAAATATTAAAAAAAGGGTGCGTGTACGCGCGTAAGAAGTTATACTTTATTTTCATTAAATTTATTTCTTTTTTTTATAAATATTAAATAATTAATAATAAATATTTAACGTTAATAATTTAATAATATTTAGTATGAATTATGTTAAATAATAATTTTGTCATTTATATTAATAAAAAATGAATGCTAATAACATGTTAATGTTAATTTTGTGTCACGGTGGGCGCCCATCGTAAAGTTTCAATCTCATCAATTTTTCATAACGCGCTTAAAGAAGTATAACTTCAAAAATAATAAAAATCCCAGCAACATAAACTAAACGGTTACTTGAACAGGCCTAGCTCGGTGACACTGACATAGTCTCTCTAGACAGTCTAGAGTCTAGACCATCAGTTTAAGTAGGAAAAAAAAATTGAACAGCGAAATTTCTCTCAATATTTCTATTTATTATTTTATGTTATATGTATATGATTAAAGGACAAAAAATATGAACTGAATAAATAATTAATTATTTTAAATATTTATATAGGTAAATATAATTAATTATTTTAAAATAAATCTATATTATTATACAAAATCTGGTTTATGGTCTGGTTTTTACGGATGTTCCGTTATAACTACTGAACCATGCGTACGATTGACTTGAAACTTGGATCCATGTAGAAAATACATGTACTTAATGGATAGGCTAATATTTATATGAGTGTTGGACTCCGTACACCGTTACTCCCTACTCCGTTAATGATGAGAATCTTTGTGGGGGAGAGAAATAATAATGTTAATTATGGCCAGCGAAGCGGACGGATACAACTAGTAAATAATAAATTGGATTTTTTCTTTCATAGAAAGTCGATCCTATGTTTGGTTAAAATTCTTCATAATTAATTTTTGCTTATACGTTGTCGAATGGTTGTCGAAACTAATTGTTGGAAGCCAACGCACTAAATGCTGCTTTTACCTGCAATGAAGCAGTAGCTTAGCTTTCGACAATGACTTGTTTGAGCAGAATCTACCATTTGGTATTAATAAACTGGGCAAGACATAATGCACATCGACCTCTAGAAAGAGACATTCGGCTAATTTCGACTTTGTAGAGCGTTGTCCCTTTCGCACTCTTTTTATACGTGCGTGCGGGATTCGAACGCCGTTACTCAAAATACAGAAAAAACGTTTTTTCTGTATTCTGAGCGCCGGTACTGCACTTGATGAAGAGAATCGTATCGGTCGTCATATTCTTTGCGCAAAGACTACATCAAAACTATTACCTACATAATATGTTTTTTTTTGAGAGGAAGTAATAATTCGTGGCCCGGAGGTCTTTCTAGTTTCACCAAAATAGGTGGGCGAACAAGGCATCAGCCAGGAGGAGTGGGACTCTCCGAGCACTATGGATTATGGATGGACTATGGATTACTTAAAATTCGTTCTCAGTGGGCGCCTATGTATAATTTCAGAGATCTAGTGATGAGTGAGCAATATTTCGGTATTATATTTAATTTTAAGGTCTTACTGACATTACTATATTAAGTGTATAATCTATGGACATTACATTAAGATTTGATAAAAAATAATAACAAGTGTTCGAATTTTTATAAAGCGCCATCTAGTGAGGATACGGAGAACCACTAACTCGAGTTCACTGTGAAAATTATTAGTTTTTCAATACGTATTGTAGATGGCGCTTAAACAGTTTTGAAACGAGAATTGGTCGACGGTGCAGTGATGGATAGATGCTTGATCAGTGATCGTGACATCGTAACAAACCAGACTGGCAATCAATTATTCTTAAATCATATAAAAAAATTAAGCTTAAATTGTCCAATGTGTGATTCTTGGAGTATCTAGCGAGCAATAACGCTGATGTTTCTTTTTAAACTACAGAGGGTTTGACTGCCTGTCTAATTTAAAATCGAATTCCATAAACATCACAGCGGTTATTCCATCCCGCAACTTGCTTCGCGCAGAAGATGGCGACTCTTAACCTTGTTCTCTCTCTCTCCTTTTTTAACATAAGACTTGGAGATTCACAGTTCGAATTGTAAAACTCTTCTATTTTAATTTGAAATGTGTTTCAATGGAAATATCACAACAGAATAAAACACCGAGTACACTTAGCATCCTTTATTGGAGCAAACAATGAAATAGTCATAACTAGGACTGCACAGCCATGCCGACTATAGGCGATCGCACAAGGTTCGGTTCCCGCTGAGCGCACATCACGTAGAACGCGTGTGGATAGTTAACTTCCAACTCCACGTCGTATTTTGTACACGGACTCGCTGGAAGAACATATAAATCATTAGTTGTTTGACGACAAACATCCTTCAGAACTGGAATTACTGAATTAGGATTTGTTCTATTTTGATTTAGCAATAGATGTTGTTTTGGATTGAAAATTGGTTAGAAATTGGTATAATGGTGTAGCATTGATATAGAAAGACCAACCAAATAGACTGGAAAGAATCCATGCATGATCTGGCACTTAAATAGCGGTGACGTCAGAGACCGTTATCGTACTGGATTCGAAAGGTTCTATGTTAATTATGTATAAAATTATTTTTCGGTAATAATTACTTTTAGTACTATTTCTTAAGTTCATGTATCTGTTGTGCTTACACTATGATTTCGGAAATGAAGGGAATCATTCATGTACATTGATTAAATGTAACAAAGAAGTAGAAAAATATTAAAAAGCTCTCTGAATTTCTATTGCTGTCCTGATTCTAAAAGAAATCGAAGAATTACTGTATATTGTACAAAAATACCTTAGTAGCAAAATTATTCGATTATATCGAAAAATATCCTAGAATATCGTGGCAACCCAGTAGCAATTATTCGCAGTATCAGTGTTACCTTTTCTCGAATTGTTTGTTGAATCGGGCCTCAAACGGACCTCATGCAGGATCGAAGCGACGTAAGTGTCATCGCATTTTTGACTCACACCGCGGAGGTCGGCCTCCCCTGGTACGAAAAGGTAAGAGCTCGATGTCTGAAAAGTAAAACAGGCTATTTTACTGCTCAGGTTGGTGGACGAACTTACGGCTCACCTGGTGTTAAGTGGTTACCGGAGCCCATAGACATCTACGACGTAAATGCCGTCACCTACCTACCGAGACATAAGTTCTTACGTCTCAATATACCTAGTTACAACGGCTGCCACGCTCTTCAAACCGAAACGCATTACTGCTTCACCCTCTAGGCACAAGAGGTCCTACCACGACTGTGAGTTTTTAGCCCACACACTTATTGTTGGTGTTGCCGTACGATGATAATATTATTATATCTTTAACCGATTTCAAATGAAAATAAAACATGTAGTTCTCGATTCCGACCATTTTTTTTAAGTCCGCGCGGATAGGTACCACCACCCTGCCTGTTTCTGCCGTGAAGCAGTAATGCGTTTCGGTTTGAAGGGTGGGGCAGCCGTTGTAACTATACTGAGACTTTAGAACTTGTATCTCAAGGTGGGTGGCGCGTCTACGTAGTTGATGTCTATCGGCTCCAGTTACCACTTAACACCAGGTGGGCTGTGAGTTCGTCCACCCATCTAAGCAATAAATAAAAAGGTGCCGATTTCATTTGGTTCACATCTGTTGAATATTTCTTCTTTCAATGTTATCACGATAAATGAATCGGCTTCAGCAAAACGGAACTATGTAGCTCCGAATTAAGATTTAGACACTTAATTAAATTACCGCGATTATGGTAGAATACCATCTTCTTAATTTAACTATTAGAACACGACCGTTTGTGCTTTCATGGGCAAACGAACTCACTGCCTATCTGGTGTTAAGTTGTAACCGGAACTCATAGACATAGCACAAATTCCGTAACTCACAATGAGTCTCACTAACATTTATGCATAACTTCATCTGTCCCAACCCTCAAGCCGGAAAGCTTCACTGTTTCGTGGCAGTAATATGCAGAACGGTGGTACTTACCCGCATCGGCTCTCACAATACTCTACGTCCAGTAATCACCTAAGATGATTATATTGTTGCTAGGCGAGATCTATCGTTAAACCAAGTCAGTATGCGAAAGAAAAATACACTTTAAGGCACCTACCTGTTGGAGAGAGTTTGCCAAATCCACCTTCCTGATAACTTCTCGGCTTGGAACTAATAGTTTGGCACAAACGTTTTTCCCTTGGTCTATGGCTTGTCTGAAAACTTCAGGATCTGTGAATTTCTTCAGTACCTCTTTCAGTCCATCAAATTTGTTTGGAAGAACTACGACATACGAGTATTCTCCACCTCTAGCCAGAATTTCTATAACCTGGAACAGTTAGAACTGTGAATGTTTCTGTGAGTGATACAACGATGTACACAATGGATAAGCCTCTATATTCGCGCTTTTAAATCGCCATCACGACCAAATGCTAATACAATGAAGTAGTAAATTTCACGTCCTTAAAAATAAGGATGTGGAGAGGCTTTTTGGTGAGCCAAATATTCTGGGGGAGATGAAGGCACGGAGGCTCGGATGGCTCGGGCATGTAGTACGTATGGAGCAGGATCGGGCTGTGAAACGGGTGTACGCGGGTGTACCGGAGGGACGCCGCCCCGTAGGGAGGCCCAAGTACCGCTGGTCTGACACTGTGGAAGGAAATTTACGTGAGCTCCAAGGTTCGGATTGGCAAGGTGTTGCACAGCGCCGGGATGAATGGCAGAGTTTATTGTCGGAGGCCAAGACCCACTTGGGGGTCATAGCGCCAGCTCAGCAGTAGTAGTAGTAAAATTCACGAAATAAATGAAACATCACGATTTCACTCTAACAGTCCTACAACCAGTTTGTGTGGCAATCAAATCCTCGGCTGTACATTTTAATACACATAAAGTGGATTGTGAACTCTGATATCGGTCTACGCAAATAAATAAACGAATAATGTATCTAGGTACCTTGGCGTTTATAGATTTAACGTCGGCATATTTGATGATACCTTCCCCGGCCGCCCCGGGGATGACTGTGACAGTCTTACCGGTTTTGAACTTCACCACTTTGCTGCTCGTGAAAACGAATCTATCGTCAAATTTAAACTGAAAATTTCAATTTATATGAATTAAAACGTCGCGGACTGCTTCAGTGTGGGGAAAGAGATGAATGTATAAAAGTGTCATTGAGAGCAGGAAGCGTTGGCCAGACCGCCAGCTCACTGAACGTGGACATTTATACCTTTACTAGCTGTACTCGTCCGCTTCGCTGTGCATTTAAAATTAACATTATTATTTCTCGCCCCCCCCCCAAAGATTCTCATCATTAACGCCCCCGCAACTGGTGTAAGGAGTCCAACACTCATATAAATATTAGCCTATCCATTAAGTACATGTATTTTCTGCATGGATACCAAGTTTCAAGTCAATCGGATGCATGGTTCAGTAGTTATAACGGAACATCCGTAAAAACCACTGTAGATATATACCTATATATTAGTATAGATGAGTAGAGGTCTCATCTAACTGGTTATGTATATTGATAGGTGAATCTTCATAAGTGACACTCATGTTCGTCAGCTTGCATCTTGTGAACACGGGGAGGCAGAAACTGTTCTGTTCCAACGACCATTACCAGCTATTTGAAAGGTCTAATAAAAGCCAACGGTCCATGTTTAAAAAAAAGAGAGAAGAATTCGACTACTCACACTTAGCTCGTAGGTGCCTATAAAATTCAGTCCATCCTTGTCCTCTATTTTTCGACTTGAAACGAGGTCTTTGAATCCACCCGTGCCTTGACTTTTTACCTAATTAATAAATAATATCATTAACATTAGATAACAAGATTGCAGTGTCTAAAGCCATATTAATTAATTGGTTAATGAAGAGTGTGTCTGTTACTAGTATTACCATTCTCATCTTCCACATGACGATTAAGCTCTACCTAATTTTTGATCAAAAACTCGGGTCGCAAGCGACCTTTAATCCTACAACGTAGAGCTAATACTTACATAATCGTTGATTTCTTCAGCAGCTTCTTCGGGTTCACTGTAGTCTACCTCCCCGGTCTCACCACCAAAGGTCTTTTTGTATGACTTTTTGAAAGCGGGACACAGTTTGTTGTCGTCGTCCGTGTAAACTTTCAGGTCGAATTTCGGTGAAGCTACAAGGTCTTCACTGAAGTACTCCTCTCTTATATACGGAAATATTCTACGTATCTAAAATAAACATCAATCTGTTTATTACTTAATTAAACCTAAGTCGTTTGGTGTAGTCACCAGCTATAATGGTGGTGGTAATGGTATATAGTGATGGATTGAGGATCTGTGTATTTCTTATCAAGTAATGGCTATAAATCATTGTAATGGGCATTCCAGCCCGTTTTCTCTAATGTAGACTAGATGTGAGGAAGAGTTGTGTTTATGTCAGGATAAATTTTACCTGTTCCTTATTATCCAATTCTAGAAGATCAAGAAGCTTTTGTTCGTTTTTCTTTTGCGAGAATAAGGCCAGCTGACCCAATGCGCTTAGCAGCGGGAACACAATCGTGACGAAACTGCTACCGGGATACCTCAGTATGCCATTCTGTTGAAATAAAATATTACAGATTCCAATTGGTTTAAGTTAAACTACTAGTAATATTCCATTAAATTGGCGTGCGGCTGTAGCCTTAGCGAATATTCTGGGGCATAGACCAGTCATCGTCCTCGTCAAACCCGTCGCTTGCGACGAAGGGCTCGACGAGTAAGTTAACCCTCAGACACAGGCCACTGAGTTTCTCGTGGGATCTTCTCAGTGGGTCGCGTTTCCGATCCGGTGGTAGATTCTGCGAAGCACGGCTCTGCTAGGGTTCGTGTTAGCAATGTCATCAGGTTTGAGCCCCGTGAGCTCACCTACTAGGCTACGCTGATATACCCAGCTGATCTCAAGGCGCTCAGCTTAGGTAGGAAAAAAAAGGGGCATAGATCCTCTGGCACCAAGGTACCTCTTTCTTTCCATTACTGCCGCGAATGACTCATGAGCTCTGGTTTTAAAGGTAGAACAGTCGTTAATTGTGACCTCGATTCCATGATGCAAGGAAGGCGTCGGTATTGACGTTCTGATGTCTATGAACCAAAATCGCCAATTAACACGATATCGGGATTCGCTAACCATCAAAAGTTTCATAGTCTCGTCTGAAAAAGTTGAATCCAAACAATAGAGAGCTTGCCATGTAGTTACATGAGTTAGACGCGAAAACAAGGTATTTCTAAGTTGGGGCCGTGTGAGTGAAGTATTAACTCGAGGTCTCTTACAACGTTATGAAAGCCACAAGTAAGTACTCACATATATAAATTCGCCAGTCAGCCTGTTGTTGGAGGTGGCAAGACGATTCTCCAATTCTCGTAGTGTTTGGTTGTCTTCAACAAAGATAAAATGTACGGAATCTACTTCTAAATATACAGCTTAGTCTTTCCTATAACTTTTTTTTGGAGTTTACTCCTTTAGAATCGATTTACATATATAGGCCCGGGGTATGAAAATTATGGGGACCAAAATCGTACTAGCATGTCACACGAAATGCGTTATGCGCCTAGCATGTCACACGAAATGCTTTATGCGCCTGATTGGCTCCTGATTGCGTGATGCGTGCGCGCGCCAATCAGGAGCCAACGCGCGGCCGCGTTATCGCAGGTGACGCCGGGCTGCTGCGCCGGCAGTCCGCCACAAAGCCTCGTACTGATCGCGCGTTTCTCTCATTATTGTATTTTCATATATTTGTTAGTCGTTTGTTTTGTGTCTCGTTAATTTGTTAATAATCTGTTGTGTATCGTGTTGTCGTAATATAGAACTATTTCTCGTATTGTTTCGTTTAATTTTTTATATCCAGTAAACTCCAGTCGTGCGTCGGAGCGGACACACACACTTTTTTTATTTATTTTTTGATTAGATGGGTGGACAAGCTCACAGCCCGCCTGGTGTTAAGTGGTTACTGGAGCCCATAGACATCCACAACGTAAATGCGCCACCCACCTTGAGATATAAGTTCTAAGGTCTCAAGTATAGTTACAACGGCTGCCCCACCCTTCAAACCGAAACGCATTACTGCTTCACGGCAGAAATAGACAGGGTGGTGGTACCCACCCGCGTGGACTCACAAGAGGTCCTACCACCAGTAATTACGCAAATTATAATTTTGCGGGTTTCAGTTTTATTACACGATGTTATTCCTTCACCGTGGAAATCAATCGTAAACATATTTTGTTGAGTACGTATTTCATTAGAAAAATTGGTACCCGCCTGAGATTCGAACACCGGTGCATCGCTCAACACGAATGCACCGGACGTATTATCCGTTAGGCCACGACGCCGCGACGACTTCACCGTGTTTTGTCCATGTTTAGCCGTATAATAATAGTTTTTTAGTGAAATATTTATCTAGTGAGCTAGCTATCAAACAGGTCGTGTTCATAAACGAACTCCGTGATGGAGTGTCGTCTCCTACGTTCTGGATTCTATTGATGAGCAGTCGTGATATAATACAATTGAAGCTTCTGTCTCAAACAGGTTAGCGGCATTCACGCCGTGATGTCTATGGGTTCCGATCATCACTTAACACCAGATGGGCGGTGAGTTTATTCACCCATCTAGACAAAGTGATTTGAATAACAAAGAAATGTGACTAACAGTAAATGATTCCTCAAATTAAAACTAGACCTTAACGTTAAAGAACAATCTTCTTTGTCACAAAACAACACAATAGCACATATTGTATTGGTCTTCTAGTTTAACATCGGTTACCATTTAAGTTTTTTTTTTTTTATTGCTTAGACGTGTGGACGAGCTCACAGCCCACCTGGTGTTAAGTGGTTACTGGAGCCCATAGACATCTACAACGTAAATGCGCCACACACCTTGAGATATAGTTCTAAGGTCTCAGTATAGTCACAACGGCTGCCCCACCCTTCAAACCGAAACGCATTACTGCTTCACGGCAGAAATAGGCGGGGCGGTGGTACCTACCTGTGCGGACTCACAAGAGGTCCTACCACCAGTAAGTTAAGTGTGTATAATTACCTGTGGCGAGCACCGAATTAAACAGGAGACAAATGAGAACCGACGTACTAAACATTGTCGAGTTTAATTACAAAACGTGATGACTAAATAAAAATTCGCTAATTCAACTTTATATAGTTTAGAGACTCGCTGTTGTCAAAAGGCTTATCTTTATTTCGTCTTTATTTGTTTTAGGGTTCAAATATTTGCTATCTATTTTAACTATACTTGAGACCTTAGAACTTATATCTGGGTGCTGCATTTACGTTATAGATGTCTATGGGCTCCAGTAACCATTCAACACCAGGTGGTCTGTGAGCTCGTCCACCCATCTAAGCAATAAAAAATAAATAAACAATAAAGTTTAATAAGATATGTTCAGAATAGCTCTGGGGTTGGTGGGGGCCGGTGCTGATGTGGAAGTCTCAGCTGTCCCTATTATACGAGAACTGTCCCACTGCTTAAGCCTGGTTGCAAGATTGACGATTCGCAGCAAATATATCCGCAGCAAATATATCCGCAGCAAATATCCGCAGCAAATATATCCGCAGCAAATATCCGCAGCAAATATATCCGCAGCAAATATCCGCACCAAATTTATCCGCAGCAAATATCCGCAGCAAATATATCCGCAGCAAATATCCGCACCAAATTTATCCGCAGCAAATATCCACAGAGTGGCACTAGCTGTCAGTGCAAGTGCATCTGTGCGTGTTTGGAAAACGGATGATTGGTACAATTTTTGTTAAGAAATCGAATAATTTATACGAAACCTCATCTTAATTAATTAATTACGATTATGGCATTACTTTCAAAGTTAAAATCTATCAAAGATTATAAAGAAAATGTTTATTGCTTAGAATTAATTAGCAGAAAGACAATAAATTATATAGTCAAGATCCGGTTTCGAACGGTTTTTTGATTAATTGTTTTTTCACTGTTTTTTACTCTTCTATTTACATACATTAAGCTTTTATAATGTCAATTAATTAGTACTTTAGCACCAACCGATTGGCACATTGCAACACACCATATTTGGAAGGGCAAAGGTCGTAGGTATTGTTAGCCGGAAACGCTGGGCATCATTGTATTAGCGATTTCGAGCAAAAACCAGTCGTACGTTCCGGGCTAGTCTGGGATTATTAAACATTTAAAAATTATAATATTCAAGCTTACAATACGACTTTGACCATTCTCTCGAAAATTCGAAGCTCTCGTCAAAAGCTCGGGTGCACGAAAGCAATGAAAACGAAATATAACTAAAATTGAATATGCAATTTCGAAAAGGGCACATCTCTGAAAATGTAAAATGTTCAGGAATGAAAAAAACTGAATATTTTTTAAAGCAGTGTCAAATTTAAAATATTCACTTTTGAGATGTATTTTAGTGTTAATCAGCAATTGAAAATTACTGGAATTATTATAAAATGGGTGTAGGTATGCCTCAAAACTACATGTATAAGAAAAAACGTATTTGACAAAATATGCGACATATACCCTTTTCGAAATTGCATATTCAATTATATTAATGGTTTTTTCATAAGACATGCTTAGACATGCTTGGGAATCGATGTTATGTTTAGTACAAAATTGGGAAGTTTAAAAATCTTCTATCAAACATTTTTGTAAACAACGCCATCTACAAGCACGACTTCAAACAAACAGCTGAGTTCCCACTAGGTGGCACTTCCTTAGTTTACCTCGTGTTGTTCTAGGTGGCGCTAGTTGCCTTAAAACTAACATCGCTACTTTTCATAAAATTAATATTATTAAAATATAGCAGTTAAAGTATAAAATTGCCGATTTGTTCTGAAAAATTTTAATTCGTTTTTTTTTTTTCATTGAACACATTTATTTAATCAAAAAATCTACCATTATTACCTATATATTGCTGCCATCTAATAGGAAGGTCATTTATGCCTTTGCGATAGAACTCTGGTGTGAAAACGTAGAAAATTGTCTAAATCACGAAAAAAATGGTAGTCCGTTGGAGCAAGGTCTTAGCGAATATGGAGGATGAGCAATAGTTTCTAATTGCAGTTCCTGTAGAGTTAAAACGTGTTTCTCGTGCTGTATGAAGTCTCGCGATATCATGGCGCAATAATGGTGAAGATCGATTCATGAGTCGGGGCTGTTTCACTGCAAGTTTTGTTATCATTGTTCGGAGTTCGGCACAGTAGAAATCTGCCGTTATTGCTTGACCTGATCGGAGAAAGCTATAGTGAATAACACCATGCCGAGACCACCAAACAGTTACCATTACCTTTTTATTGGTAAGCTTTGCTTTAGGACACTGCCGCGGCGATTGATCTGGGGTCAGGCATTGCATTTTTCGCTTACGGTTATCATAAAGAATCCACTTTAATTCATCACATGTCACAATTCGATCCAATATTCCTTCATTACTGTATCAATTCAACAAGGCAACACAAGTTTCAACAAGCATTTATTTCTGCAGATCAGTCAAATCATAAAGCACCCATTTTTCATGTTTTTTAATTTTATTGATTTGACGCAAATGAGTCAATATTGTTGGTAAGGTAACGTTAAGCCATGCCGCTAATTCCTAGGTAGTTTGGCTCGGATCGGTGTCCACCATCTCTTTCAATTCATTGTTATTCACAAATGTGGGCGGTCTCTTCCGTGTGGTTCGTTCTTCAAATCAAAATTTCCATCACGAAAGCGTTTAAACCAAAATCGCCCGGTGCGTTCATTAGCGGTCCCCTCTCCAAACGCAACATTGATATTGCGAGCTGTTTCTGCAGCGTTAGTTCCGCCTCGGAACTCGTATTCAAGAATCACTCGAATTTTCGAAGTATCCATCTTTCTTGTCTAAGTTGAATAAAAAAAACTGAGAGTCGATAATCGAATGTTGCACATTTTTTAAAAGAAAAACCTCATAGTTACCATTTGAAAAAAGTTTCACTCAAAAATCTCAAACCATGAAGGTTCTATGTCAATTCGAAGTACCTATTACAATAAAACGGCAATTTCATACTTTAACCCCTATTATTATGAAATAAAAATCATGCAATTAAAATCAAACCCATAAAAATATAATTTGCTAAGTTACTGGTGGTAGGACGTCTTATGAGTCCGAACGGATTGTGGTACCACTACCCTGTCTATTTTTGCGGTAAAACATGACAATGTGATGCGTTTCGGTTTGAAGGGTGGGGTGGGAAGTTATTGTACTGTAATTTTTTTTTTATTGCTTAGATGGATGGACGAACTCACAGCCCACCTGGTGTTAAGTGGTTACTGGAGCCCATAGACATCTACAACGTAAATGCGCCACCCACCTCGAGATATAAGTTCTAAGGTCTCAGTATAGTTACAACGGCTACCCCAACCTTCGAACCAAAACGCATAAAAATTGAGGCCTTTACGTTGTAGATGTATATGGGATCGAGTAAACACAACTCCAGGTGAGTCAAGCAATAAACAATAAATAAATAAATAAATAGCCGTTTCTTGAAACTGCTGATGTGACAGGTGGCGATATACCTACTGTATGTAGTTTGAACTTAATCGGATTACGACCCAGTAAAGGATATTATTTATGGATAACACGAACAAACAAAAACTGGGCTCTTAATATTTACTTTTTGTATATGATACCTATAACTTGAATGTTATGGAGAATAAAATTGTGGAGAAACTATAACACGCTCACTTTGAAGACCCTTGAGATGATGACCATTGTTATTGTACTTACGCAATGTTATTTATTTATAGTAATGCATATATAATAATATGTATACTGGATGTTAGGAGACCACTTCCGAAAACTAAGACAGACGATAGTACTAATGACACCTTTTAGTGTTTGTAATTCATTTATTCATTTTTTTATTCAAGCCTCTTAAAATACAAACACGAACAAGAATTCTTAACACTAGTATAATAATATACATGGCTTTTTTATGAGGTATACAATAACAATATTCCCTGACTTTTATGCTAGGGAAACCTGTGTTACAAAAGTCAGTGGTTCAGTGCTAGGTCACCAGGTAAGTAAGTTAAAACCTTTGATGATGGGACGGAAAAAAAATAGATCCTTATTAAAACAAATCATATTTTTAATACGTTTTATTAGCATTATTTACGCTCCATCATGTTAGTACAGTTAAATGAAACAATAGTTTCATAAAATTACGTTACTCTACTAAAATCTGGATCGATTTTGTTCCGTCCCATCATCAAAGGTGTCATTAGTACTAGCGTTTGCCTTAATTTACGGAAGCGGTCTCCTAACACTCAGTATAGTATTTATAGTACTACAGTAATTCATGCTGCAGTGCACGACTATTACGTATAATAGAAGAAATCCATCAAAAGCTGAATCGCGCTAACGAGATTTACAAGATTAATTTACTTATTTACAAGTTAGGAACATATTCATCCATGGCTGAGCCCTCGAGTTTGCCACATGTCATTGAAAGATTTTCTGGCCAAAAATAATACCTCCATCCTAAACAACGTAGTGTTTGTTAATGATTTAATTTGACTAGTATTGTGTATCAGCTACCTATATGTAGACTAAGCCGGTACACAGTTGGTTTCATTTGAAATAATAAACAATAAACAAATAAACGGCCGCGCCGGCCGCGCCGACGAAAACTCTAAAAATTAATAACTCCTAAATTAATGAAACGTCCCAAGTCCGTCGAATCAGAACAAAAGCAAAAAAAATTAAAGGTTCCCTTCGTCGTAATTTCCCTTAAATAAATCTACAATGATTTGAATAAAGTTCCTATTTGTCCTGGTGCCTTGGTGATTACGTTCGCCTACTGTTGTTTTTGTGTTTCACTATGGAAACTCACTAGTGAAACATTCGTCCTTTTTATTGCTTAGATGGGTGGACGAGCTTACAGCCCACTTGGTGTTAAGTGGTTACTGGAGCCCATAGATGCAACGTAAATGCGCCACCCATCTTGAGATATAAGTTCTAAGGTCTCAAGTATAGTTACAGCGGCTGCCTCACCCTTCAAACCGAAACGCATTACTGCTTCACGGCAGAAATAGGGAGAGTGGTGGTACCTACCCGTGTGGACTCCCAAGAGGTCCTACCACCAGTAATTACGCAAATTATAATTTTGCGGGTTTCATTTTTATTACACGATGTTATTCCTTTACCGTGAAGGTCAATCGTGACCATTTGTTGAGTACGTATTTCATTAGAAAAGTTGGTACCCACCTGGGGTTCGAACACCGGTGCATCGCTCAACACGAATGCACCGGACGGACGTCTTATCCCATAAGTCACGACGACTTAACAGGCGTTTTAAAATAGCTTGAGTTCTTAAATAATTTAACTGAATAGTTCCGCTCAAAATTTTCTATGAAAAATTAAAAGGGTCAGGGGAGCTCAAAGTAGAACCGAATGATGAGAGGCAATATCTCTAAAATCCTGAATGCAGCTGTTGGACTCCGCTGGAGTAGACACTCTGCCGAGACTGGAGCAGAGCTTTTCCTATAAGCTTATACTTAGCGATACTACGGAAATAATTAGTGAAGCATCACTAAAACTAGTTCCGTTTCGTATAAAAACATAAATGGGATCGAGTTCCCGTAGTAAGAAGTTACGTCTCAGGCAATTTTCTCAGCGATTTCGTAACGTCAAGACGAAAAGGCGAGTTCGTAAATAGCTACACATCGCTTACGTTATCGTTTTACGATAATGAGATTTTAATGATTTGTACAGAAATATTTATGTATTTTGTCCATAAAGAAACGATATCACAAGCACTTAGGGTTAACTCGTATCTAGATCCGTTCTAGGTATAATTAAACTTACTAGAGGTCCTGCAGTAGTCGAAATTCGACTATAATTAATTGGAATTGTATGTTTGTACACAATTATGATTGTATTTTATACTTCTATAATCACAAATTTCGCCAAGACTACACTATAAAAAAGATTAACAAAGACAAACAATATTTAATCTATTCACAATTTGACAACAGACGCCAGAACAAACATTTGACAATAAATAGTATGCATGCGTGTGTGCGTCAAATACATGGCGTGTAGTGTGTGTAATGTTTTCTTTATTGATTTAATGTATCTTTTATGCATTATTTAAAAAAAAATATTAGCGTTGTGCACTTCTCCTCTATATTCTGTATAAGTGTGAAAAATGTCATACTCCTCCGTCCGCGCAATTTTCGTAAAAAGGGATACAAAGTTTTTGCTTCACGTATTAATTAAACTTATAGTTTAATTGAGTAGATTTTTTTGCATCGCTATGGTTGCAAATTGGATGAAATACATGTAAAGGATTTAGATTTAGTTATTTTTGTACGTCAACCGCGTGTGAACAACACAGATTTTTTTTAAATAACGATTGTGCCTTAAACATCCACGTTAGTAATAGGTTAGTAGTGTAATTGTTTAATTTTATATATATATATTTAATTATTGCTTAGATGGGTGGACGAGCTCACAGCCCACCTGGTCTTAAGTGGATACTGGAGCCCATAGACATCCACAACGTAAATGTGCCACCCACCTTGAGATATAAGTTCTAAGGTCTCAAGTATAGTTACAACGGCTGCCCCACCCTTCAAACCGAAACGCATTTACTGCTTCACGGCAGAAATAGGCAGGGTGGTGGTACCTACCCTCGCGGACTCACAAGAGGTCCTACCACCAGTAAGTAATATTGTGAATAAAATTATTTCCTTACATTATAAGTTAAGTTCGATTAGTTTTCGTTGTCGTGTTGTTTTGTCGTATAATTAATTGTAAGGAACGTTGTTGTACAAATTCAGCACTATTTGTCTTGTTTTGTCGTGCGCACATAACTTATGTTGCAAGCCCGATTTTGTTTCTTTTTACTTGTGTTTTTTATGTATCTTTAGCTTGTGATGTGTATTGTGAGCCTAATAAATAAATAATAAAATAAAAAAACCTAATTAATATAAATTGAAACCCATACTATCATGTTGATGCACAGTTTAAATGCGTAATGCGTCTGCTCTATCCTTTAAACATTCTCATCGCGGCAGAAATAAGCAGATTGATGACGGCTTTCAATATGCCCTGTAATAGGATGTAGATTAATTATAATTGATTAATGCTAGAAGACTATATTATTATGACATTAAATAATTTCATTGATATACCATTAATCGAGCATATTAGTAGGCTACGCGTAGCTACTATCGTACCGCGTGTTCTGGCCTCTTTATAAATTGTTGAGACGGTAGATGTTATGTAGTGATGTCTCTAGGCTACGAAGATGAGGATCCTCATATCGTATGTCTCTTGACGATAGCTAGTGGTCGCCCAGCTGTTGAAATTCGACCATATTTATTAATTTAAGTTATAAGTTTGAACATTATTATGGTTCTATTGTCAAAGCCTTTACTTCTATAATCACAGATTTCGTTAAGGCTACAGTATATACAAATAATATTAAAGACAAAACAATATTAATGTATTCTCAATTTGACCACTATTGACCACTATTTGATCACTATTGACAAACAAAAGATTATTATAATATTTTATATGCGTGGGTGTGTCAAATACATCGTAGAGTGTGTTATGTTTTGTTTATCGATATAATGTAGGTATTTAAATATTTATTAAAAAAAAAAATAGTATTCTACACTCCTTCTTTATATTCTCTATAAGTGGGAAATTTCATACTCCTCCGTCCACGCAATATTCGTAAAAAGGGGTACAAAGTTTTTGCTTCAAGTATTAATATATAGATAACACAGAGTGCATTGACCTCGCAGTCATACGCAACTGTATATGTATAGTATTCGTGTGAGTCATATGTAGGCCTAGAGGCAGTTCAAAAATCCAACGGCTCAATAGTTGAACGAGAGCCCGGATTAGACGGCTAGGGTTGCCACTTCAATTCTAGTTTAAATTTAACGACTGTCTGTTCAGAATTGCTGTATTTTTAAGATTTCCTCCAGTGAGTCTTATAGGATGCCATTATGCAACTATGCCGATGTAAAGCTCTAAAGATAGGTATACATTTTATTTAGGAAATATTTCTTGAAACATGCTTCATAGACGATTTCATCGACGGCCTATTGATATTAATACTTTACGAAAAACCGTAAGTATCACAACGTGAGACATGACACATGAGGTCGAAGTCTCAATAGCGGTTCCACGATTCCACAGAAACCCATTTCTGTTTCGCGGCAAAAATAGGCGGGACGGTGATAAAAATATATAAATAAATAAACAACGATCGATTCAACCCTATAAAGAGACTTTGAATCGCTTGCCAGCTGACTGATCCACTACAGACCGGCTCGTTTACAATGCAACTTCGACTTTCCTTTTAGTAACCTACAAAAGGGAGCTTTATTTTCTTGGCCATAAGAACGAAATACAAGTACCAGTGTTTTCTATCAAACAACTATAGTATTTAAATGTTTCCTCAGTAATGATCATATTCGGTTGTACATAGTTATACCACCTGCAAAACTATTACATGCCTACATCAAAACGCAGTGAGTAGATTGTAGGACGTATTGTGAGTCCGCATGAATCCCAACGCTCGGCCTGATACTGTCGCAAAACTGACGGCTGTCACTATCCATACGATTGAAACATCCTAATCACACAGGAGCCGGTCACCGTCGACGCCCTAGACACGTCCTTACGGAACCATCAGATCCAATAACCTTTGCATTAGATACCTTTAGCTCTAACACTAGGAGTAGGGACCCCGGTAACCGTACTCGTCGAACTCGACAAAGAGTTCGACGTGCAACCTGACCCGTGTTTCAGCCCGCTGAGTTTCTCGCCGGATTTTCTCAGCGGGTCGTGATTCTGATCCGTTAGTAGATTCATTCGCAAAGCAGCTGCTCTTGAGTTGTTAGGTCTCCTTTGGAGGCCCCGGGTAGCTGTTAGCAAATCCCACCCCTCCTTGCTGAGCCTTTGCTCGCCCTCCTGCCCTGGTAAAACTGGAAAAGCTTCCGGGCCAATAGTAATCCCTCAAACATAAAAAAAGAAACGATTGAAACTCAAATAGAAGCACTTACCGTATGAGAAGCTACGGTGACTGGCATAAGCGTCTGCGATCATCAAAAATGAAATCGAAGTATCTACCGCACTGAATGTAATACGATTATTTTAATATCAAAAATAACATTTTAATGTAGAATTATCGAATAAGCCGCGATCCGCACACCGCGGCCGGCTGCGACGACAGACCCGCTGGTTCCACCACCACTGTGCACTTGTTCATTAATGCTTTATAATTTTATGGTGTTAAAACATTTTACCAACTTTAAATTGTGATATGTCGGTACCTACTGAGTTCGTCTGTGTTTTGAATATAGTTGTATGTTTTTATCAGAGACCGGTCGGAGTGTTTCCGTAATTATGACAACATTTAATTAATAAAACGGGTCGACATCGCGTTTCTCAAATTTCCGCTCAACGCACAGATCTGTAAAATGCGTTGGGGTAGTTCAGTAGCGAAGCTGCGGCGATGTGGCGAAATATGTATATTAACTTGCGAACTATGCGCAGGGGTCACATTTTTTTTTATTTTTTTTTTTTGCTTAGGTGGACTGACGAACTTACAGCCCACCTGGTGTTAAGAGGTTACGGGAGCACATAGACATCCAAAATGTAAATACCGCCACCGATCATGAGATAAGTGTTATAAGGTCTCAGTATAGTTGGCCGTCTGGTGTAGTGGTAAGTGACATGGTCACTACACAAGGGGGTCGCGGGTTCGAATCCCGCCAAGAGAAGATATTTGTATGATAAATATAAATGTCTTTTCCAGGGTTATGGATGTATATTAAATATGTGTATGTGTATAACAAAAATCTTATATTTATTTCCTTTATCTGGTACCTGTAACACAAGTTCTTTACGAACTTATCACGGGACCAGTTAACGTGGCGTGACTGTTAGTAAATATTTATTTATTTATTATAGTTACAACGGCTGCCCTTCAAGCCGAAACGCATTACTGCTTCACGGCAGAAATAGGCGGACGACTCAATCATGAATCGATTACAAATAGCAGACTCGATAAAGGGCATATAAAGTATATCAAGAATAGCACGTGTAGTATAAGTGATTCCGGACATTGTTTCCTGCACGTGTAGACTATTGCTTTATGGAGATAGCTTATCACCGTTGCCTTGTGTATCGAACAAACAAATGTTCCAGAGTCAGTGGAATGCCACATCTTCTTTAATTCTAAACTCCACCTTTCAAATATATTAACAAGAAGGAGGGAGATCTCATTTCCTGTGGGACACTGAACGCGTCAGCAGTGTAATGTTTTTCACAATTTCTGCCGTCAAAATAAATAATGTCTATTTGCTTACATGTCGAGGATTTGTGTGCTGACGTATTACACGGCTTATTTACATGTTTACGCACAGTTACGGTCGATAGAGATGTTTAGGGTTTCATTTGATTTAACGAGATTCTCGCATATTGCTTATTTTAGGTTCTGTTACTGTAGAGAATGGAGGGTTCTGTACAACTTCAGCAATTTCCTATATAGACTTGTTGCTTATTGGTCCAGATCGAACGCACTTAAGAATAAATATGTTATGGAACTTTTTCAATGTAACTTTATCTACATTTTAGGTAATAGCTTTCAAATCTATGCTTCGAAGTTGTCGGCACTATTCTTTGCATGTTTGTTGTATCTTTTTTAACTTTGTGATTATAGAACAATGTAACTATTACGGTGAACGGTCCACGTGATGTTATGTGGCTAGCCAAGTCCATAGACATGACAAAATGGCACCACCCTCTTTGTGTGATGAGGTCTAAATTCCAATTGTATAGTATTAACGGATGTCCTACTCTTCCGAAAGGAACCCATTATTTATTCCTAAATAAGGTCCTAATTCCCTTAATAAATAAGGTCGTAGTAACCTACACAAACTTGTAATATTGGTAAGATCAGCACTTGTAACGGGAACGAGGGACTGACCAATATAAGGACGGCTAAGAACTGGATGTGTATAGCCAAGACCGTAAGACATGGGAATACAAAGAAGAGATCTATACTGAACATTAAGTGACTTAAGGTAGAAGAAGAAAATATAAGAAGTCCTGATTCACGACTGGTTAACCCATGATTGAAATAAGTCTGTTATTGACCAGAATTTTAGAAAATTTAGCGAGTTGGTCGCGCCTTTGGCTTCACTGGTGTCCGTGATGAGTGTGTCGTTATTGGTTCCTCGCGTCATGCCCTTCTGCCCGAGCGTAGGATCCTAACCTAACGAGGAAGGGGTGATGTGCTTACTAGTTTATCACTTTGGGCTGGTGTAGATCCTATGTGGAAGCCACACCGTAAGCGTGTTACGACTAGGACGTCAATAATCAGGTGAGAGGTTCCACTGTTCATTCGAACGCACTCCAAGATCAAAAAGAATCAACCAATCAGTCAACACAAAAAGTCTTTACCAAGACAATCTTCGTGTACATTCCATTGAATGGTCTGGAGTTCGAGCGCCGAGTGGCAGGTAGGGTTGCATTGTGCTCCAGTAATTGTGCTGTTGTGTGGGGCGCCGCTATTGATCGGCTGCAGATACTCTCCTTATTCAACCATTGTTGGATTTATACCAAGTTTGTTTTGTGTATAAAATTTAAGATAAATTCATAAGAAAAATTTATTACATCTGATGGGAGAGCTGCTGCACCAAAGCGTCAAGTTGTAATTTAAAATCTAAGTTAGATTTTCTAATCTAAGTTAGATTTTAAACGCTTGAATTTATTACTAACTGCTTCAAGATTCATTATTAAAGAGCGCAGAAATGTAAAAGCTTGCTCGTTCCAAAGCCGAGCACTAAATAATACTGTCGCCAACCGGTCAATCATCTCCACCACCCCTACACACTGGTATATTCTGTATCGTTTGTGTGGCTTTCTACTTTTCCATCATGTCAATGACGACGACTGTGCCTGATGTCGCATCTATTTTACAACAACATACCTATAAATAATGAAGGAAACAATGATGCACTACTTATGTAACTATCGTAGTATCTCAGTGTCTGTGCTAAATAATAAGGTTAAAGTATGAAATTACCGTTTTATTGTAATAAGTAAATCGAATTGACATAGTACCTTCATGGTTTGAGATTTTTGAGTGAAACTTTTTTCAAATGGTACCTATGAGGTTCTTCTTTTTAAAAAATGTGCAACATTCGATTATCGACTTTTATTCGTTTTTATTTATTTAGCTTACACAAGAAAGATGACTACTTCGAAAATTCGAGTGATTTTCGAATACGAGTTCCGATGCGGAACTAACACTGAGAAACAATATCAATGTTGCGTTTGGAGAGGGGACTGCTAATGAACGCACCGTGCGATTTTGGCATAACGGCAGATGTCTACTGTGCCGAACTCCGAACAATGATACCAAAACTTGCAGTGAAACAGCCCCGACTCATGAATCAATCTTCACCATTATTGCTCCATGATAACGCGAGACCTCATACAGCACGAGAAGCCGTTTTAACTCTACAGAAACTGCGATTAGAAACCATTCGTCACCCTCATTATTCGTCGAACCTTGCTCCAACGGACTACCATTTTTTTCGCGATTTGGACAATTTTCTACGTGATAAAAAGTTTTCTTTCCAGGAGGCAGTACAAAATGCACAGCACAGTTTGTATAATCTAGATCACCAAAGTTCTATCGCAATGGCATAAATGACCTTCCTATTAGTTTTCAGTTTTCACTTTTTCATTGCAAATCGGCAATTTCATACTTTAACCCCTAATAAAAGCTAGGTTGTTTATTTCGATTACCACCCTTTTCTAGCTAAGCTATATAAATAACCATATAAATCCACTTCTCAAATGTTTTTTTAAAGCCCTTATCTATCAGTCGATGTATCCAATTCGCTCCCTAAAGTACTTGAGACTCCTATTTGCAGTTGCCCCTAGAACGAATGGTCCATGAAGACGGTATCTGTTGAAGAGATAAATGCAGGTAAATCTCGTCGAGGGGAAATTTATATTATCAGTTGATTCTTTTACTTGTGAATGGCGGTTACTTATTGTCGTAGATAAGAAAATTGGGTTTACATAAAATGGGGCCAAGGGTGGATGTATTATATCTAATTGAACATCCAGAATTAGGGACTATCATAATTAGTAGTAAACTTATTGGTAATAATTAAAATTTTATAAAGTTTTCATGAATATTTTTGTATCTAGTTAATTTGAAAAATGGTCTGAATCTTATAAAACTCAAATTCACTAAAAGCCATGCGACATATTAGGATTGTATCTTACCTATTCTAAGATAGCAATACGTTTGTCGATAAGACTATGAAGACCGAATTTAATTTTATAAAAGCAAGAATATTAAGAGGTTCTCACATACATCTCAATTTTAATACTATAATCCGAACTCCAACCCAGTAAAGAGCCATAATTTTTGAAACAAATTTGAAATTCTAAATTTATCGTTCATAATATCTAAAATGATAGCTTTCATTTCCTATATTAAAACTGCAGCGCTACCCGGGAACGGATTAAAATATCCCGGTCCCACCCGATGTCTCGGATTGCTTGATTTAATAACCTTCTGTAGGATTTATTAAAAGTCCCGGACGATTCTGCGGCGCTTTGACATCTTAAAGGCTCCGATAAGTGATTGTTGTGTAGAACTTAAAATAAAGAGCTTCTGTAGCGTTCTTGGAAAATATAATACTAACTTTCATTTGCCTCACATCTCAAAATTATTATAATCTTTTGCAGTGTATTTTTTTATTCTGTTTATCTTCATTAATAGTTCGTGTTTGAAGCTAGGCTAGCCATATTCCATTAAATACACAAACATCTAATTGAGCAGGCAATAAAATGTAGATTTTTTTTTATTGCCTTTGTAGGCAGACGATCATACGGCCCACCTTATGGTAAGTGGTCACCGTCTCTCATGGACGTCAGCAATGCCAGGGGCAGAGCCAAGCCGCTGCCTACCATAAAAATAGATATATAAAATAGAAAATAAAATTCGAAGGTTTTATCAACAACAAGTATTCTATCACAATCATTACTGAAATTGATGTTGTGAGTGTTCAGTAGACATCGGACCAAAAAGATTTTAAAATTGTTACCATAGCTCATTCGATGGCATTGCTCTTATTAAAATCCTTTCAAATTAAATCCCTTTACATTATTTTGTTCGATTTGGGTTCAGTGATTCATGACGAGGATTTGAATATGAGAATTTGTGGGTTTAAAATAAAAGCGCATATGGTAGAGTTGATAGGAAATTGCATTTGAACAGAAGGTGATATAACTTCCAGACACTGAAACTTTTGTAGTCCAAGAAGTAAGGAGACTGCATCATAGTCATAAATCTAACTTGAAACTTTTCAATCATTTACTACATTTATTTAAGCAGCTACCTGCTACATTTGAATTGTGATCACGAAATAATAAACTAATGTTTCTGAGGCGTGTTAAGAATGTATTTGTCGTTTTTCGCTCACCAAAAGTGTTCTTTGACGACTATTATTAAATATTTATAGCGTAAACAGTTTCATTTCTCCTAGATAACGACTTCTATCTTGAGAGGTGATATGAATCATCGTCGGGTCTTTTTTTATTGCTTCTGTAGGCAGATGAGCATAACATGGCCCACCTGAAGGTGAGCGGTTACCGTCACTCGTGGATTTCAGCAATGGCAGAGACTACCGCAAAGTGTTCTCCGTAATTCTCGTTTGAAGAAAGATATCTTATAGTGCTCGGAAAAAGCCATGGAGGGAAGTTCATTCCAGAGTGGGATGAGACGTAGCAAAAAAGATTTTTAGAAACGCACTATTGATGAACACAGCGATTCCAGATAGTATGGACGAACTCTGCTACAGTGGCAGGATGTACGATGCTAAAAAAGAGATAGAGGGATCAACTCGAATATGTCTTATTGCATTGGAATAACAGCTCTATCTCTCTCGATATACATTCACAGGTCCAAGCCATCGCCACTATATATCTTATCATTTGCAAAATATTTACATAAATATTCAAATTCATTGTTGTTTAAACAAATAAAAGGCTATGAAATTGCTAGATCCAAATTGAACATAAGTTGTTACTTTTAAATTTCAGTACTAAGTTATTTGAGTACTAAATTGGGAACAATGAATGCACCATAAATAATATCGTTTCACTGTTATTTTAAATGTTGATTGGCTCACTCTTCAACCGCCTTGTATTTTCGAAAATACTTCGTTGACATGATAATAAACAGCGACGCGAGCCTTGAGGGCTTAACTAACCATAGTAATTGGTAAATAGCTCAGCTATTTATTTATCGAATGTGGAATCCAATAAATTCGACAACTGGATTCAGCGAAACGTGAAGTTTGGGCGCACGCTGCGTGGCTATCGCGATGCAATAGCTTAAATTAAATTTGGATTTTTGCATTGTTTTAAATCTTGTGTTGTTTTTGGGCATGCATGATAAAATCAACTAACGTATAAGGCTAACTTCACAGCATACTTTATAGAGCTTATGATCAAAAACGAACAATACCGTGGTTAACATTCGAAACAATTTCTGTACATACTTTTTATCTATTTCTTCATCTCTTTCTAGATCATCTTCGTCATCTATTTCTTAAAAAATCATATCTTAATCCCTTAATCATCAAGAAATATCCAGAACAACATACTATAGTATATGTACCTTCAATCTAGATTTTACCAGGCATCCAATTTAGTCGTGCCGTTTTATCGTCGTATAAAAGAGGAGGGAGGTAATGCAAGGTGACAATGCAGCCGACGTATTCTACGAGCCTTCCGAATTGAATCATCCGGGAAGATTGTCGGCACCTCTACTGGAGATGAAAAGAATGAAAGAACTTTAAAGGGTTCTGCGAGGATTTTTTCCAGGTTTCCGATTTTACTTAAATTCTCAGTGACCCGTTTGAATAAACCAATGAAAACTAGGCTTTGTTCGAACCAAAAGACATCATGAGATATTAATTACTCTCAACAGTGTTGACAGAATGCAGTAGATTTTAAAATGGCTGCGACCCCAACCTTACTTACGAGGAACGTAAATGCTATACTGTTGTTGGATCCACCGTTAATCAAAAAATGATGTGTAGTGTCGTTGGACACCGGATAGGAACGAAGTTCCTTATTGTAAAAATATTAATTTTAAGTTCTATTCGAAGTATAAAGAAAATAATTATTCGGGTATATATTTTTTATTATGATTTTTTTATTGATAAAAAAAAAAGATATTCCAAAACAAATTAATAATATACACTAAAAACAATAATCATCGAAATCGATTGACGTGATATTCAGTTATTGAGTTATTTATCTATTTGTCGCGCACGTACTTAATGCAAATTTAAGGCTTATATGGTTTTCTCATGGATACCATTTTCAGAAGTGGACTAATTGGAAATTTAAATGAGACCAAACGGAAAGCGTCAGCTTTCTAATAAAAAAAAATCATCAATATCAATTCACCTAGTCAAAAGTCATGAGGTAACAAACATAAAATCTTACGTTACGGACGTTTTTTCCCGGTTAGGGCACCCCTCCGCATCGTCCCATAAGGAGCTTCGTTCCAACATATATGCAGATTCTTTCTTTATGAAAAAACCCTCATTATGAATCACTCCCGTCTGCGAGAAGCTGCAAATAGCCTACCAGCGAATAGGTAGAATTTAAATAAATCACGGAACCCAAATCAAAAGAAGAATTTTAATGGAAGGAATAACTTCGAATACGAGAATGTTTCAGTTCAATAAGTTCATAATGTTTTTGAATCGAGATCAACTGATTGCTGAGCACGTTAATTTTACTAATTGTCATCATTGATTCTTTTGGATTTCTTAATTACTTAATAGCTATGAGTTCTTCTACCTTTTAT
Source organism: Bombyx mandarina (assembly GCF_030267445.1). Classification (NCBI taxonomy): domain Eukaryota; kingdom Metazoa; phylum Arthropoda; class Insecta; order Lepidoptera; family Bombycidae; genus Bombyx; species Bombyx mandarina. The sequence goes on from NC_143210.1 coordinate 14,801,851, forward strand.
ATTTTTTATTGCTTAGACTGCGATATCTCGGGTGGCTACGGTCGTTCATAAACACCAGCAATGGCAGAGAGAATGACTCACACTTTGAATCAATCAGTGAACTGATAGTATTTTAAAAATAAATAATAGTTTGAAAAAACTAAAAAAATACGCTTTTATAGAAAATCCAACTAAAAAATAGAAAATCAATTTTAATAAATTTGAATTAAAAATAGTGTTAGGAAAAATGATTTTATTGTAAAAAAGCGTGGGGTGCTTTTCAGGATATTTTTCATTTTTTAATTAAATTTCAATATTTTCGATTTATTTTTTTAAATATTGTATTGTGATCGGTCCTCAATAAATATGCAAAATTTCGAGTTAATCCGACGTTTTGAAGGGGGACAAAATGTTGTTCAAAGATTTCGTTACAAACTAACATACATACGCCTGAAGCTAATAAAAGCGTATTAAAAATAGACAAACCCATAGAGTCTGTTTCGTCAGTTCTGTTCGGGACTGTTCTTAGTCAGTCAGAATTGTTTATCAAAACGCTGCTAGAGGATAATTTGAGATACAATAAGTTTGTATTATGACATCCAAGTGGAAATGCTTTTTTTTATTTTTCTATTTGAATTTTTATCTATTACGCTATAGTATAGGTATTTGGTTTTAGGCAATCAACCAATCCCAAAGTAAGTTGAGATAATGAACCGCCCCGACCAGTCATTACCCGCGGCGCCGCGCGTCCCCGCTCTCCTGTAATTATCTTTTCGCGCCATTTGTCGCGACGATTAACAATTTGCTGTTAGCTTCGTATTAAAGTGTATGCTTTAACAGTAAAACAATTGTCTGTTTTTTTTTCGTTAAAGCGTTGAATAATCAAACCCTGTCCCTTTTTTATTTTTTTAAAAGTAAATAATTGTTTAGCTATTTTTTAGTATGATTGGGAAATGAGAATGGCGCCAAAGGAAAAATACCTAGCTTTTATTGTTTTAATGCTTTCATTTCAGGTAATGTTTTTTTTTGTTTTCCAAGTGTAAATGTAACTTTAGTCTTGTGTTATTCAAAATGGAATGTCGGCAATAATAGTTTTGTCAATATCATGTGACCGATCCACTGGCGATGCACTTAACTGGAATTTGTATTTCAAAAGAGATAAAACTTAATGGAAGCATTTGAAAAAGATGTTTCCTTGGTCTGGTTCGAGATTGTGAAAATTTTGGGGTCGTAAAAATATCTTAGTATTGGGCAAGTGTGGTGACAATATTAATTCATTCTTTAAAATTTTATTAGTTACACATTTTTTTTATAAACGATTTTAAAAATACAATTTTTAGAAAACAGTGTATAAAAATAGATTTCCGCTGATGGTGGTGTCTACGACACAAGCCACCAATGGTTAATTAATTAATTATTCATTCTTTATTGTTTAAAATGGGTAAAAATTAATTTTATATACACACACATTTTAAATTTTATAAATATAAGATCCTAAAACTGTTGCTACTGTTGTACGCTGCACTGTGCACCATTGTGCTGCAGAATCCTTTGTGAGAACGCATTTAAGGGTCCGCTGATATCGTGATGTATGCCATTCGTCTGCAATGGAAGCCAATAAGGAAAAATCTCTCCCTTGGAGATGTTTCTTACATTTTATTACAGTCATGCTCTATTTAATGGTAATTGATTATTTATGGTATTTATCCGGTTAGAGTAGTTTTTTATTTGCTTTTAGGAAAAATAATAGTGTTGATAAAACGTACGTACGGTTCTGTTCGAGAGCTGGTACAATATTATTTGTACTTCGACCTTTGGCTTTGTCGTCCTCCGATCAAGCTGCTGGCGGCCGAGAAGGACTTCCTTGAATCGTCGCTTAAACAAGTAAGTTTAAGTATAAACAAGACGGATTAAATATTTGAATCCTGATAAAGAAAGATACTCTGTCATTGGTAAGGGCTCTGCAAGCCTTTTCCCCTCGCGCGCTTATAGTATAAGTACTGATTGCATATAGAGCAAAACTCAGAAACAAAAAAAAAAGGCTTAAACAAGAAGAGATCTAATTCTCAGAGCTAGTGGTATTTCGAAATTTCCCCTGACCCCTAAGCTCCACCACTGATCTATATCAAAAAATACATTTACAATAAATAACAAGTGTTAAAGATAAATGATCCATGTTATTTTAGTTATTATGGTATGTCTATGAAAACAACATTAAAATAAAATTATCTTCGTACTACAACCACAATCAATGTTCCACATCGAAATTTTGGAATATGTTAAAACATTTTCAAGCTGAAAATCCAAGTTCAAGCGTCTAAGTTTCTGCTCCTGACAGTTTTGTACCTCTAACTATTACAGTCTTCGATGCTGCTGTTAGGTTAGACGATTTTGAACCTAAACTCAGTCGAATAAAGTTTAAGTGGTGTACAGTTTTATGTTTGTTGCTTGCTCAGGTGTGACTGGATGTGGTGTGAGTTATAAGACGATTAAATTTTGTATTTGCAGCTGGTAATAAAAATATAGCATAGGAATCCCTTATACTTATAATTTTTCTAGACCATCATGCCACCCGGTATTGAAACCAATTTGTGATGTAGATAGGAGTAGTGACAATTGTTTAGCCATGCTACCAATCCGTACAGGATCCCAAATATGATCCGAAATATTCGAAATAATAAATAATTTTATATTTTGTTTATAATGCACTACAGTGAATCATTACATTACATCGTGAATTATTGTCAACCATTTTGGTTACATTTCTGCAAAAATTGGTGATTCCCATAAAGCTAACAGGCATCTTTCTTGTGCTTCCCACAATAGTATGATTTCAGCTTTAAATTGAAATATGTTATCGAAATTTATGTCAAAATTATAAATTACTGTACCTACCCGTCCGTTTCGCTGGGCATTTAAAATTAACATTATTATTTCTCATTCATACAAATATTCTCATCATTAACGTCCCGGCAACTGGTGTAGGAAGTTCAACACTCATATAAATATTAACCTATCCATTAAATACCTACATGTATTTTCTACATGGATACCAAGTTTCAAGTCAATCGGATGCATGATTCAGTAGTTATAATGGAACCTCCGTAAAAACCACTGTAGATTTATATATTAGTATAATATAAATGTATTTTTAAGTTACGATCCGCTCATCGGCTATGCTTTAGGTCATATGCGAAATTTTAAGCTAGCGTTAAATTGTCAGTTCCGTGTCATGCCGCGTTTTCCTGTGCTGCTATTTTGTAGGCTTTGCTTACTAGTCACAATTTCTCTACAGTTTTAAGGCAACATTAGACAATAATCTGTTATGACGAGCTCGAAGATCATCACACATTCAACTTAATACTTAAAACAAGGATCAGGTCACAAATTTTGAAGTTAATATAACTACCACTACTACTAATACAACTGATATAGGAGAGTTGTAAATGTCTCTCGAAGACACCAGCGTCAAGTTATTTGTATTTAGTTTGGTTTTAGCATTTCACGAACATTTCCAATTTAGTTTAAGTTTCAAACATATCGGATCTTCTACTTATTTATTCATTGTACAATTTCTATTGAGCTGAAGTTGGTAGAGCACATTGAATTTAGATAATAGATAGTTTGTAGAGCGGTGGAAGGGTTTAGAGACTAGTTGCGCAGTGTGGCGTGAAACAATTTATGTATGTTGTAGAAATAAACGCGAAACGCCTCGCGGTTTCCCTCACAATAAAATTGTTAGTCTGAAAGAACAGGTCGCGTTTTTCTATTGATTCGGTAACTTTTTGGCCTAGTATCGGGCAGTCCTATAGCAACTGTTACCATGGAAACTTTTCATATCCGTATGCATTGATATTATAAAAGATATGCTAGATGAAAAAATCGTCCCGGATAAGATTTCATTGCAAATGCATTCTTAGTGAGTGCCTGCATCGTAATACGAGTATCTGTACCAATTTTTATAGTATATCTGACTCATAGTGACGGAGATCGCGTGATAATTATCACTGGTATTTCCGTTTTATATATACGTACAGATCTTATATACAAAGCTACAGTCACAAGTATGTGACGTCATGAACCATGTGATCCTGTCGAGGGGAGGGATTTAGTTGTTTGACAGCCAAGAGAGCCAGGTGGACGGATGCCAAGAGAGAGGATTATGGGAGATACTATGCTGTGTACATAATTTTAGTAATGGTGTTTATGTGGAAATTTAGTTCTGAAATTAATGAGAATAATTGCTCCCTTCATTAGTCTTATCTTATCTGTCTCGAGGTGTAACAATAATGAACAGCAGCTTTTGTAGGCAGCGGCTTGGCTCAGCTCCTGGCATTGCTGAAGTCCATGGGCGACGGCCTCATTCAGTGGCCTCAAGCTTTCTTCTTGTGTTATTCTCATGCTGATGTGAGACAAGTGCTCTAATTTATAAATATTGAATAATACCGGTAAATCTGAACGAATCGGGCTCAGATCTCGCAGTACTTTCATCATCATGGTCATTGGGTTCTAATGCCAACCATAATCAACGATGATTTATAATGTGTAATACCTCATGAAAAATAATTTTGTAATCATGATAGAATATATCCTAACTTTACAAGCTGTTTGCTTTTCGTGAGTATATGGGAAGACTCTGTCTAACCTGAAGGTGCGTATTAGTTTAACACGTAGACACATTTAACTGTAAGTAGATAATCATGAGGTAAGTGTATGTAAAACTGTCTTAGTTTGACTTGTTTAAATCAGGTATAGAAAAAGTAGAAGGCACCAGACCGCGTGGAAGGTTGTCCATGCGATGGACCGACCAAGTCAATTTGGCAGTTGGCGGTTGTTTGCATGAGTGTACCAGGCTCACCACAAACCGGGAGAAGTGGCGATTACTCGTGAGGCGCATAGCATCTGCCCACAGCTATGATACTGAATGACGACCACGACCGCTCTGATAAGAGTGATACGACAAAGGAGATAGACAAATAATATGATGACACAATTGATGTTACGCAGGCGTAACAATTCATAGATACCAGGTAAATGTCAATGTCACCGCTAACCCGCTACCTCTCGCGAAGGGCTTTCTCCTCGATCTTCGTAGATCAGTCTGTAAGTTTGTACGGTTGAATACTTGCTTAGCTTAGGCTGTATCCACGCGTTTTATGTAAGATCATCCGGGTGATGGAAGGCCGGCCATTCTCGACCCACGGTGGTTCTGACCCAGCGGGGTATTCCGTAGGATAACCCATTCTAACCGGCGCCATCTAAGCGGGCTTCGGATAGCCTGCCGACTGAGAGGACCGGTGGTCGTGGCGACGACGACCGCCGGTCCGGCATCCCGAGGGAGAGGGTGATGGGAGAGATGTGCTCCGCACTAAACACTTCGCTTTCCCCCCTTTGCCTTATCACGAGTTCTGACTCATGCGAGGTTCGGACGTGGGTTGTTGAGCAACAGGAGGTTTTAGTTGGTTTGACTCCGACATGCCCCGCCCTCCATCCCTAGTGGAGGGCGGAAGTCCGGCGATTTCCGCCTGACCAAAAAAAAGCCTAGGCTGTATAATGAGCTCTATTTTTTTTCCTACCTAAGCTGATATCCTTGAGAGGCTATGTCAGCGGAAACTTAACTAGTAGGTGAGCTCACGGGGCTCAAACCGGAGTATTGCTAACACGAACCCTAGTAAGAGCCGTGCTTCGCAGAATCTACCACCGGATCGGAAACGCGACCCACTGAGAAGATCCGGCGAGAAACTTAGTGGGTTGTGTCTATGGGTTAATTCACTCGTCGAACCCTTCGTCGCAAGCGACGGGTTCGACGGAGACGCTGACCAGTGCTTGTGTGCCAGTTGCTGTGTCTGAAGGTAAGTGAGCTCTAATGGTACCAGCATCTTCTTTTTTGTGCTGTGAAGCAGTTATTCCCAGTTGTAAGTAGGGCAGGGAAAACGTCACACAAAATGTGTTTTATGTCGCCTGCCGCGAGGTGGTCCACAAAGTTTATGGACTAAAGTTCTTGTAGTAATTAATCACCGAGTTGGCAATGACTTCGTTTTCCTGTCTTCAATAGTAAAAATATACCAATAGCCTATACTTGACTTATAAAAATTACTAAACACCACAAAATAAAATTTTACACCAGTTTTCAGTGAAACGAACTGAAAAATCTGAAAATTCATACCGCGTACGTATGCGAAAGAGTAAAAAAATATGAAACAAGTAAAACTACCCCGAAGTAGTGGCGAGACAACATGCGCCTATCGACGCGGACGACACAAAAATTTAGGGTTGACACAGCTTTACATTTTGTGAATGGATTCTTTTAGTCGAAAAAATATTTAAATAAATACCTAGCTTAAATTTGGCGTCGGTATGCCACCTACTGGGCCGTAAAAATATAACGCCGAGCAACGGGCGGCATCAACTAACCCAAACTAGGGCTTCAGTAGCCCAGAGGAACTAAATCGCCTCTGAAATTCTGCTGTGGAAGGACGCGGGAAACCACCTCTAGCAATTTTCCCAAGAAAACTATTAGGTATGTATTCCGTAAAGGTCACGATCCTCAGTACTGAGGAACACGACGCAGGGAGGAGAGCTTAAATAGATGCAGAGAATGTAAAGAAAGAAAGGCATTCATCCAAATTCACTTCACATATGGCCTCAGTTTATCTTTTACTGCTGGAAGAAGAGCATATTTTGAGCCCGTACACGTGTACCTACCTCATACCGGAAATATCAACCTAAGTATACCTGTCCATCTATTTCTGCCGCGAATCATTAAGCTGCTCCGATTTAAGGCGTTCGACGACTGATAATTCAATGCCTGATGCCTTTCTGTTCAGTTACGTCATTTTAAGATCAAGTTTTCAGAGATGTTGCCTAAAATTACGAAGACGCGACAACTGTGGACGTGCGTGTCGGTAATATCGTGACATAAATATTAAATTTATCCTTTAATATTTCGTCTTTGTACCAGAAAATGCTTCTACGTTGATCTGCTATTTTGTTTTAATGTTGATAAATGATTAATCATCCATGTTATTTCCAATGTTATCTTAATTAATTACCGTTCAATAACAACATGCATTCCAATATTCTATCTATACCATAGCGTCTACTGAAATCTTATCAAAAATAAACACAAAGAAGCCAGATCGATTTTTGGAAAAAACATTGAGTTGATGCTGCAGTCTCTGGAAGGTCATCATCATCATTCTTTCCTATTACCCTCTGCTGGGGTGTAGGGCTCGAATCAAATTTTTCCATTTACATTGGTTCTCTTTGATAGGTGGGTATTGGGCTTTCTCAAAATGTGACCAATCCAATGCCACTTCCGCGTAAAGATCTCCTTCTCCATTGGTGGCCGCTTAGTGATCCTCCACAGCTTTTTGTTAGTGATCTTCTCAGGCCAAAAGATCCTTCTGTGGAAGGTAAACCACAAAAACGAAAGCGATCAGACATTACAAATTATGTATCTATCTTGATACTTGAAGTTGAAGTTTAAATTCTTTGACGCCGGTTCCAATATTCAAGTCGAAACACGCGACGAGAAGAAATTGCGGCAGAAATAAGTGGAACTGTGATACCCAACGGCACGGGCTAACAGCATACTACCAGCAACTAAGCAAATACATAGTATCTAGTAATATTTTAAATGCATTGAACCTTTTATTATAAGATGTCATTCCTTCGTCGTTGAAATCAAGGAGTGTGGCGCATTTACGTTGTAGACGTCTATGGGTTCCAGTAACCACTTAACACCATGTGGGCTGTGAGCTCGTACATCCATCTAGGCAATAAAAAAAAGGTTCATTGTTACATAAGCCCGATGTCTTCGACGTGGTGAAATATAGGATTTGACGCGTGATGTAGACTTTGTGTTTAAGGGGTGGCCGCATTTAACTCGTGTTGTCTATGGATTCCGGTGAATACTTTGCACTCGAAGGCCGTGAGTTCGTTCACTCGTTTATGTAATTAAAAGAGATTTAACTGTGTTGTTTGTGTGTTTTCGGCGTTAGAGGTCTCAGTATAGTTACAACGGCTGCCCCACCCTTCAAACCGAAACGCATTACTGCTTCACGGCAGAAATAGGCGGGGCGGTGGTACCTACCCGCGCGGGCTCACAAGAGGTCCTACCACCAGTAAAAGTGACTTCAGTGAGGCATTCAATGAAGCTAAACTTGAATAAGACTAGAATAAATAAGACGCTTATACCAGAATATACATATTTTTCGTCATTTACATTTCAAATTCATTTACTGTCAAAATTGTATCCCAAAAATATTTTTTCGCTACACACGGAACCCTGTTAGAAAATGAATCTGGACTTCATTCCGCTGTGCCAAGCGTTTGTACGCTGGTGGCGGTGAATAATATATACATATGTACATACACATACATGCATGTAGCGCGGAAAAGGTCGTGGCTTGTTATCCGACTATGACAAGGGAAAGAGGTTTATGAATTTAGGAGTGTGTTCGTTCTCAGATATAATAATACGTGCGTTTACACTAGTTCAGATGTAAGTCTACCTGTCGTAATATGGTAAATAGAATCACACTTCTCTATCTGTGTTTACCCAACGTTATCGCTAATTGATTTGACAAAAATAATAATTAATTACTGACAAACCACTTTTATAAATAATATTTATGTAATAGTATTTGGGGTCTCGAATCTTTACCAAACTAGTATAATATACCAACTAATTGGATAATCTATATATTAATACGTGAAGCAAAAACTTTGTATCCCTTTTTACGAAAATTGCGCGGACGGAGGAGCATGAAATTTTCTACACTTATACAGAATATAGAGAAGAAGTGCACAATGTTAATATTTTTTAAATAATGCATAAAAGATACATTAAATCAATAAAGAAAACATTACACACACTACATACCATGTATTTGATGCATACTATTTATTGTCAAACTTTTGTTCTTGACGTCGGTGGTCAAATTGAGATTAGATTAAATATTGTTTGTCTTTGTTAATATTTTTTACAGTGTAGTCTTGGCGAAATTTGTATAAAATACAATCATAATAGTGTACAAACTTACAATTCCAATTAATTATAGTCGAATTTCGACTACTGCGGGACCTTAGAAAATAATTTTCTCAAAAACAAGGTTGACATTTGACTACATAACTAAGTAATAACTAGTGTAATCCGGTCACGCTCCGCTGTCACTATCGCTAATGATATTATGCTGTAAGCATCAATACCTATGTTAAAACTATTCATGAGCCACTTGTCGTACGTTGATGGTATTATGACAATACCCTACCCCAGAATAGCAGAAATAACTCTACCAAACATCGCCACAATCAGATGAATAATTTAAGAACGTAGGACAAGCTTGTAAGCTTATGATAATTTTTAAATAGCTCAAAAACTTAGATTCCCTTTCTTTCTATGAATCCGATTTAAACTCCTTGTAGTTAGTCCTCCTAAATATTTGTCAACGTATAGTGAAAGAAATAGCTCAGAGGTACGTATAGGCTCAACTATCGCCTATGTATTTTCTTATAATAAATTTAAACAATTAGTTACTCAGTTGGTGATGGCTGCGATAACAACAATTGAATTACAGATACAGTATTCATCATCGAATCTTCATCATTGACGTAACAATTATTGTGATTAAAATTTGTCCCGTAAGGTTTTATAACAGTTTCGCAACCTTCGTATTTTCTTAATCAAAATCAGCCCCCGGTCGCATCATTATGTTACAAATCACGTTTCAACCGAACCACCAATCAGCACCAATCAAACAACATTCAATTCTGTGATAATTCCGAAGAAAAATGGAGAAAATCCAGCACAGTCCGCCGTCAAAAGGTTTTATTTAGCGCCATCATTTGGCGGCGCGTGGCCGGAATCTGTGCCATTTACGCTAACCGCCACGAGCCGTTGCGTGACTCGACGGTCGTTTACGACTTGCATTACCGTTTTCCTGCTGGATCTAGAGAATTATTTATATATAGTTTTGGTGTGCTAGAACGAGCCTTGGTCTTGGAGGTCTATACCAGGAAGTCGTCGTGGCCTAAAGGATAAGACGTCCGGTACATATATAACGATGCTTAGGCGTTCGAATCCCGCCGGCAGGCATCAATTTTTCTAATGAAACACGTACTTAACAAATTTGATTTGAATGAAATATGATTGATGAAATTACGATTGACTTCCACGGTAAGGAATAACATCGTGTAATCGAACCCGCAAAATTGTAATTTGCGTAATTACTGGTGGTAGGAAAGTGAGACCTTACAACTCATGTCTCAAGGTGGGTGGCGTCATTTACATTGTAAATATCTATGGGCTCCGGTAACCACTTAAGATCAGGTTGGCCGTGAATTCGTACACACATCCAAGCAATAAATAAAAAAAAAGGTTCAATATTTGCGGAAGATATTTCGTATTTAGCTGTACTTGAGTACTTATCTCGTATGTGTTTCCGATAGCTATAACCTATAATATCCTAGATTGGGGCCGTTAATGTATAGATTGCGGCTGCTTTTAAATTCAATTGGGGCATTGACTTTATATCGTCGGATGATGTGGACGTCGCCGGAATTTCCGTAATTTTCGCTAATACTGGACTTTGATGACCCTTGTTTGGATCGATTAGGATTGGCTCTAACACCCATTTTAATTTGACGAAGCGAATTTATGTGGCTAATCGAGTTTGATCGAATTGTTTTATCACGTTCGGCCAAACGGGCTTCAAGAATTTCATCTAGTAAAAGTTATCCCAACAAAATGTACGGCCGATTAGGGCAACTATCCGCCAAGAATTTCATAAATAAATTTTTTCGTGAAACTGACGTAAGTGAAGTGAAAGACTTTCATTTTCGTTCCAAGATTGATACAGATTCTTTATTTAAGCAATAAATGAAACTTTGTAGCTTTAAGCGTAAGATATGGTAATGTTTCGCTAAGTAAACTCCAAAGTATTAACATCTTAAAATTATGTGTGGCTAATAATAGCATTGGTCTGATTAGGTATGATGGAATAAAATTATCCGACAGTTCTGTTATGATATTCTGTTTAATTGTTTTAGATTGGTTTGAAAAGTCGTAATCTGATGGTTTTGCGCAAAGCTGGGTTGATAGACCTACCCCTGTCACGTCACACACAACAATGAAACCTAATCACGAATAATTTCCAAAATCAGATGGCCTATAAATTGACTATTAATAAACTCTTGAATGTTAATAAAAATAAATACAAAATATAATATCATAATATATCCCGATATATTACAAGCAGAATATATTTGACAAACCTTAAACCCTTTTAAACTCGGGCAACCCTCTGAGGTGACCGCAAAACATCTCTGCCCCACATTAAAACGAGCCCTACGAATATTATTTAGGCCCTTTCGACTTCATATAAATATAACAAAACTGAACCTTAGCTGTATTTATTGAAGTAGCCAACTATCAGGGCTTCATTTTAACTTAAGAAGACATTACTTTAAAAATGAGTCACCTCCATAAAAAGCTCCTGCTTATTTTTTGAGGTCGAATCTAATACATGACTATGATCCAGGAAACCCTTCTTGAAAAGTACCAGGCAGCGGCTCAACTTTGCTCCTGACCACGTTAATGTTCTTGACCGTTCCTTACAAATCACCATTCGACGGGCCATATGTTCGTACGTTTATCATCAGCTATCAGCGTCCATGAACATCGTCAACACCGAGCACAGCGCTGCTTTGTGTTTTTTTTTTCGGTCCGGGAGTGATTCTTCTACTAGGCTGCCAAGCCAAGACTCGATGGCTGAAAATGTTAAAAGTGTACTCGCTAAACGAGTCTTCTGCATTCTCGCCCGATGCCTGATGCTCCCAGTTAGAGACAAAACCCGAACAAGATAGAAGATTTCGCGGTAAGCATTACACCAGATGCGCAGCTCCCTTCAAAGATACCAGGCTGACGGCGACGATGAGGCGATATTCGATCATTCTATCAGTACATCAGTCATATCGGTGCAAAAAGCTCTATCAGGCCGCCTCAGGCCGTGCTGTCGGTGTCCTGAAACATCTCGATGAACTAGAATGTCGAACGATGATGATAGAAGATGGATGGCACCCTACAGGCTCGGCGACGACAGATTGGTTCGGAGAGGGATGACTTCTCTCTCTGTCGTACCGTCAGCTCCTTCTGCGAAATATTGGACTCAGAGAAGTGAAGCATCGCCTGCCAATACTCCGTCCGGAGTCCGAACAAGGTCTGTCCTATTTGCGCGTCGAACATATGAAGCTGCCCCAGTTACGCAGGGCACCACGTGTGCTCGGTCGTGTCCTCCTCGTTGTCATAGTGGTGGCGTCCCATCACTGGTTCCATAGCTACGTCACTGCTTACCATTCTCTTAGAACTCTGCAACCGACTAGATAAGAGAGCGAGTCAATCATACATATACGCATATCACGGAATATTTATTCATTATGTCATCAACAGACAAAATTAATATAATTCTATTAAATTATATTAAAATACATAATATGGTAAATGACCTTCACAATAGGACTAATGGAATAAGAAAAATATCAAAAGGTCCGATTAGGACGTTGATTTAATTAAAAGGATGTTAAATGAACCGATACTAAGGGATGAGAATCAAATAAATTACTTATTATCGATAAATTGTATTTCTTTGAATGAAATGCTTAGATGGGCTTCGTATCGTGAAATGCAATGAAACCCTCAAAATTTTCAGTTACTCTATTTCAGTTTGTTTGAAGGAGTTAGCTCTATCTTCTGAGAGCGCTTGTAGAACAATTTGAAGTCTAACTTCCAATCTATCGGAAGATGCGTCACAGTTTGCATCGCAGTGCTCTCAGATTGAAATTCACTAATACTTTGGTCAGCTATCGGCGAATTTCCTACTAAAACTAGCAGATATTATTATTTCCGACGTTTTGAATCCATTCGTTTTCGTCGCTACGTGGATATTATAGATGGTACTCAAGAAAATCGAAAAAAAAAAACTACAAGAAACATTGAGCTGAGATTTTTTTCGTTCAAGTAGTCAATGAAAATTTATGTTTCACTTCGTTTTATATTTATCAATACATAACGTCACTGGGACGAAATTATACATACCGACAATTGTGGTATATTTTTGTATAAAATACCACCAAAATATCACCATGAATGTATATACCGCTGCCTTTTTTTTTTTTTTCGGGTAGAGGGCCGAACCTCCTACGAGGTCCCCGCGCAAAAGGGGCGCGCGGGGTATGTGAGACTCAACGATCTGCATGGTGTTGTGAGCAGACCGCGGGCCCAAGGATTTTAGAGCCCACCCACTAAACGACTCCCCTGCACTCTTACACCCGACGTCCGATCCCCTCCGAGGTCAGAACCCGGATGAGGTAGGGGGGCTACCGCGGTCAACACTACAACCAGACGGCGCGGCTCACCCCAAGGACGCCCAGCCGACGGAGCCTTCGAGGCGAATCGAAGGCTCTGAAACGTCGGCCGTCTCGGTACGGCAGCCCGTCGGGCCGCCCAGACGGTGCCGCTGGTGTCCCGGAATACCTCGCTGGACCAGAACCAGCCTGCCGGGTCGGGACGCGATACACCGTCGACCGGTCGCTCTAATCACTCCACGGCAGCGCGCTAGAGTGCTGGTAGCGCGCCGCGCGGCCTCACCCCCTCAGGTCGCCCCTTGACCTTCACCGGGGGGAGGCCGCCACCTACAGGGGCCGGGACGTACGGGCGTATTCCCGCCTCCGGCCCCCGGCTCGACGGCGACGGATCGGTGCGGAAAGGGAAGAGCTCTCCCTCTCTCGCTCCGCCGCCTCCTTCTGCGAGATGGTGGACTCGCAGAAGTCGAGCATCGCCTTCCAGGACGCGTCGCTGCCGAGCATCGTAGCCACGACGCGCGGCAGCGAGAGGTCCTCTCCAATGACCGCGACGAGGGCGGCGCGTTGCTCGTCAAATCCAGAGCAACGCGCCAGCGTGTGTTCCGCTGTGTCATCCTCGTCGCGGTCCGCGCAGTGGTGGCACTGCGCCGTCGGTTCCCTTCCGGCTATCTTGTGCAAGTACCGGCCGAAACAACCATGGCCGGTAAGCATCTGCGTTAGCCGGAAGGTGAGGCATCCGCGGTCGCGGCCCACCCAGTCCGCGAGAACCGGGCGGACCGCCTCGACGGTACGGATGCCGGCCGACGGGTCCGCCAAGCGGCGAGACCACGCCTCCAGCACGGACCGCCGAGATTGGAGCCTCCGTGCTCGAACTACTCCTTCGCCGGGGCGCCCTTCCCCCCTAGAGCGGAGGTCGCTACGCCACCTGTAATCGGCAGCGAGCGCCTCCGCCTCCAGGTCCCAGGGTGGCGCCCCAGCGAGCAAGCACGCCGCCTCGAAGGAGACGGTGCGGTATCCTCGGATCGCCCTGACCGCGATCGCGCGCTGCGGACGTCGCAGCGCCGCGACGTTCTCGCGGGTCAGGGCGTGGCACCATACGGGAGCGCCGTATAGTGCCATCGACCGCACCACCCCCATGTAGAGGCGGCGCGCCACCTGATCGGGACCCCCGACGTTTGGAAGAAGCCGGCTCAGAGAGCCGGCCGTCGCCATCAGCCGAGGGCCCAATTTTTCGAAGTGAGCGCGGAAGCTCCACCGACCGTCCAGTTCGAGGCCGAGGTACCGAAGACCGGTCACCCCGACCCCGACGCGGACGCCTCCGATCACGAGGTGGGCACCCAGAGGCGGCGCTCGTCCCGGCCCGTGAAAAAGCAGGGCCTGGGTTTTGTCGAGCGCCACCTCGAGCCCCAACCGTCGGATCCTAGTGACGACGTGTGCCACGCCTGCGCACGCCAGACGGGCAGACTCCCGGTAGTCCCTCCCCGGAGCCACGACCAACGTGTCGTCGGCGTAACAGATTACGCTCAGCCCGGGGAGGGGACCCCGTACGACGCCCCGCAGGACCCAGTCGTAGCCGATGTTCCACAGCAGGGGGCCCAGGACAGACCCCTGCGGAACACCGCGCTCGACGGGGAAGCGGAGCATCGCCCCACCGTGTCCGATGCACTGGATCGACCTGCCCTCGAGATAGGAGCCGATCAGTCGGCGGAGGTATGCGGGGACGCCGTGATACTCCAGCGCCCCCGCGATCACCGACCAGGGCAGGGTGTTGAAGGCGTTCCTTACATCTAAGGATAACGCCATCGCCACCCCGCCCCGGGATACGGCTTCATCGGAGAGGGCCCGCACGCGCAGAATTGCGTCGATAGTCGAGCGGCCCTCTCTGAAGCCGTACTGCTCCGCCGAAAGATCGGGACCCGTCTCAGTCAGGTGCCGGACGATGCGGGCCGCGACGATCCTCTCGAGCATCTTGCCCGCTTCGTCCAGCAACACGATGGGGCGATAGCCCGCGGGTGAGTCCGCGGGGCGCCCGTCCTTCCGCAGAAGGACCAGTCTGCCCGTCTTCCATTTCGACGGGAACCGTCCCGACTCGAGGCACGCTTCGAAAAGCCCCCCGAGCCGGTCCCCTAGGGCCTCGAAGGCCAAGCTCCAGACCCGGCCGTGAACGCCGTCAGGGCCGGGGGCCGCGTCCTTCGCTCTCATTCTGGACACGGCCGCATGGATCTCCGCCCCCGTGATAGGGGGAGGGGGCTCCTCGGCAGCGGGAACGCTGGGGCGACGCGGAGGCGTGCCCCACGTGGCGTCCATCTGGGGGGGCTCAAAGTCCCCCCCCGCTGCCGGCGGGAAAAGCGCGGAAACAATATCCCGCAGCTGCCGAGGCTGGAGCCGCTCGGTCACCGGGAGCGCCCACGGCTGCAGTTTTCTGCGAACCATCTTGTATGGGCGCCCCCAGGGATCTTCGTCGAGCGACTCCAGGAGAGTCTTCATGCTCTGCTTCTTGGCCTCGCCGATGGCCAGCTGCAGCGCCGTCTGCTTTTGACGACAGTCAGCGTGCAGCTGGGCCGCCGTCTCCGCGAACGCAGCGTCGCGACGACGGCGGCGGCGGTGGCGTGCGCTCCGGCGGCGCGCCCTCACGCACTCCTCGCGGAGTCTTGCGATCTCGGGCGACCACCAGAACGCACCCCCACGTGGTGCTCGGGGGCCGACCCGGGGCATGGCGGCATCACAAATGTTTGCCATGGTGCCCCGGAACCAGTCGACCTCCGCATCCACGTCCACGAGCCGCGCGGGTTTTGGCGCCCACGCAGCAACAGCGGCCGCCTCCATCAGCAACTCCTTGTTCATCCGTTTCAAGGCCCACCTGGGGAACGAACGGGGCGCACCTTGCGGGAGCTCCTCCTCGCCGCGGGCGCCCGCGGCCGACGATGACAAGGAGGAGGCGGAGAGCTCGAATCGGACGTATCTGTGGTCCGAGAGCGTCTCCGCCCCCTCTAGTACGCGCCAGCCGCGGGTGCGGCGCACGGCGGACGGGGACGCGAACGTCACGTCCACGTGAGATTCCCCGTTCCACCGCACGCAAGTCGCGACCGTGCCTCTGTTTAGGAGACAGAGGCCGGTCGCGATCGCCCACTCCGAAAGAGCCTCGCCTCGCGAATCCGTGCGGGGGGAGCCCCAAGCCGTACACTTGGCATTGAGGTCCCCCGCGACGATGACAGGGCGGGACTCGAAGCGGTGCAAGAGCACCTCGAGCCCGCCCAGAAACCGCTCGAACTCGGCGAGGCTCCTGTTCGGAGAAAAGTACGCCCCGATCACGACGGTCCCGTCGATCCTAGCCGCGACGTACCCGGGTCCCCTGGCCACCATTTCCAAGGGGGGTAACGCCGCGGACTGTCTCAACACAATGGCCACGGAGCCGTCCACGTCCCCCATCCAGCAGTCCTGGTCGGTGGGGACGAAGTACGGCTCCGCGGCGACAGCGACGTCGATTGACCACTCCGCCATGGTGTGGACGAGGAGATCCTGTGCCCTGGCGGAGTGGTTCAAATTACTTTGTAGGAAGCGATGGACGCAACCCATTACGGGGCTAAGTCCATCGCTCCCTCGTCTGTCCCGCCTTGCGGCTGCTCTGGTGCCGCGGCGGGAGCTGACTCACCGGCTGCCCTTTTTGCAGCCGGCTTCTTTTTCTTTCCGCCCCTCCTCGTTTTTGTAGAGGAGGGGGCGGATTTACACGCCGGGCCCCCGGCCCGGTGGTCGGCCTTCCTTTTAGCCGCGTCGCACAAGACGCAGTGCGGCGCGGCTGTGGTGCAGGAGGCTGCCTTGTGCCCCGGTTGGCCGCAGCGGAAACACAAGCCGCTGCGGTCCACGGTCGAGGGGCACTTGGCGAGACCGTGGCCGGTGCCGAAGCACCGAAGACAGCGCCACGGCCTGGCATCCTGCAGCTGCACGTGGGCCACTACCCAGCCCACGCGCAGCCTTCCTGGGCTGTCGGAAGGCCGCCCCTGTGGAGGGGTGGCCAGAAGGGTCGCCGTTGCAATCGGGCAACGCGCCCACGCCGTCCGGGTTCCGGAATATGTCACCCGGAGCTCTCCAACTTTGACGTCGGCGAGGGCGCAGTTGCCCTGCGACGCGATGGCCGCGGCGACCTCCTCCTTAGTTGCGCACTCGTCGAGGCCCGTGATTTTGATTTCTCCCATCTTCACGGGCCGCGCGATGCGCACCACCTCGGGGTCCGGCAGTATTTCCCGCAGACGGACCGCCAGTTTTTCTGCCGCGGCGCTGGAATTTGCGCCGGGGCATTCTACCAGGCGGGCCCCGTTGGCTGTCTGCCGGACCTTCAGGCCACCCTCCACGCCGAGGGCGTCCACATTTACGCCACCGCGCGCCTGGGTCATCACGTCGTGATACGTGATGCCCCGTTCTTTGGCGGCCGGCAGCAGCTCCACGACCACTGCAGCCGACCGCGGGGCGCGCGGCTTTCTGCGTGCTCCTCCTCTTCTTTTTTGGCCCCTCGGCTCCGCTCGACCCTCTTGGCGGGGAGCAGCGGCCGCAGGGACGGGCTTGGGGCACGGCGCAGCAGGCGCCGCCACCTTCTTGGGCCCGCGCCGCACCACCGTTGTCCAGGCCTCTTCCATATTGGCCGGGGCCGGGGGCAGCGGGCGGGGCTGGGGAGTCGGTGCCGGTTTGGCGGCGTTGACGCCTCCCTTCTTCTTTGTCCGGCTCCTGCCGGGCCCTGCCTTCGCAGGCTGGGGCGGAGCAGGAGCGGATGCCGGTTTCTTTGGGGGGGCAGATCTTGTTGCCCCCGAAGCTGCTGACCGCGAGACAGTCGCGGCGGGAATCCTCGCAGGTGTGGCTGTCTGTTTGGGGCCGCTATAAGTTTTAGCGGCCACTGTTCTACGAGGTGCGGGCACAGGCGCGCTGCCTTTCACCTCATGGGCGAGGGGCGGTCTCGCCCGCTCCACTTTGGAGCTGCGCGCCTCCTGTATAAGGAGCTGCCGCCTCAGCTCCTCGACCTCAGTGAGGCCTTCTGCTTCGGGCGGAGGAGGGACAGGGGCGGAGCCGCGTTGCCGCTCGATGAGATCGGCAACCATTGTTCGCAGCTCGGCCATGTCGACGCGGAGCTGACCGTTCTCCGCCCGAAGCAGGCCATTCTCGGCCGATACTTGCTCGAGGCGGGTGTGCAGCAGAGCCACTTCCTGCCGCAAGCCCGCCGTCTCCGTCGTCGTGGTGCGGTCCACGACGTCCTGCAGCCTTTCCTCAAGTGTGGCGGCCGCAGATTTCATGGCCGACACTTCTGAGCCCTTGAGGCCTGCAGTCGACTTGGCCGCAATGGTCTCAACAATTTTTCCGGCTATTTTACATGATCGGAGGGGGTCAGAGGGACCCACCAGCGTTAGGGATCGCTGTAGCCGCTCGATCTCTTCTATTTTTCTATAACTTTTTGCCTCACGGCAGGCGGCCCTAGACTGCGCCGAAGAGGCAGCGTCCAGTCCGCAAGACGATGGCTTGTTTAAGTCAATTCCTGCGGCGGGCGGCGCCGCAGCAGCCGCCGGCCCTTCCGCCAACGCCATGTATTTGGCGCTGGCAGGCTCACCCTCCGAGGAGTCGGACGGAGCGGAGGACGCCGGCTGACGAGCCGACTTCCGCTTCCGCCGAGTCCGCTGCCGAACACAATCAGCAAACAGAGCTGGCGTCTCCCGCCCACTAGATGCGTCGCCCCTTGCGGAGCTCCGCGCCGAGTACAGCGAGATCAAGCTCTCACAGCGCTCGAGGCGCACGGTGGGGACTCTGTCCCTTACGCGACCCGTGCTGTCGCCCCCTACATCTTGGCATTGTTTGCCCCCCCCAGAAACGGTGGGGCAGCGTGCGGCCGATCGCTCGACCGCACGGAGGGATTCTCCCCCCGCAGAGCGGGAGGTACCCTCCTGGGGTAATAAATCTTTAACAAGTGCCATTTTCATTATTCCTTTTTGATTAACCAGGGGTCGGTCCCCTGGGGTCTGGTTGGTACCCTCGGGACTGGACTCCCTCCAGCCATTCATCCCATCGCCGGGCACCAGAGCTTAGGATTGGGGCATTTTTTAAAGAGGTTTACGTCCTCGCGGCCCCGTGCCTCGCGGCCCCGTGCCTCGCGGCAGCGGCCCCCGTCCCCCACGCGGTGAGGATTACGGGTTGGCCGGCGGCCCGCCGAGTGCAACGAGCAACACGGCAGACCACCGCCCGACGCTCAAAAGAGCAACAACGACGAAGCCACGCCGGTATACCGGTACCCCCCTCTGGAGGGCGTGCCCCTGTAGCCGAAGCCGGGGACATGGCGACCAGCGGCCGGACGATGCGTAAGCAACGCCGGCTCACTTCTCCATCGAAGGGCAGGCCAAAAGTGGCCCACCACCACCCATGGGTTACGTCCGAAACAGGTCGGACGTGACCCGAAGAAAAACAAAAAAGGGGGAAGAAAGGGGACAAGAGAGGGAGCCCGAGCGTCTCCAGGAGGAACACCCTTCAGCGAGTGAAGGGCGTGGAGAGCCCGCAACTCCCCCTGCTGGTTTTGGTCCGCGTCATCCGATCTCTTTCGTTGCAAAGCCTAACTAGGCTACCCTACTCCTACACCTAGCCTACCTACCTAACACCTAGAAATCCTTGCAACGAAAAAGACCGGACGATACCCCTGGGCGTGGGACTGTTCCCAGAGGATCCCGTTATCCGCCACCTACGGACGCGCCCGGTGGAAGTCCAGCAAAACTCCCCCACAGACGGAGCCCCCGGCCACGCAGAGTGCGCGCCGGGGGGCCCGCCCAGGTCCCTCGGGATATACCGCTGCCTACCTTGAGATGTTTTTTTTTATTGCTTAGATGGTGGACGACCTTACAGCCCACCTGGTGTTAAGTGGTTACCGGAGTGCATAGACATCTACAACGTAAATGCGCCACCCACCTTGAGATATAAGTTCTAAGGTCTCAATATATAGGTAGTTACATGTCAGGCTCAAGCTTCAAAAACATAGATACTACTGCTTCTCGTATTGTTTTTTTTGCTCTGGTAGGCAGGTTACCGTGTGTTACATGCAGCCCAGCCGCTGACTACCGCTATTTTCGCTTTAAAAAATTTAATTATGATCAAAATTACATTAGCGTTATTTCTCATCTCTATAGCTTTAAAATTTGGACGCAGCAAAATCAATTTAAAACTTTGGGGACGAAAACTTTTGCTAATATTGGATTGATTTAAAAAAATTGGAGTAGCACGGACTATTGTTTTTGATAATGAGCTGGGTAATTCGGAAACTACGAAACATGTTTGCGAAGCGGCTCTCACTCTCTTAAAACAATCAATCGATTTGTTGATAATTTGTAAGTAAAACCACGGACCAATAAGCACACTGTGTTATTTGTTTTTATTTAATCTCCATTACCCGGCTTCCGTTAATTACCTTGGTAAAACCCAGTCTCCTAATTATCCAAACAAAAGGTCCTATCTGTTCATCCAGGTCTAAACTTTGTTTTTCCATCTCATACGAATATGTTCAGCAATTTTCGCGCAACAAACATGCGGATTTTAACACTATAATGTTAGTGTAGCGTAAATATATATTTTTTAATTGATGAGCACCAGTGGTTCTTTTTTCTGAACTGTTGTACATTTGTATTCAGGCCGTAGTAAAATAAGTGCTTATCGTTGCCGCCGCTGCCTATTTCCCGAATCCTGATCACGCAGGAGCTAGTCACCGTCGACGCCCTATACACGTCCTTACAGATTTATCAAAGGCTCGACTGAGTCTCTGGCGTTCTGGTGCGGTGGATCGGCCATGGTTCGTCTGTTCTCGGTGGGAAAGTACAAGTAGTAATATTTAGAAATTATTATTCTTGAGCATTCAAGTTCTTCGTTTACAGTAAGCTTAGATATATTTATAAGCGCTATATTATTTTATAGATTACTTACTTTTCCTTAATAACGCGCACCCAAATTTGTCAAATATAAAATCATGGTTCCGAAAGCCAAGAACAAAAACACCAAAAAATTTAATACAAAAACCGACATTAACCATTATCCGGCTTACTGTCAATCGTGTTGAAACCGCACAAAAACCGGATAAGATCCGAATAAAGCCGGATATAACGAGTTCTCGGTACACAAAGGAGTTCCGATTACTCGATTATCCGACCGATTCTGACAATCGTTCCTTTCATTGTCCGTTCCTGAAGTGGGTAGCCTTTTCGATTTGGCAGCGTAATATATCATTCAAGTTCACCTATCTAGATTAAGAAAGATCATTTTCTAAGTTTACATGCGTTCGTTGCGTACCTCGCTTACGTAAGATGATTGTTGCTTTAATAAGTTTCTCCTTCTAAGCTTTATACGAATAAAATTTTCGTCGTCGTGGCCTAAGCGATAAGACGTCCGGTGCATTCGTGTTGAGCGATGCGACGGTGTTCGAATCTCAGGCGGGTACCAATTTTTCTAATGAACTATGTACTCAACAAATGTTCACGATTGACTTCCACGGTGAAGGAATAATCGTGTAATAAAATTGAAACCCGCAAAATTATAATTTGCGTAATTACTGGTGGTAGGACCTCTTGTGAGTCCGCACGGGTAGGTACCACCGCCCTGCCTATTTCTGCCGTGAAGCAGTAATGCGTTTCGGTTTTAAGGGTGGGGCAGCCGTTGTAACTATACTGAGACCTTACAACTTCTTATATCTCAAGGTGGGTGGCGTTGTAGATGTCTATGGGCTCCAGTAACCACTTAACACCAGGTGGGCTGTGAGCTCGTCCACCTATCTAAGCAATAAAAAATAAATAAAAAAAAGACCTCAAATTTCCCATGTTTATTCATCTAGTTCGCTCTAAACGTTTTGAGCGCGTATGTCTCTGTGAAGATTGTACTTGTCGGCAACTACTACGATAGCTATACGCAAGCCGTAACCTTATAGAAGGGGTCGGCTTTACTTAAATAGTTTGGGTATGGTTTAGTTTAATAGAATATTGAGACAGCAACTAGGGTATTGCAAGTGGCAATATGATTTCATAACTCAATTATGGTTGCAAAGTGTCATAATTTTTAAATTAATTTGAGATTCATTGTTGCATTTTGTTGTGATTCCATGGATCGTGCGAATTATTTTCTGATACCAACTATTGTATATAACTTAGTATTAATTAAGCTGTTAACCATGAACACGACGTCCTGAATCCCGAAATTATACTACGTTTTGCTAAGTCGTCGTGGCCTAAAGGATAAGACGTCTGGTGCATTTGTATCTAGCGATGCAACTGTGTTCGAATCCCGCCGGTGGGTACCAATTTTTCTAATGAAATATGTACTTAATATGCCCTGAGCTCGTTCACCCATCTAAGCAATAAAAAAAACGATAATTTTAATTTAATCAACGACTAAATATTCAGGCAACTTACAACAATTTAACTCGGCAGCCAACCCTTATTGGTTTCAAATCACTGCATAAAGTTTTACGTATCTCGCTCTACATGTAGAGCTATCTATTTAATCATGGCGGCTTCATTTGATGCTTTCTTAGTTTGATCATACAACAAAGGATAATTAATTCGTCCTTATGTTACCTCAACAATCTGTTCAATATATAATTTAATGGAAATAAATAATTACTGGTGATACAAAGCTTTTAGTATATTATATAATTTTATTATTTTATTTATTATTTCTATTATATATATATATATATATATATATATATATTATGGTTTTTACGTGTACTAGACATAATAACAACCACACTTTTACACTTCAACTACTCGGAGAGTACCGTAGACGGTATACTATTTTTTCTTTAAGCACAATAATATTGAAAGTAATTGAAAGGACAGCACCGAGTTAAACTTACAAGCTTAGTTTAAAATCAATTAATACTCAACAAAACGAAAACGCAAAGCTCAAAAGCTTCCGCTATTAATACGCATCCAAAAAATCTCATATTGAAAGCGTTGCGTTTCGAAGCTTTGTTGTTTTACGGAATATTGTGAAAGGGTGGAAAACGAGTGTCAAATAAAAATCGTCATTTTTGATATTTCGCTTCGATCCTGTTTTTTCTGCTTTCTGTTTTTTAACATTTCGTTCATTTATTGATGACGTTTTATGTTTCAAATCTCTCGGAGTGTACTTTTGGTGGTGGGTTGTGTCCTAATTCGGTCAGCGCCGTCTCCCCTCTGTTCTAGCTGCGGAGACATCGGGCTCCTATTATAAAACTGTCGTTGTTTAAATGAGATATCAGATGTTATGTTAAGTGTTTACCGAGCCCAGAAACATCAGTTACAACGTAAGCCACTTTAAAACTCGAGGCTTACGTCTCGATTACATTATTTTTGTGAGTGTGTGTTGGTTTTGTTTTTTATTGCCTTTGTAGGGAGACGTGCATACGGCCCATCTGATGGTAAGTGGTTACCGTCGCTCATGGACGTCAGCAATGTCAGGGGCAGAGACAAGTCGCTGCCTACCTTTAAGTACTCTCCAATGTGTTTTATTGCATAACGATATTTCTTCATCGTGGAAGCCATTGGTCAATAAGTGTACCTACATCATTAGAATAATTTGTACTTGAACTGATTTGAGCACCGGACTATTCGCATTGCTAGATACGACTACACCGAATGTGAAACATCCGTATAGGTCACCACAACTCACCTACTGAGTGGTAAGTGGTCACCGTCGTTCAAGACATTAGCAAAACCAGGGGCACTAGTAGCTGCTTGCCGCCGAAACTTAATTCAGTAAAAATATATTGTTACATGTCTCTTAAGCTCCAGACTTCGTTCTCGAGTTTAAGTTTAATGAACTAAATGCTCATTACTCATCTCCGTAGCCGCATTATTCTCAACGACAAGACAACTTCACTTACAAAGTTCCGAAAGACTCCAGAACACATAAAGTCACAAATATCAAGTTGTACTGTCAGAATTGACAAGCATTTGATAGGATAGACAGAGCATATTTTATTTAATAGTATAGATTACTAAATTTTTTTTATTACCTAAGCAATGATCTCACCACTGAAGCAATGATCACAGCCCACCTGATGTTAAGTGGTTACTGGAGCCCATAGACATCTACAACGCAAATGCGCCACCCACCTCGAGACATAAGTTTTAAGGTCTCAGTATAGTTACAACGGCTAACCCACCCTTCGAACCGAAACGCATCACTGCTTCACGGCGGAAATAGGCGGGGTGCGGACTCCCGAGAGGTCCTACCACCAGTGATTACTAAATCCTGACACGAACGCCGATGCTAACTTTGAGATGAAAACTTGAAGTCTCAGGATGACGTTTACAGCGGCTTCTCTTTACAAGATCTTTTTAATACTTATAATTTTAGCAATTTGCAATTAAAATCTAAGTCGACGAAAATTATGAGGCACGAAATGTTAGAACACAAATTTAACATAATGAATTAGTACTATTAGAAGCTACAAATGAGAGAAAGATATAGGTCGTCATCCTAAATATCCTATTGTGCCTTAACAGTTGCATTAGTCATTATAGGTTCCTTAAGGAACGGTCTCACTGTGGACATCTTTCGGCTGATGAGGATGTTGTCTTCTCTAATTGAACGATATTAAGGCTATCACTAAATTGTCACTTTATTCTATATAAGTAATTTAATTTATTTAATTTAACTAGGTATGCCTGTGGTACACGAGTTATTGTATTTTCATAATTATTAAATTAGGCCTATCCACTTTATCTTAATGCTGTCATCATCCGGTTCTGAAGCAAAATCCCCTGCCTGGTTTTTCTTGAGCACTATGACCAAAGCTGAGAGGTTTAGTGAGAGTCCTAATATTGGCTTTGTCTCGAGGTTATGAGCGACTATGAGGACTCATCGCTGTTATATTTGTAATAAGCGGGTACTTATAAATCCCATACATACGACTTATGAATTCGCTATTCTGCACCTAAGCCCGAGATCCTAAAAGTTGAAAAAGACTTTACCGAAATGACGAAATGTCTTTCGAGTGTACACCCTATATGCTAGTCAACCTAAAGGAGTAGAAAACCCATCACAACTGTCAAGGAGCGCTTACCCTCGTCTGCTTGGCAAAAAAACTTTACTGTGCGTAAAATCAAGCGTTTCTAGCTACGAGAATATATGTGAAATATCGATGTGATGTTTGTTGTCCAATTTCGTATTAAAAAATTACATATATAGAAAACGATATGAAGACAATAATAATATGAAAATACTTGAACGTTCACTACCTAAATTTACACTTGCATATTATTGAAGAATAATGTAGACTGTAATAATTTGTTATAAACACGTTCTTTTTAAATATACATGATATGTGAATATGTATTTAAATATTATTAGAGTATCAAAATTAGAAAAATAGCGTTGTTGTTAACTCTATTTACATAATAAATAATTGTGCAAGTTAAATAGATGTAAACATCGTTTATATGGTATAGTTTTTTTGGTATGCACGTATCGGTGAATAAGTGAATTTGATACAACATGTGTGTAGTTCACTTTAAAGTGAATTATTCATCATGTTGTTAACTTTTTTAAACTTCTATTCTCTTGCGAAGCGGTGGTGCTTCTGGTTTAGGGTTGGAACAGTAATCTATATGTTCCTAGTCTTGGCACAAAGACTGAGACAAAGGAAAAAAAAAAAATATTTATTACTTTTACAGTGTGTTAGTTTAATACATAAATATAAAACAATTTAAAGTATAAAAAGCTTATTCGAAGTGGTCTCCATTGGCTGCAATACAGTCCTTTAAACGTTGAGGCCAGTTATCAATAGAAGCACGCACTCTTTCCATGGGGAAATTTTTCACTGCCAATCGTACGGATTGTTTTAGGGACTCCAAATTATCACGGCGTTTAGAGCAAGCCGTACTCTCTAAAACTGACCATAAATCATAATCCATCGGATTAAGATCGGGACTAGACGACGGCCAGTCTTCAGCTCTGAAGAAGTCCGAAACGTTCGTTTCCAACCAAGACTGCGTAGACCGAGCTTTATGACCTGGCGCCGAGTCTTGCTGGAAGGACCATTCTTGATTATTGAACATGGTGTTGTTAAGGGGCTTCATTCACTACCTTCTCAAGAATGGTATCTTGATACACTTGTGCCGATGTTTTGATACCTTTTTCACAAAAGTATGGCTCAGTCACTCCTTCATAGCTAATACCCCACCAAACCATCACTGAAGTTGGATAGTGCCCACGTTGCACTCTGTCGACTAATTGGGAAGATTTCTTAGAGCTTTGAGCATAAATACGGTCATTTTATTTGTTGAAATGTTGCTCAATTGTAAAAAATTTCTCATCCGTATACAAAATTTTTCTATGACCTCCCTTTGCGTACCGCTTCAGTAGTTCTTTCGATTTTACCACCCTATTCTCTTTTAAATTATCAGTTAAGAAATGAACAGTACGTCTCTTAATAAAGGCTGCAAGTCCTAAGTCATCTTTTAAAATACGCGACATGGTTCTAGGTGTTATCTTCATCTCCCGATATAAAATCTTTTGCTTTCGGACAGGATTTCTTCGAATTCTTTCCTTTACTGCTTTGACCACCTTTTTCGTACGAACACTACGTGGACGGCCAGATCTTTTTCTGTCACAAACAGAGGAGGTCTCATTGCGCCTATTAATAGCCCGGTACACAAACATTTTACTAATACCAAGCGAATGGAGAGTTTTAAAAATTGCATTTAGCTCCATACCTACTTTGTGCAATGCAATCATAGCGATTCGGTTCTCTTTATCACCCCACTCCATTTTAATATCGCAAAATATTGTACAATGTATTGGCGCCGAAATGAGAAAACTCAATGAGCAATCATATAAAAATGACAGATTCCAAATTCAAATGTAATATTTTGTTTATTTTTAATTGTAACAGTATTTATGGCCAGACTGAGTATAAAAATGAATTGCTGTTCGTTAATCTCGCTAAAACTCGAGAACGGCTGGACCGATTTGGCTAATTTTGGTCTTAAATTATTTGTGGAAGTCCAGAGAAGGTTTAAAAGGTAGATAAATATGAAAATCCTCGGAGTTAAATAAAAATAACAATTTTGTTTTTCCTTTGATGTGTCCCCCGTCGGACGGATTCTTTTATTTTTTGTTTTAACTTTATTTTATACAAAAACTCAGGTATTTTATTTATCGATTGAGGCACTAGGAAGTCTGCCGGGTCAGCTAGTGTACAATAACATTCCGACTTCGACCTGATATCCCGGGGTGGTGCTATCTATATTTGTGACTTTCAAAACTTGTTGATTTCCTTTTCGAGATTGCTGCATTAAATGAACGCCCTGAAACGGACCTCAAGTCCACAGTCCTCAAAGTCCAAAACAGTTCTAGGCCCACAATTATAGAGGGGTTGCACCGTTAATCATCGAATCAAACTCATAATATTTTTATTTAAAACTAGCGACCTGCCCTCGCTTCGCTTCGGGAACATTAAATTTTATTATTAATAGCAGAGTCCCGCGATGTTACGCGCAGTTATTTTTGTACCGTGGGTGACGCCGCGGGGTGAAGATATTCTAACTCTTTAGACCATCAGCTATCTATCAGTGAAAGTCTCGTCAAAATCGGTCCAGCCGTTCCAGAGATTATCCGGAACAAACAGACAGACAAAAAAAATTAAAAATATTATTTTGGCGTATGTACCGTATATGCACATGTTCTTATGCACGTAGTAAAAAGCGGTTATTTCAATGTTACAAACAGATACTCCAATTTTATTTATATGTATAGATATAATCAAACATTTTGACATTCATTTTCCGTAGAAAACTGAGCTGATGACAGGAGTTGGCGAAATGTTTTCAGATCTGGATACTACGAAATAGGCTGCGGGAGAATTAAGTTTAACTTTCTTGTAAAAGCCGCTGCACTTTTCTGCTAAAAATATATATTGAAACAGTATTAGTAACAGTGGAACTGGTCGGCGCTCATTACATATACTCTCCTCCAAATAAGGAATACCTTTATTATATTGGAACGAAGTTCCTTAGGACGATGCGGAGGGCTACCGTAACCGGGAAAAAACGTCCGTAACGTAAGATTTTTATTATTTATGTATAGTCTTAGTATGATGGCTATACAGTGTCTAATGTATAGTTTACGATGACAGTTATTATTATTATTCATATAAAAAGCTGTTTCTTTGTATATTATTATTTTTATCAATAAATAATCATAATAAAAAATGTATACCCAAATAATTATTTTCTTTGTACCTCGAATAGAACTTAAAATTAGTGTCGACACCACATATCTTTTTTATAAATATTTATAACTCACACCCCACGCTGACCCAGACTTCTCACTGTCTAGTCACATCTTATTCTATAGAATTTTTCAATTTCCGTTGCTTGCGACACTAAATAGGTAAACGATCGAATGGCCCAGCTAATGCTAAGTGGTTGAGAGGCCCATAGATTTCAAAGTGTGAATGACCACCAATCTGAGACATTAAGTGAAGGCTTAATCTTATTGTGTCAAGGATGTCCTACTCTTCGAACCAGAACCCAAGTCTGTTTCGCGACAAAAATAGAATGGTGATACCTACCCGTCCTTGGTTTCAATTCGCCCTGACATCCGTCAAAACTAGTGAATATGAAGTAGTTACCGTTCTTTGACATTAACTGCCCGGGAACTGATCTGTTGCTGATACTATTTTCATGTAGGTTTGAGTTCACATAAGTACAACATTTCTTTTGGACCCCGTTGAACTGTGGTCTTCCTGGTGTGTAGATATCGCTCACATTTCTGACCTTTAAAAAATCAATAAGCCAATAAAACTCTTTCCCATATAATTTATAATCTTTGATTTGACGTTATTATAAAAATGTCTCTGTCATTCTCCTTACAAAATTCATCCTGTCCATAATATTAGTTGTAAGGCGAATGGACACAACAATCTTTGGACTTAGTCGCGGGTAGCTTTTGACTAATCCAAGGCAGAAATGAGTAGGGTGATAGTTCCTATCTGTAGGGGCTTACTATAAGCTCTGGTAGTTGTAGCTTGAACTCTCAATTGTACATATTAGCTAGACGAGTCCAGTCAATCGGAAAGCCAGCTCAAAATCGATTGCATAATTTATACTGAAAAAACAAACAAGAACGGAGGTAAATGAAATTAAATAGATTCATAAAAAGTCTTACCTCGCGCAGAGACTTTGAAAGGTCTGCCTTAACACGCTCATTTGGAGTAGGAAGAGTAACTTGAAGACACTTCTCTTCAAGGTTCTCTAGGATTTGATTGAAGACTTTAGGCTTACGTAATTTTTCCAATACGTATTCGATGCCATCTTTTTTATTTGGATAGAACACAACTACAGACAGTCCTTCTTCTTGTAACTCAAATTCGAAGACCTAGAAAGTTATAGTTTAGTTTCAAGCTTTCCCTAGCTTGATGGTGAATTTGAGCGTGGTCATTTAAGATTATCAACTTTTTAACTACTCTGATTCGATGGGGCATTTTTTTCTCTTTTTTATTTATTGCTTGGAATATCAAAAAAACATATTAGTTAGCTCTTTTATCATGAAGAACTAACATGGTCCATAGAATAATAATTATTATACTTAAAGCTTACCTGGGCATCAATTTCCTCAACTTGAGCGTATTTGATAGAATCTTTTAATGTGAAGGCGGGTATTTTAAATTTTTTGCCATTCTCTGAATTGAACAATAAATAATTTGGCTGCGTAATGTCTAGCTTGAGGTCATATTTTAACTGAAATAAAAAAAACAAGATATTAAAAAGAATAAAGCTATACGTTTAAAACATTTCTTGAAACTGTGAAAAATTATTGGAATCAATTTGTGGAAAATATGATACAATCCGTATCATTGTAAAATAATATACTTATGCTACTTAGTAATAACATACTACTATACTTATAGGTGGTGAACTATACTATTTAATTTAATTATATAAATGCGACAGTGATTTTGTATGTTGGTTTGTTACCATTATTCGTCATAACAATCAATTGATCAACATAAAATTTTAAATACGCGTTGTCATAGTTGAAATAAAACTAGTATTCCCTAGGGATAAATGTGTTTCCTTTCGGAGGCAGTCTCTTTCGGTGTTGTCACGAGGTGACTTGATGAGGACGAGGCCGCGCTGCGCTACCAGCACTCTAGCGCACTGCTCAGGAGTAGCATCATAAGAGTGACAGGCTGGTGATGTATCCTGTCCTGACCTGGTAGGCTTAATCGAACTCAGTGGGGTATCCTGGGCCACCCTAAGGACGGGTTGACGGGCTTCTGTACCTACCGAGACAACCGACGTTCCAGAACCTTCCTATCACCTTGACAGGTCGTTTGGCGGAGCCTGTCACCGTCGTCGCCCTAGATACATCCTTACGAATCCATGAAATCCAATAACCCTTGCATTAGATGCCTTTAGCTCTAACACTAGGAGTAGAGACCCTGGTAACCGTACTCGTCGAACTTGGCAAAGAGTTCGACGTACAACCTAATCTAAATATTAGCCCGTTGAGTTTCTCGCCTGATCTTCTCAGTGAGTCGTGATTCCGATCAGGTAGTAGATTCATTCGCGAAGCAGCTACTCTTGAGCTGTTAGGACTAATTTGGAGGCGCTCGGGCAGCTGTTAGCAAATCTCGCACCTTCTGGCTAAGCCCTTGCTCGCCCACCTGTCCCTGTGGAACTGGAAAGGCCTCCGGGCCCCCAGTAAACCCTCAATCATAAAAAAGGTCCTTTGGCCGGACGTTCTTGGGGTAAGCCACGTGTCAGGTTGCAGTGTTGACCGCGGCAAACCCCGACCCCACCCGGGTTCAGACGTCGGGGGATCGGAAGCTGGGACGAAAATGCTAGGGAGTCGTTTAGTGGACGTTAAGTTCAACACTGTGGATCTTCTAGTCCCACATACTCTGTGCGCCCTCTAAGCGGGGGGAACTCTTAGGAGGTTCAGCCCGGCCCAGAAACAAAAAAGATACTGTTTCGTACTGAAACAGATTTTTCTTGTTTCATATATTTTATTATTATCGAGTATTAGGTAATGAATATATTACATCTTCAAGACAACCCAAGTCTTAATCTAAGCGCAGTAAGGTTCGATCTGGCCTGTAGACGGCCGATTAGCCAACCCGGAGCTTGCTGAGCAACCTCTCCAAGCCTACGAGCAGAGATCGCCGTCGCATAGAATACATAACACACGCGTTCCGTGGCATGCATTAATTATTACAAAAACAAAAATTATCCAACGCAAGTCACGCGTAAACATAGAACAAGTGACAATATATTCATCGTGTACCAGTCAAGGGACAGACGGTCCCACCTCCGAAAACGACGTTGAGCCCAGGGAGCGCGAGGCAGCGGAAGGAAGGTGAATCGGTAAGTCTTCAGGCACTTATTTCATTCCTTACTGTACAGATACATTTTCTACATTGATTTTAGAAGTTAGTACGTAATAGTTTATTTTTATGTCATAAATAAAGAAGTCTTTCGATTTACCAAGGGGAGCTGAAGAGACTGCTGAAAATTGGGGATGATAAAAATAACAAACTCTTATAGATACTTACGATAATCTCATAGGTACTGACAAATATCAAACCACCTTTACTATCGATTTCTGAGCTTGATATTAGTTTATTGAAGCCCCTTGACCCTTGCTGTTTGATCTGTAAATAGAAAACTAGCCATGATCAGTCTCACCTTGATCAGACATATTGTAATTCGCGTAACAACGGTCTCCGAAGCACGTCAAAGCGGCTATCCCAATGATGCCGAGACGCACTATATTAAGAATAAAGACGCAATTTACGTTGGTGTGTCTGTGAAGTTCGGTAGCCACGTCACACCAATTCTAAGTACATTATTAAAACTAAAACTTCCAGACAGCGGTCCAATACACTAACCTCGTAATTGATGTCATTAGCAGCTTCTTTAGCGTCATCAAAGTCAACCGTTCCAGTCTCTTCGGAAAAAGACTCGACTACTGCAGTAAATTTCTTACAGAATGGCTCGTCGTCATCAGCGTATACTTTCCCGAAGTACTGAGGAGTACCAGTTCTTTTGTTCTCTTTCAAGAATCGATCATATGCTGAGGGGAATGCTCTGTAGACCTAAAATTTTATTTCATGATATATTGTTTATTTAGTAAGGTCGTACTACGGTCAAAAATGTGAATGAAAAAGGTACCTCATTTACGTCCTTTAGATTGAGAAGATCCAATAGCTGGGTGTACGTAGATCCTTTGGCAAAAGGTACAAGCTCTCCAAGGCCACTCAGCAAAGGAGGAATTGAGGTGACAATTTTTTTTCCAGGATTATCGCGAACATGTTTCTTGAGACAAAGTTAAAATATAATTAATGTAATCTTCTTTCCCATGTCAAATGCTTATGTAAAAATATAATTAAATGAAAAATAATAATAAAATGACAAGAACAAGGTAATCAGACATAGAGTAGAAGTCTTAACCGCGTTGAAATCAAAATTGTGGATATTTCTTACGTTTTCGTTTGCCGTAAAATAGACAAAACTTCTTTTACGAAATAGTGGAAATTTACAAATTTTTGTGATTATAGATCCCTTACGGAAATAGCGGACATTTTCTCTTTAGTCTCAAACGAAACAGACCGCATGCTGATTGCTTTGCGAGAATACCTATATGCTGAACTGCTCCCATTTGGTATAAAAGAAAACTGTTTTAAATTTCATATTTGCAAAGTTACATTTACAACATGGGCACATTTACAATTTTCTTGTAACAAAGTTAGTTAGTTAGTTAACGTTCACAAAAATATACCCCAAGTTTTACTCACATATAACACATCTAGTGAAATAGATTGAGTTGCCAACGCTAGACGATTATCAATGTCAAGCTGAACTGAGCTTAACTCTGTTGAACAAAAATAATTTCATTACAATCTCTCGTATGGCTCCGGTTTCAAAAAAGACAATAATTCCTGACAGTAAATAATATTATACAAATATCAGGGAAAGTTGCATTAGTTTTGTTAAATCACATTATGATTCGCTTTCTGATGTTGATCTAGAATAGCATCACCCCACATCATTGCGTGAATGATAAAGGAATCCACCGGAGAATGGGTAGCACGGTTTTCTTAGTACAATACTAACCTGACAAATCGATATTTCGTAGTGGTAGAAGGTAATGTAATCGGCTCAGCAGGTAACACTATCTTGCCTTCTTCTGCGGCGAACAAGTCAAGCTATCTAACAAGAAGGATACGGCAACTATTGTGCAATACGTTTTTTTTATCTTTTATTGCTTATCTGGGTGGACGAGCTCACAGTCCACCTGATGTTAAGTGGTTACTGGAGCCCATAGACATCTACAACGTAAATGCGCCTACTTAACCCACCTTGAGATATAAGTTCTAAGGTCTCAAGTATAATTATAACGGCTGCCACCCTCTTCTAACCGAAACGCATTGCTGTTTCACGGCTGAAATAGGCAGGGTGGTGCGGACTCACAAGATGTCCTACCACCAGCAAAGAGGTTTGAGACTTTGGTAATAACTTTATTCTATCTAGGACTTTGAATCACCTGCCCATGTGCGCAATAAAAATATCAATAAAATATTGATGAATACGAGAATTTAAAATGAAAATCTAGAAGTTATGGTTAGTTAAGACAAACCCGGCGATCTCAAACACGTCGGGGTTGTGTTGTGTGTCTCTATGGCTAACTTCGGGCTCATACCAGGTCTTCCACTATCAGCAAAAGAACACTAATACGATGAACTTCAATCGTTAGATACCAATCGTGCACAACTACAATATTAATCAGAAGTACACAAACGAAACAAGTTCAATAGAAAACAGCATTTGATTACCTTTACCAGTCACAAGTGACAATATTACACAAGTTCCTATTACTCTGAACATCGTGACAATTCGAACGAAACTCAGTCTGTGTAATCTGTAGTTTGACTTTTATTCTAAACAGAATTATTTTAAATATATTTTTATTACTTTAGGGTTCGTTATTTAAAAAAAAATGCGAAAAGCCAATTATTAGGGAGATTGATTACTGCCGCTAATATACATCGGCAACCCTAGATACAGTCAGGACGCTAATTACTACTGGTTGAGGATGAAGCGTATTTGGTCCGACCAGAGCATTGGGCTTCAGTCTTTGTACCTGGAGCTTTTCTAAGCTGTCGCCTCTCTTTGTGGCAATTTATCATAATATCTTAATAATATATTATTACTACATTTTGGAAAAGCCAGTTACTTCTGTTGCTACCAGAAAAGATCGGCTAAATACCATGTTACAATCAATGCAACATACGAGTCCGTTTTAAAATAGTATGGTATAAATATATAGTTTATCCACAACCTGCCTACAAAGAATATTGCGGTATTTTGGTCATGTTGCACGCAGGGATACCAGCAATTTGGAACGGCTTGTGGTGACCGATTTAAATTGAGGGAAAAAGACCTAGGGGTAGAGGTCCCAAACGATGGTCGGACCAAATAGCGGAGGAACTGAAAATACCTGTCAGCGACGCACTCCACTAAGCTATACAACTGGGTGGATGGACACAGCTAGTTGACGGAATCGGACGGAGTCACGATCCTCAGCAACGAGGGACCGATTAAAGAAAAAGAGAGAGTAGTAACTCAGATAGGTCATTAGATAATAATGATTACTGCAGAACCCACTATATTTATCTATTTGTGTAATAAATTCGCAATTACTTAAAGACTCGAATAAAAGTCTAACAAGTCCTCATTAAATTACTTTAATTCTTATTCAATATCTTAACAATATAAAACGACTTCATTTCAATAAGCTATAAAAATGTTATTTGAAAAACCCTTTTTTTATGAAGACACTAAGGTGACGATTAATCGTTATATTATGCATTTATAATTCTAAGATTAAACATTTTTTTTTTAAATAGGTCGCATTTATATTTAAAATAAATCGCTTAGGTTTACGTGTTTTGTTTTTTTTAAAATAAATATAGTAATAAAGATAAAAGCAGTTGACGTGGCCATCAGTATAACACGCCGCTCATCGTTCTCGTCGAACCCATCGCTTGCGACGAAGGGCTTGGCGAGTAAATTAACCCATAGACACAGTCCACTGAGTTTCTCGCCGGATCTTCTCAGTGGGTCGCGTTTCCGACCGGTGATAGATTCTGCGAAGCACGGCTCTGGCTAGGGTTCGTGTTAGCAACATCGTTAGGTTTGAGCCCCGTGAGCTCACCTACTAGTTAAGGTTACGCTGATATGGTCTTTCTAGACCATCAGCTTAGGTGGGGAAAAAAAGAAAAGTTTAACACGCCCGGTGCATTCGTATTAAGCGATGTGTCCTGTGTATGTCCTGGTGTGCCCAGCGGGCATTTACCAATATTTGTACTGCACGTTCGTACTTAACATCCGTTTACGAATTAGTTCCACGATGCCTTCATCATGGAACTAAGCGTGAAATAAAAACCAAATCAGTTATGCATTGTGATTTGAAGTTTTTATTTATTTATTTTTATTGCTTCTATGGGTGGACGAGCTCACGGCCCACCTGGTGTTAAGTGGTTACCGAAGCTCATAAACATCTATAACGTAAATGCCGCCACCTAAACCTAACTAGCTCTCCCGAAAATTCATTATTTACAATCGTATTTATTTTTTCTTAGCAAATAAGGCCATTTTTTTAGGATTGAAGGATTACTGGATTATTGGTGGCTCGAAGGCCTTTCCAGTTTCACCAGGACAGGGTGGGCGAGCAAAGGCTCAGCTAGGAGGGGTTGGATTTGCTAACAGCTGCCCGAGCGCCTCCGATGGTGACCTAACAACTCAAGAGCAGCTGCTTCGCGAATGAATCTACTACCGGTGCTGCTCCTAATGTTAGAGCTGAAGGCGTCTAATGCTGAGGCTATTGGATCTGATGGATACGTAAGGACGTGGGAAACAAGGTCATGATTATGATCAGAAATAAATAGTTACCGAAACACATGGACACTTGGCTTTCAAAACGCCGCTTTCTATTTTAGCTCCAGACATTTTGCTCATTGTTAAGAATTGTCACTGTTTTGGTGCAGCTATATCGACATTAATCGCGGGGAGACAGTGAAACTAATAGATTGAAGACATTGAAGTTTAAATTACAATGTTTGTTATACCCTTGAAAATTGTGCGTCTAATTGCTTCGCGACAGAAATAGTCAGGACGATAACAATAACTACTGATTCTATTTATATTCCTTCTATTCTTATTAGATGATGTATTCGAATGTGTTGATAACATAATAGCACGTCAGAGATAATATTAAATTTACTGTCTGACGTTACGTAATAGAATTAAACATTAGTAATATATATGTATATAATTAATGTATGTTCATTGTTGGCTAGTTTAAATTCCTTTAACAAAAAAAAAACTATAAAACGTATCAGCATTTTATGGCAAGTTTTATTTCAATTGCCTACGCTAATTTGTGCTAATCTTTCGACTCTAAGTAGAATGAAACGTGTATTAAAAGTCGACGATTATTTTATATAAGTTTTATTTTTTTTATTGCCCTTGTAGGCAGACGAGCATACGGCCCACCTGATAGTGAGTGGTTACCGTCGCCCATAGACTTCTGCAATGCTAGGGGCAGAGCCAAGCCGCTGCCTACCGAAGTACTTCACGGGAAGAAGTGCTCGCTCTGCGCCTTTCTTTTCCTTTCCCAGGTCTTCTTCTAATCCGGTTGTGTCGTTTCTTCTCTTCCATTAACGGCATAGGCTTTCTGCGTTGTCTGTCTTAATAATGATTTGGCTATTTCGTTTTATTGAGTACGTTTGACAACAGGCACGTGTTTGACGGTGATAGTGATGCCATTAAATTTCGTCTTAAACTTAAATAGCTGCTTTTTATTTTATTATAAAGACTAGCTTTTGCCCGCGACTCCGTCCACGTGGAATAGTTACTTTGGCATAACGCTAAATTTTACTCCCACTTCATTTAGAAAGTGAAAATACATTTGAATTATAGAATGTTAAGGAGCTATTTAAAACTCCTATTTTGAAACATTCTTTATTGCTGCTCCACTTGTATTGGTCTTACCGTGATGTTATATAGCCTATAGCCTTCCTCAATAAATGGGCTATCTAACACTTAAATAATTTTTCAAATCGGACCAGTATAGTTCCTGAGATTAGCCCGTTCAAACAAAAAAACTCTTCAGCTTTATAATGTTAGTATAGATTATCAAAATCTATTAATGAAATACGAGAGCAAAAAACATAAACCCCAAAGCGCGCAAGAGAATTAAGGGCTGGCTCCTTTTAATTTTTAAGATAGTTAATAAAAGACAAGGTTGCCGAGTGACTTCACCAGTTTTACTCAGGACATGAAACATTCGTTCTATGTTTCAGTTAAATCAGCATAGTGATTACCCTATCTTTGAATACAAAATCGAAAATATAGTAAAGCGAATTGTCTTTATTACGCAATGGTGTTAGGGAATGCTATGTGTGACGGTATAACATTGTGGAAGTAATTCGTGAATGATTTGTCAGAGGAAAAACTCAATATGAGTGCACTGAATATTTCATCCCAGTCAACTCTCACATCATGTATGGTTCATAAGGACCAAGATTACAAGAAAAAAAACTTTCACACTGGAACCCAGAAACTGCATGTTCGATTTCACGTATCAGTACCGGCGCTTCCTCAAGATTTCCTTCATTATTGGGGATCGTAACCCTTTTGATGCAGTTAATTTCATATTTATTCGAGAGCAGTCAAACAAACTATTAAATTCAGATTTTTTAATTAACACCAATAATTAAGCAGCATCAGCGGGACTAAGCTTCAGTACGATCACCTTCAACTAAAAACCCAGTCATTTATAATCCAAATAACACATGTAGAAAATAAATTAGCGAGGGCCAAGTAACGACCATCAATTACCCGTAAATGATGCTCAAAATGTGCTGGTGCGATGAGAACGCTATCTGCCAGCCTTCGAGCTGAACGCGAGCGAATCCGGACTGTAGTGCAGGTTACAAGCATTTAGATTTGCCTCGATTTTATTTGGTTGGTCCAGTTGTGACCCCTCGTGAAGTCGTTACTGAAGCTATTAGTTTTACAAAGTAGATACCACCGCCCAGTATGAAGTGGAAATCATAATAGTTTTCTAATTTGCCATCTATCAGTAATAAAACTAACCAATAATAAAATTAGCAAATAATTACAAACGAAGCAGATGGGGCAGAGATATTGTTGTTGCCCGATGTATTTGAACGTTCGTATTTATAGAAGGCTTATTGTTACTGCGGTTGAAATTAGTAGTTTAATGTTTGTTTATCCGTGTTTTTGTTCAAGTAAAGTTTTTGCAATAGTAGTGCCAATAGGTAACGCGTGACTCGTTTTAACAAACATTAATTTTTTGGAACGAAGTTCCTTATGGGACGATGCGGAGGGGTACCATAACCGGGAAAGAACGTCCGTAACGTAAGATTTTTATTAGTAACTAGCTTTTACCCGCCACTTCGTCTGCGTGGAATAGTTACTTTGGCATAACGCTCAATTTTAC
Organism: Bombyx mandarina; assembly: GCF_030267445.1. Lineage (NCBI taxonomy): Eukaryota > Metazoa > Arthropoda > Insecta > Lepidoptera > Bombycidae > Bombyx > Bombyx mandarina. Next base: position 14,840,713 of record NC_143210.1, read on the forward strand.
CCGCCTCTCTATTTACGTAGAAAGTGAAAATATTTTTGAATAATAGAATATTAAAGAGCTATTTAAGGTATCAAAATCATGCTTTTCAACCGACTCCAATAGAGGAAGTTATCAATTCGACCATCATTTTTTATCTATGTATGGTCACCGATTTCTCGAGAATGCTTGAACCGATTCTGATAATTCTTTTGGAACGAAGTTCCTTATGGGACGATGCGGAGGGCTACCCTAACCGGGAAAAAACGTTCGTAACGTAAGATTTTTATTAGTAATGCCTTAACGCCAGCCACGACTTAACTTTGTAATAACGTACAAAAAAATAACATATTTTTTTATCATTCATTGACCACGATCTCAGAGCGTTCGTTCGGGCAATACACGAAATCTTATGCAAACAACCGTGAATGAAGTGTACCACAATAAGTTCGCACGTTACCGAATGACCGTGGCTTGTTGTGAAACCTCCAGTTTTATTCTCTTTATACCTCGAATAGAACTTAAAATTAATATTTTTATAGGAACTTCGTTCCTATCCGGTGTCCCACGACACCACACATATTTTTTTAATAAATTAACATCAGCAGCGGATATACACTTCTAGACGTATATATACAAATTGATACATCGGTAGTGCTGACAATGATAATGTCAATAACAACATAGGCTAACATTCACATATGGCTGGCTATCAGGAGTCTACTACAGTTCTTATCTTGAACCACACCCCAAAGGTCCAGTAAAAAAATAAGGGTAAAATGTGGATAAAATAATAGGGCCTGGGTGGTTGCGTTCATTACCTCTCTCCCCTCTCCCCTCGAGCCCCATAGGCCGCTTTATCTAAACTTTCGCTAAGTACAATTTCGCTCTCATTTTTCGCGCTATCATTTATGTAATAATTTTTTCCCTGATAATAACCCCCAAGTTTCTTGTTACATTCTTAATTAATTTTTTTCGTCGCCGGCTGCGGGGTGCAATTATGAAGTATAAATTTAAAGAAGTCGAGCTATAATAGAGTCTTTGATGGTGAATTAATAAGCTTTTTTTATAACAAAGGATTTGATAAGTAAGATTTTTAACAGATAAAATAAGCAATTGAGATATTAAGCTGATTTTCTCTTGGGACAATACAAGTAACAATATAAACATAAAATCAAAGAAATGGTGGTCCGAGTCTATGTATACTTTTTAATCAAAAGGACTACTTCTTTAGATTGAATACAAAATATATTATATTAAAAATTACATACAATGTATATTAAAATAAATTAAAGTGAAAACTATTGCATGTAACAACTTAGCATTAAAATAAGCCTCGAACACCGTTCGTGTTAGGCACAGGAATAAAAATAAAGCTTTGGTTGTTCAAAAATAACGCTTTGAAAGTTTCTGTTCAGTTCTGTAAATTTCTTCTACCGTCGTTTAGAATTATCAACCTAGGGGACATCCCTATTTATTGGATTATCTCGTTTACAAGATATTTACGTTTTGTCCACAGCCCTTGAAGCCGTCCCTTTCAAAGGCGCAACTAATTCGGGACCCTTGTAAAAGAAGCTTTTGAGCTCTTAAAGCGAGCGTAAAGATGAAAATTTTCTACTTTTTTCAATTATAATCAAGGGTCACTTTGACATCTTGTTTTTCCAGAAAAATAATCAAATAGGTATAGAATAATAGAATAATTTAATAACGTTTACAGCTGCGTTTGTTTCAAAAGTGTGGTATGGATTGAAGGATTTTCAATATTAACTAGTAGCCTCCGAGAAATATGAGCCATATGCTTGTGTCTTGCTCGAACTGTCGCACCTCTCTTTTAAGAGATCACATAATATGGTCATCCGCATTTTCAAGAAATGGTAATCGTCTACCATCCTATGTAACGTAGTTTTGGAAGTGGTCACGGTTGATAGTCAATTAAAAATGGATGCTAAGATGGTGATGGCATTGTACTGGGGGTAAAACGCCTGCCACCGAACGTTTTAAAAAACCAATAAATATTCGACTTTCTTAGCTAAGAGAAGTTCATGTAATTTTAAATTGGCCCTTAAGGTCCCCAGGGGACCATCCCCAGTCAGATTGTAGGACGTCGTCAGCAGAAAAGCTCTAATGTATCAAATAAAAATAAGTTAAATACATAAAACTATATACTTTTTTTTTATTGCTTACATGGGTGCACGAGCTCACAGTCCACCAGGTTTTAAACAGTTACTGGAGCCCATAGACATCTGCAACGTAAATGCGCCACCCACCTTGAGATATAAGTCCTAAGGTATCGTTATATTTACAACGGCTGCTCCTCCCTTCAAACCGAAACGCATTACTGCTTCACGCCAGAAATAGGCGGGATGGTGGTACCTACCCGTGCGGACTCACAAGATGTCCTACCGCCAGGTTTACTATAAGGCGGCTTAAATAAAGCATTTTTAATTTTTTAATAACTTTAAATCAGCAAACGATCTATTTGCATCACAGCCACGATCGTTCAGCGATTAAGGCACAATCAGGGATGATAGTGTGTGTTTACGCAGGGCTATGAGTTACTTGTCGAGAAACAGTAATACGCTGTGGTATTGAGATTGATACATTTATTTATTTATTTAACTTTATGCATAAGTATGTTTTTAATAAAAGATTGGTTTACTGGAAAAAGTTTACTATGGCAATGCTACTAGCATTTCGGGAGTATCATAGTGCTAATCTGATGAGAATTGCTTGAACAAAATAACAGCGTGAATCCAGAATTACTGTGTCAAACGACTATTTACCCATCAAACTGTAAGACGCAAACATATCCTGGATATACTGCACCCTTTCTTCGGGCAGGGGGCTGAGCCTCACGAAGTGTCTACATCTAGGAAGCACGCAGGGTGTGTTGGGCTTGACGGTCTGCAGATGATGGGAACAGACCGCGGCCCAAGGATGTTTTAAAGCTGAAGCCACCAAACAACTCCTTTTGGAATCTCTCAAGCCACGCCCGATCTCCACCCGGGGTCAGAACCCGGGTAAAGTAGGGAGGTTCCCACGGTTAACACTACAAGAAGACCCAACCTGAGGACGCCCAAGGCGACCCATGTATACCTGCATTCATTCAACAATACTCTGCCTCAACCCAAAACACACTATCTCAACAGCGCTCTCCTACGGAAAGGGTTTTTCTTTTGATACATAAAAAATACGCCGACAAATAATTTGGCCGCTTTCAAAAGAATACGAATGACAGTAGATCGTATCAGGGGAGAAGCCATTAATAATGTTCAAAACATTGTTTGCTGAGGATCTCTGCGATTTACGTGGCCCCCACAGGCGAGGGCTGTGCAAGACGGAAAATATCCGAAGCTATTTTTTGCATAAAATATTTGCCAACCAAAATTTTGAATGGTTTTTGTAATACTGTATTTACGGGCCTTACTGTTGAGCCTCAGAAACGTTAAGTTTATTTCGTGATTTAAGGAAATGTTTGTTAAAAATATCTCAATTGTTTTCATTTAGTATTGTCGCCATTAAGTTACTACGTGTACCTACATGTTAGCCACATTTTCATTGGTGAGATTCATTAATAATATAATATTTTCAGATAATGTTACAATGACTTAAGGACTAATATCTGAACTCCAGTCTTCTGTGTTTCCCTCCCTACCTATCTCTCCCATGGTTCTTACTAACATTCAAAGTTAAAATTAAATTTTGTTGTTGCATTGTGCATAGAATTAGAGAGAATGGTGGTAAATACCGATTTCAGTAGACATCATACTCTGACGGGCTATTGAACTCAATCATTGAATCATATTATAAAATTGCCTTTATATGGCATCCAAGTGGACTATTAAAGCCATTACACAAGGTCCCTCGAGAAGCGGCACGGTCCGGTCGGGTCCGATTTAAACCGGATTAATCCGGTTTATACTTGTCTCGTAAATCTGCCCACGTTTATTACACAGGTTTAATGAAGATCTTTTGGTTATGAAATTATTTTTGAGGATTAATTTTTGATTGGTCGGTTTATTTTTATGTGAGGCGGTTTCTTCGGTTGGAGTGTCTAGAGAGAAGTGGCTCAGTGCTATATTTCAAAATAGAATTTCCTTATGAAAACGTAAAGCTTAATCTTACCTGTGCAGATACGTTTAAAAATTATGAAACGATGGAGACTATTGTAGAGAAATACATGATATATTACAAAACTCTGTGTTTAAGTGATCAAATTAGATCTTTTTTAGTCACACATTTTAATGACTCGATAGACACTAGGATCGACTAATGCGAACAGTGCAACTAATATCTTATTTTTTATTTGTTTCTTACTTGTTTTTGTAATTAAATTACGCGGCTACTTTCTTACTTTTAATAAAAATCTTTAAAAGATATATTTTTTTAAGATTACATTATTTATCTATTATTTCTAGAATTTTTTCTTATGAAAACATATATGAAGATCTGTTATTTTTTTGGTTAAAATCCGTTTTCCAATTTTCTTAATATCAAGTTCAGTAACAGAAAGTTCATATATTTTTGCTGTTTGATATAATTAATCGCTGTAGCAGTGGTTTGTGGTACGTCAGCTACCGGCCCCTCCGAGTGTAGATAAACAGTTGTATTGCATGGATCAAAGGACAAGTTTTATTTTCTTAAGTATATAGCAATTATAAAATTCACACGAAAGTTTCTTAGCACACAATTAACTAGCATTATTTATTTGCTTCAGTGAGTATTTCAGTATTGTCATTGGCGCTATTAAAGTTTTCATTTGATTTTTTTAGTCCTGTCATAGCTACTGCTACATAAATAATCCTTTTAACCTCACAAAATGTATCTAACCAACTGATTACAAAAGCGCTACCGACCAAATAAAAATCAAATCGCTTCGTTAAGCAAATTTACATATTGTTTCGTCTTTATTTCAATACCCATGCTAGCACGTGACTTCTCTCTTTGAATTCAGCTTATAGCTCGAAAGCTTTTTGAGATCTACTCCTAAAAAGCAAAGCTTAAAGAAACTATACATCAATTTTTAAATTTTCAAAAATGCTCGTCACGTCTTTTGTAGAAAAAATCGAAAAAAATATTACACGTTAAAACCAGTTTATTACTCCTCAGCTCCTCAACTCAATCGTTGATAGTCTAGGGTTGATTCCAACTACTAACGGAGCAGGAGCGGTAGGTGAGCTCATGAACTCAGGCTGAACTTCAAAAGATTTATTAAATTTCTAAAAAGATCTACGAAAAGCTCATTTTTTGGAAGCCATCTTGTTTTTTGGTTGGTTTGTAATATATTATTTTTAGATATGCCATACTCTACTGAAATAGACTTAAATAATAAAATATTAAATTTGTGTTTAACTGGTAATTCCTCTGAATTGTGAATGATGAAACGACAATTTTGAATGCGCAGTGGTACTTTCAACTTACCTACACATTTCACTAGTGAAGCAGTACTAGTTCTTCAATTAATGATAAATATATATATATATATTACATAGATAGGTGGACGTAGTGTTAAGTGGTTACCGGAGCCCATAGACATCTAGACCCTAAATGCCGCCGCCCCCCTTAAGATAAGTGTTCTAAAACCTCAGTACAGTTACAAAGGCTGCCCTACCCTTCAAACCGAAACGCATTACTGCTTCACGGCAGGAATAGGCAGGGTGGTGGTACCTACCCATGCAGACTCACAAGAGGTCCTCCTACCAGTGAAAGTGGTTTACTAGTGCGATACCACAATCGCAAATCAATGACAAGCGTACAAACTTAAACACACGTTCTCATATCAGTATTATTAGCGTGGGTTCAATTGCTCTTTTTGTATGTCTGGTGGAAATCAGTTGAGGCGGAAAATTGTATCGTTTATCTATACATATAAATAAAATTGGAGTGTCTGTTTGTAATATTGAAATAGCCTCCTTTTACTAGATGCATATGAATATATTATATACGGCACATACACCAAAATAACATTTTTTACAATTTTTGTCTGTCTGTCTGTCTGTCTGTCTGTCTGTTTGTTTCAGCTAATCTCTGGAACGGCTGGATCAATTTTGACGGGACTTTCACTGATAGGTAGCTGATGATATAAGGAGTAACTGAGGCTACTTTTTTTAGACTAGCTTCTCCCCGCGGCTTCACCCACGGTACGACAATAACCGCGGGTAGCATCGCAGGACTCAGCTATTAATAATAAAATTTAATGTTTCCGAAGCGAAGCGAGGGCGGGTCACTAGTTTTAACTAACATTGTGAACCTGCTGTTGATTCTATAACACTCCCTGTTCCTGCTGTGCAAAATTATTTGTTCCGGCATGAAGGGTAGGAGATAGACGTCCATCCTAATGTACTTGAGATCATTTTTTGATGTCTTAAAAGAGAGATTTTACTTGTTACAATCGTCAATTCGATTAGCGAGTATATAAAGAACTTATTAGTTAAATTGAAGCTCTTAGTTGTATCCGCAAAAGTAACAAAACTACAGATTTTGCTTTTTATTACCATTAACCAATTATTAGGTATATATGTATGTACACAATATTATACATATATAGTATTCAGAAAACCCGTTGTACGCATCAATTTCATTTCCATCGTCCAATATTGGCTTTCAGAATGGTTTCTCGCGGTTTCGTTAACACTTCATCATTCAATTTAAATTTTAATTATCATTAATGAGTGCGAAATTGGATTTTAATTTCTGACTGAATATTCCTGAAAGCTTACTTGTATAATGAAAATCGCAGTTTTAAAAAGTACCTAGCCCGGACACGTGAGCTTACGGGCCTTCTTAATTCGACCCGGAGAAATAGTAATCCATATCGTGCTATCTACCCATGCGCTAGGCGGGCTTCGGACAGCCTGCCGACCGAGAGGGCTGGTGGTCGTGGCGCCGACGATCGCTGGCCCGGCGTCCCGAGGGGGAGGGTGATGGGAAAGATGTGCTCCGCACTAAACGCTTCACTTTCCTCCCTTTGCCTCTTCATGAGTTCTGTCGCATGCGAGGTTTGGACGTTGGTTGTTGAGCGACAGGAGGTTTTAGTCGGTTCGACTCCGACATGCCCCACCCCCCATTCCCAGTGGAGGGTGGGAGTCCGGCGATTTCCTCCTGACCAAAAAAAAAATATCTACCCATGCGCGCTCGCAAGATACCATACCACAATAATAATATTGAAGTATTGCGTAAATTTGACTTTATTACATAAACAACCAAACATCTGATTTAACTTGACCGTGTTCACCGCATCATCAGCCCCGTTCACACCCGTTCACATTATAATCGCTTGATTGCTAAGTGAGTATCGCTCCACTGTCGCTCAATACTCGTTAGCTAATTCTGTTATAATACTAATTCGGAGTCAGCTGTGGACGTTTTAATACGGAACCACTTTTGTTTCGTTGTCTGTTTGATTTTTTGTCCGGTACAGCCGACTCGCCATTAACATTAAATAAGATGGACAGTGAGCAAATTTAAAATTTTTAAATTGCTACAATGCAGTGCACTTCGCAGCCCACTAGAGAAAAATATAGTATTATTTACAATGCTCTAAAAAGCCGATTTTCCGGCATTAAATCAAGAGACACCCTATATCTAATTGTGTTTTTGAGATCCATTCCAAATTTATTATCGGATAACAATAATTATTGAGATAAGCCGTTATCTTAATACCATATTATAACGGTGATACGATTAGGGCAGATAAGATGTGATAGGGCAGGCTGGGGTGGTAATCGTTTGCTCCATTTAGATACGGTATTACCTAATTCGTCAAAATTTAAAGCGTGTGTAAGGGAGCTTATGCTTATTGTTTAATTGCATTTTTGTAACAGAAATTATGATTAGCAATCATCGTACTTGTATCACCATTCTATTGATACCTAGCTTAGAAAGGTAATAGAATCGATAGTAAGACATTATAGACTTTAAATTGACTCGGTGGCGCAGTAAATAGTGCCCCTGACTGTTGGACCGAGGGACATGGGTTCGATTCCCACATCGGGCAAACATTCGTGTTACGAACAGGTTTGTTTGCTCTTTATTGAGGTGTTTATTATGTATAATATGTACTGTTAAAACTGAAACCTTAGAACTCATATCTCAAGGTAGGTGGCGGCATTTACGTTGGAGTAGAGAAACTATATTATTTTTTCTTTAGATTATCGTTGTCATCACCACCATTGGGCCCCCCGGGATGCGGAATATACCAAGCCAACCTAAATGATGTGATATGTATTCCACCACCAGATACCTTGCTGGGTCAGAATGGGGGTGGGTTGGGGAAAGCTGCCTTCCATTACCCAATTTTAAATTCTCAATGTTGGTCATTTGGTTCATCTTGTTTGGGCTTCAAACTGGCATATAGACGAAATCTGCAAGCACTAAAATGATACAATTGGGATGTGATTTTTATTTTATAAATAAATCATTGCAACCGACTTGATTGCAATGATTTGCTATCGTGGACCAAAGTAAGCGGACTGCTATCGTCTATTCCATCACCAAATCACATCCTCAACAAACTACGAAGGTAGTATTTTTCTTTTTCCGATGCTTTTATACTCCAAGGTACCAGCTTACAACTTCATGTTCATGTATCCTCTGACGTCACAATGACATGGGCTCGTGTTTGCAAATGACATGTGGCAAAGAAAGTTTGAAAAAAGAAAATCACACGGAACTTCCCCGAAATCTTTATAAAGCTACATGATAAAACAATTACAGGAGCGTACGAGATATACGTCGACAACGCCTGATCGATCACTTTGAAACATGTTTGTTCATTATTGGCTCAGCCGAACTGATTGATGGAATCCGTCAGTGTGACAGCAAATTTATCATAATTTTGTATAACGGTACCTTTTTTGCGGTATTGTAGTTTTGATAATGATGAAGCGGTTCGGCTTGTGGCGTACTGAAATTTGTTTTCTTTTGTCTCGTGTACATGACTAGCTACCTAATACATTCTGGATGAAATGCTAATCAGGTTGGCTTACATTATTGTCTAATTATCCGAGTATTTTATTCTGTGGGTTTGTACCCGCGTTCTTTCTCCTTTTGCTAGATGCGTGACCACTCAGAGAAGCAGGACATTAAAATTATGTTATACTACGAAAGACATGGTTTCAGGGCAAATAAGCTACTTTACAACTTACTGGTCATCCTTTATGGTTCTTTAGCTTATCTATTTACGAAGTCAAAAAAAATTGCCTTTTTTGTCGGCAAAATACTACTCAACCTAAGTAATGTCGTAACAACAGTTTGGTACATTGATAAAAATGTTTGTTGTTAACGAAGATCAATTAATCGTATATAGCAACCATTTAATTTGGCTTCCAATCTACAATAAAATTACAAAGCACATTTGCAGAGCACTGTGTCAAAGCTATGTTAAACCCCATACTCGATGAAAGAAGATCAAACATATTTGTGTGGCATACATTGCTGGTTTTGTTATTCTAATTTTACAAGATTGCTATGTTTTTTATTGTTTAGATGGGTGCTGCTGCCTACCATTAGGGTGACCGTTCACCAAACAAGTGGGGTTGTAGCATGCAACATTCAGTCGCACTCGGGCGTCATCGATCGCAATCGGAGTTCCCGTACGCGCAGGTGTCCCGTGACGTCATGCAACAAGATTGGCGCGCGCCGATTTATGTTGAATGTAAAAACGTAATTTTAGTTTTAATTTGTATCTTCTAGTGCCTAGCGTTGTTTCCTTTACTTTTGGTTTATATATTAAAATTTTACACATTATAGATATTGTTGAATCGGTGTGTTTCACTTTTATATGTTCGGAGTAAAATATCTCGCGAATGCGAGGGACAAATAACAAACTATGGGGTCATCCCACATTAATTGAACTTGTTTCTACAGCTATAATAAAACGTACCGTAGCCTATGTATTGTTAAATGATTTCAAGAATCTATAGATACCACACCAACCAATCAGTACTCGAATGTTAATACTGACAAACATTGGACCAACAATCCAACCAGCAATCAATCTACACCATCCATGTTTTCAAGCTCACTCTGTCCGGGTTGTCGCGCAGGATTTATCAGTTTCACCGTTTCGTGAAGCTAATGTATTCACAAAGTTCGACAAAGAGATGTCTCTCAGGAAAAAGGGGTATACTCTAATAGAAAGTTTCGGATTTGTCAATGTATTAGATGTTTTGTCGGCGGTGTGAAGCGGAAAATGTATCTTCTTGGATTCTCGGAAGTCTTTTCATTAATGTTTATGAAACACACCTAAATTCTAAATACCTAATACACTCAAATTCTAAAGTTTTTAAAAAAAATCGGTTGTCTGTAGAGTCTGTTTACTGACGATAGTTGAACGTGACAACGTCATAAGAAAATACTGATGAAATGGTTTCATTTTTCAAAAGATAATTTTTATTTTATTTGTTTGATAGATATTTTGTATGGACAATTGATACTACATTCACTTTTCACTGAACTTCATACTTAACGAATACATGTAAATGTATTATTGTATAGCAGCTGTCCACGCGGATGCATCGCTCACTCAAGTAGGAGAGAAACAGATGTCGAACGCTGCCGAACGCGGAGGCTGATTGTGTCTCTTTGTCGCTCGTTGCGCGCTCTCGCTTGCACTTCAAGTCTTAAATGGAACACCTAAGAGCGTGGTAACGCCGCATGAGTCATGTTTTTTCATGCGTGCAGCCGGCTCCATCGAATTATAAGACGTTGTCACGAAAAAGGTCGTGACAAACGGACAAACTACAGGCAGGTTCCAATGTTTCTAATAAAATACGAATATACACAATACAATATGTTCAACTTAACGAATGTCTTCCACAGGAGTAATATATTATTGTGTAATAAAAATCAACCCTGCAAAACCGATAATTTTCGTAATTTTTTTTTATTTTTTTTATTGCCCTTGTAGGCAGACGAGCATACGGCCCACCTGATGCTGAGTGGTTACCGTCGCCCATAGACTTCAGCAACGTCAGGGGCAGAACCAAGCCGCTGCCTACCGATTACTGGTAGTAGGGACATATTATGAGCTCGCTTGGGTAGGTACCACTGGTTTGAATATTTTTATTGCAAAACAGTAATTCAAGCATTCGGTTTTAAACGGTGGGATAACTATACCATTGAGACTTGGATCTTATGGCGCAAGTTGAGTCGTGGTTCAAGTTATGATGTCTTATTCATCAAGATAATAAAAAAACTTTAAAATTTACATTAAAATGATTGTTGGGATGTCTTAGACATGTAATATTACCGGGTTACAATAAATATATTTATTATTCAAACAAAGTAGCGCCCACCAGTTCTCAAAGAGTTTTCAAACTTTACGACGCGTGTCTCACTCACTGTGTAGGTACTTTAATTATTTGGGTGAATTATTAAATAGATTATGTAGATAACTCGAACGGAATACAAAGTACCGCAAAGGCACAATCTAGAAAACTTGAGATAATACTGAACTTGAGAACGTAATTAGAGCGAAACGTGTTCAGAAAATTCAAGTTACATCTCGTATGTGTTATATTTATATTATAGTGTTTTCCTTTATTTTCACGAGTCATATCCATAACTATAAATATTTTTAGGGCTTCATTTCTCATTTATTATTTTTATTTCATAATGTCCGACGTTTTTAATTTTGATACTTTAAAGTTCAAGTTTGAAGTCGTCGTGGCCTAAAGGATAAGACGTCCGGTGCATTCGTATGAAGCGATGCACCGGTGTTCGAATCCCGCAGGCGGGTACCAATTTTTCTAATGAAATATGTACTCGACAAATGTTCACGATTGACTTCCACGGTGAAGGAATAACATCGTGTAATAAAAATCAAACCCGCAAAATTATAATTTGCGTAATCACTGGTGGTAGGACCTCTTGGGAGTCCGCACGGGTAGGTACCACCACCCCGCCTATTACCGCCGTGAAGCAGTAATGCGTTTCGGTTCGAAGGGTGGGGTAGCCGATGTAACTATACTGAGACCTTATAACTTATATCTCGAGGTGGGTGGCGCATTTACGTTGTAGATGTCTATGGGCTCCAGTAACATCAGGTGGGCTGTGAGTTCGTCCATCCATCTAAGCAATAAAAAAAAAAAAAAGTTTTCGTGATCGCTGACGACTAACATTCTATAATTCTGTTTATTTTAAATATACTTCGTTTTAAGAAAAAGAAAAAAAAAAAATATTTCGCAATCAAAACGTGACACAGGATGCAAGCGCCGTCTGTCGGCGGAACTATTCACCGATCGAGCTCATAAATATTAAGTGTATTATTATCTATGATTAACGGTGATTTTTGGCACCACAAGCACCGGTCAGCGTCTCCGTCGAACCCGTCGCTTGCGACGAAGGGCTCGACGAGTGAATTAACCCATAGACACAGCCCACTAAGTTTCTCGCCGGATCTTCTCAGTGAGTCGCATTTCCGATCCGGTGGTAGAATCTGCGAAGCACGGCTCTTGCTAGGGTCAGTGTTAGCATCAATCCGTTTTGAGCCCCGTGAGCTCACCTACTAGCTAAAGTTACGCTGAAATAGCCTCTCAAGGCTATCACCTTAGGTAGGAAAAAAATAAGATCGAACGAAGCACACGACCAACACTTATCGTGTGACAGTCGGCTAGAGCAGTCGATAGTGAACCATCGCGTGTTCCTATATAACTAGTCAGGTCATAAGTATTGTCACACAGTACAAACTTTTCTTTTAGAATGCTGGCCACAAAAAAGTTTATTGAATTGGAATTTCGAATTGTTCATGAAAATAAAAATGTATACTTTTAGAATTTTACTCATTTTTAAATATAGAGTGGACGCTTAAAGAAGACCGTGTTGCAGTTATTGCGTTGCATCGTTGCGGCTACGCGCCAATTCAAATTTTTAACATACTGAAAAATTGGAATATAACCAAAAGATTCGTTTATCGTACCATCAAACGATACAATGAAGACTCTAGTGTAGATGACAGGTCAAGAAGTGGTCGCCCTCGGTCTGTTAGGACTCCAGCAGTGATAAAAGCTGTGAAGGCGCGAATTCAAAGAAATCCCAAACGTAAGCAGAAACTGTTGGCCCTTCAGATGGGGTTAAGCAGAACCACGGTGAAAAGGGTGCTAAATGAAGACTTAGAGCTTCGGGCTATCGAAGAAAAACAGGACATCGTTTGAATGCTCGTCTAATGGACCTGAGACTGAAGAGATGCCGCGTTTTGTTGAAGCGGTACGCGGGAAAAAAAATCGGGAAATTCTTTTTTCGAATGAAAAAATTTTTACCGTAGAAGAGAGCTACAACAAACAAAATGATAAGGTGTATGCACACAGTAGTGAAGAAGCGAGCAACCGTATTCCGCGTGTCCAACGAGGTCATTTTCCATCCTCGCTCATGGTATGGTTGGGAGTTTCTTATTGGGGCTTAACAGAGGTACATTTTTGTGAGAAAGGTGTAAAAACGAATGCAGTTGTGTATCAAAATACAGTCCTGACGAACCTTGTAGAACCTGTTTCTCATACCATGTTCAATAACAGGCACTGGGTATTCCAACAAGATTCGGCGTTAGCTCATAGAGCGAAGAGCACACAAGACTGGTTGGCGACGCGTGAAATCGACTTCATCCGGCACGAAGACTGGCCCTCCTCCAGTCCAGATTTGAATCCGTTAGATTACAAGATATGGCAACACTTGGAGGAAAAGGCGTGCTCAAATCCCAATTTGGAATCACTCAAGACATCCTTGATTAAGGCAGCCGCCGATATTGACATGGACCTCGTTCGTGCTGCGATAGACGACTTGCCGCCCAGATTGAAGGCCTGTATTCAAAATCACGGAGGTCATTTTGAATAAACTTTAGTGTCATAAGAATCTATGTTTTGTTAAGTTCATTTTGGTATATGAATGGTTACATAATGAATAAACTTGTTTCAATTATTTTACATTAAACATGTGACAGAATTTATGACCTGACTAGGTACATAGTATGTATCTACCACCTAAAAGCTGGGTCGCTGCTTATAGCGTGTCAAGCGTTGTGATTCATTAGACATTATAATCTGATTGAGTACCTTATTTCGACAGTACCTAACGGTGCCCACTGCTAGAAGACTAAGCATTATGAATCCTGCTATGCCACCAATATAAATAAATATAACACCAACTGAATTAATTTGAATATGATTTTCAATTATTTGTAAGCCAGGCTTTGCGAACCCTAAAGGCTCTATTAATAAACTCGTTGTAACTAATCCATACAGATTAGATCGTACTGTGTCAACGAAATAGACAAGGTAGTATATTTCTTCGATTACACTAAGTTATTGTTTGTTTATTTCATCAACAAAAAAAAACAACAAATTGATCTACTTTAAAGCATATTAAATGCTATAATTAATGGCACGGATCCAAACGCTTCACTCCCGCTAAAGTTAGATATATGGAGTCGTTGAATCTGTACACTAAAATGCACCGCGTTAATTAGGGTTAGCATAAAGCATCACTGTACCCACCCGTGCACCACACCACCCCTAACTCCGCAAATTTAATAAATCGACTCTTCGAAATTTCCAACACATAGTGTGTTATGTTCTACAAACATTATAAATATTAAATGGAACTTTACATTTGGAACCGTATCGTAGCGCGCACCAACAAGGAATAAATTAAAAAAAAAAAACCTAAATTGCAAACCGAACCAAAAGTTTTGATAGAACCAATAAATGTCGTAACTTTACCGAACTTCATCGGAGCTTTCGCAAAACGGGTTGCGCGAGCACAGCGGACCTAATTAATTAAACTTTACTAACGACTAATGAAAAGTCTGTGGGTATAGTATTTAAACTTCAAAAGCATTTTTCATGCTTTCGTGCTCTGTTCGGCTACGCGACAGACCTCAGACGCCCTGCTATACAATTAACTCCTGCGTCCGTTCACACACACATCTAAACATATAAAGTTGAACTCTTACTTAATAAACTTAATGACAGTAATTTCACATCAGACAGTACAAGAACCAGAGTACTCGGTACAGGGAAAAATTATATTTAGTGTTTCAGCCCGTGTAGGCGCTTGACATTGTAAAACATTAAGCTGTGTCATAAAGTTTGATAGTTAGGATACCACCAACAACAACTTTTCTATTTATTTTGCTTTCGGAGGTAGAAGAACAGACTTTTTATTTATTGTGTAAGTTGGTCAACAAACCCACGGTATACCAGATATTAAGTGGTTCCCTGAGCCCTTAGACATAAAAACGTGAGTGCCAAGTGTCAATCGTATTGTATTGTTTTATACTGTTAACTACTATCTCGTCCTTCAACTTGCTATCTATATGTCTGGACTTACAACACGTACATACTACCACCAACTATTAAGCACCTTTAAATGCTTCTGATTTCGCATTTTATTAAGCGAATTTTACTTTTATTTTACTAATACCTTCATTGTGTATCGCTACATAGTATAAAAAGAAGTCGCTTTCTCTGTCCCTATATCTGTCTGTCCCTATGTATGCTTAAATCTTTAAAACTACGCAACGGATTTTGATGCAGTTTTTTTTGATAGCTAGAGTGATTGAAGATGAAGGTTTATATATATAATACCATTCATTAAATAGTGGAGAAATCAATAATAAATTACAGGCTCCGAAGCGAAGCGAGAGCGGGTCGCTAGTTTTATTAGAAACAAATTATACCTGCCTGCGGGATTGGAAGACTGGGATATTTGCATCGCTCGATACGAGTACACTGGATGCGGGACGTCTGCTTAGGCTCGTGTGTGGTGAATGGTCACCGTTGCTCATGGACAACGCCAACACGGGAGCCAAGATCCGTGACTTACTGCAGTAAATTAATTCGGTTAAAATAAAATGTTGTGTGATTCTTAAACTGTACCCCGAAAAATGAGCTGAATTCTTTTTACTTCAGTATTAAGGTTAACGTTGCAGCGCTTGGGGACGTGTCGTAAACTAGATCCAGACACAAAATTCCTTTTATCAATTTTACCAACAAAAAATACGGGCTTCACAATATTATGGTTGATACGAGTAACACATTTGCGTTTATGCCCTTATTAAAAGATGATCATAATTCTGCTACCAACTATTGAAAAGTTTTATGACCCAATGAGAATGATCCCTATGAATAATCCCATTCTAAGATTACTTGATCTAAAAATGTTAATTATGAAAAATTATTTGTATAGAACAAAGTACCAGCGAATAACTTGAATCTGGTGATATTCTAGGCATTTTATTTACCGTTTAAATCCAACAGCGTTCAGTTGTTAGAAGCTTTTATTTGTGCGGGTCTGACCCAGTGCCACATAAACATATGTTTAGTATTGGAGATAAATTTTCTTTGTTTACAGTTCCAATAAAACTAAGAGTCTATGTTTTGCCGCTTGATTTCAAAATGGCTAGAGTTGAATTTGACCACACGATTTGGCAAACAATGTTAATTTCCGCTCTTCTTTGATAGATATGGTATAATATGAAGTATTACTTATAGAAGACTTCATAAGTGGCTTAAGGGATTTATTTATTTATTTATTTATTAAATTATTAGGGATAGGAGGTTCTAGCTATTTATAGACCGAAACTTACACAAAAGGAGAAGGTTTTGCTACTAATTTAATACGACCACAGCACACTTTCTCATCAATTAAAGTTCAGATTGTATTGTTACTTAGTTTAAAATACCTACATCTTTATGTCTATGATTACCTTTTAAGAATAAGCAGTCAATAATCTCTTGTTCTTTTGTTCCAGATTGTCTCCACCTTCAGCTCTATAGAGATCCAAAAGATCGCTACAAAAAAGGACAAACTAAAGCATCTTTATCCTTACAACAATTTTTGGGATTTGAATCTGGTTTCACCTTGGACAAAGAATCTAACACCATTGCTATCATTTGCCAAGACGTGACAGTTGTTTTGGCATTTGAGACCAGAGAACGACTAATAGCGTGGCAAGTTAAAGTTGGGAGTCAGCTGGGGTGCTCAAAGGAGTTTCTAGTCATGATTGGAGGTGGTGGAAGCAAGAAGCTTCCTGCTGGACCGGCGAGGTTGCATGTCCAGGGTCGCAGATTTGCCCTCACTAGTGGGATTCCACCGCGCTTACTTGGACTTTGGGAGTTGGCGCATTTGAGGTGAGTTCTTCTTTCTTGATGTACGATTTATGTCCATTTTGTGATGAGTGTTTCTTAGAAGTCGCAGATATCTCAAAGTGAATGCCGCCACTGAACTTGAGATATTAAGTGGAAGTTTCAACTATTTAGAAGGTTGTACTGCTTTTCTACCCTTCTGATCGGAGCTCAAAATTTTCTCGACCAAATATTAAGGGTGGTAGTCTCCGAGTGCTCAAGATCATAGTACATGAGCTACTAGTAGCGGTACTGGCCTGGTTATTAGGCCGGGGTTACGATCTCACAGGAACGGTAGCGGTAGGCAGCGCCTTGGCTTTGATCCTGGCATTGCTGACGTCCATGCGCGACGGTAACCATTCACCATCTGGTGGGCCGTATGTTCGTCTGCCTACAGGGGCAAAAAAAAGTAACTGGATATTATTAGAAAAACCCTTTCACGAATGGTTGTAACGATGAATTACCACCATTCTGTGTAATTCTGCTGCAGATGCATAACTAACTCTAGTTACTGTCTATAGTAACTAGGTCGACTGTGCCATTAACATTGCTAATGTCTATGAGTGACCCGACTCGCTGCCCTTGAAGACAATAAAGTAATAATAGCCCGTACGAAGTGTAATATTTCATGGGCCTTCATTTATTTAGGTTGATACCTACCCAAATAGTTTCATGATTTATCCATTCATCCAAGTTTATTTCAGTCCAGGCTTGTTTTAGAAATAGATTGAATTTTAAATTATATTCGGTTTTCAATCACAATTTTGCTTTAGATTTTCAGTAAATATTTCGCAAATGAACAAATTATAAAACAGACGGATTCGTAATTGCTTCCCAGATTTATGTAATGAAATAATAAAAAATTGAAAAAAAAGCAAAGAATTTTTGTTTCATACTGAAAAATAATTGATCCATTTTGAGGCATGAGGTCGATTTCAACAGTAGCGTCAAAAGAGAAGTTGGTGGTACAGTTAGTTAGTACGGTGAATTCCTACGTAAATTAATTAGTTTTTCCTACAATATTTAATTACTACAATGACATGATGGAAGTCATTCGTGAAAACGTATTCTAGGCGTGTTCTTCCAGATAAATGTATACCGGTTATTTGGATTTTATAACCGAGAAATTCAAATCACTAGTACAAACACAAGTACAGCTTGCCTTTGATCCAATAGAGATTGAAGGCTCATACAAACTATCGTACAAAAACAGAATGTGTATCATTTTACATGTATTTAACAATGACGTAATGTTATATTAGCAAAAGATTTTTTTTTATTGCTTAGATGGGTGAACGAGCTCACAGCCCACCTGCTGTTAAGTGGTTACTGGACCCAATAGATATTTACAACGTAAACGCGCCACCCACCTTCAGATATAAGTTCTAAGGTCTCAAGTATAGTTACAACGGCTGCCCCACCCTTCAAACCGAAACGCATTACTGCTTCACTAAAACCAATCGTAAAATGGTAGTGAATTTAAATAAAATTGATTAGATATTTTTTTAACGAATGAATGGCCTAAGACCGTCTACTAATTGTTTTTATGTCGCATCCCAAAAGTTCTTTTTTCAGCAACTAAAATAAATACTCAGTCTACGACGCAAAATTATTTTATCATAAACATGAGATTGATTAATATAAATACCATTCAGCTTTTCAAACACTCTTCATAAAGTTTAAATTGGACCATAATTTGCTAAATAATAGGCTTTTTTTTTCAGGAGATACGGTGTAGTTGAAGGTCGCTTTTGCTTTGAGGGTGGTTCCCACTGTGGCAAAGGTGAAGGTCTCTACATGCTGATTACTGATCAAGCCCAAGAGATTACTGATACTTTTGACATGGCTGCCCAAGGAAACTTCTCCTTGCAAAGGACCCCAGTTTGTAGAAAAGGTAAAATCTAGTAATTTAAGTCACAAACTAAAGTAGTTCTACAATTATTATTTTTCTCTTTGTTCAATAACTTATCATTGGCCAGAAGTGTCACTCAGCCGTAGGTATGAACAAAATTTCCTAGTTGTCATTCTATCGTTCCGTTGCGGCGGAGTCCCGAGAATAAATTTCAGGGACCTACTCAATCTAGTCCTATTTGAATAAGCTTTCATAACAATCATACTGCATACCATAGCTGGCAAGAATGGGATGCAGGAAACAATTTTTTATTGTGCGGAACCCAGATTTAGATGCTAGTCGATAGATCTTTATATGTGGTAAAGATGTAACTAGGTATCAGTTGGAATGCTAAAGCACCTTGATAGTCTTAACTTAGTAACTTTGTTCTTTCTCAAAAAAACTTAAAATATGATTTTACTTTAATTTCCAGATAAAGGTAAATGGCGACCAAGTACAAGATTATCGGACGCAAACACTTTTGATCCATCACTACCCGATACAGCCAGTGGTTTATATGAAGAAAATTTTTTCGGAGAAGATCGAGGAAGAACCTCTCCTTTCTGGCCTTCGGATGAAAGACAGAACTACGAAGACCAAGAGTTCAAATATTCAAGTGATTTAGAAATTGTTAAACCACCTTGGTGTGGAGCTGATCACGTGACTTTAGAAAGATGTGATAATTGTCAGACAAAACTTGGTGTAATGTCCCGTTCATCAACAGTAGCGTTGACTCCTGGTACACAGTTCAGTCCTGCGTGGACTATGGAAGCAGTCCCAGAGAGCAGCTCTGATAATTCTTCAAATAGCACTGAATACTTGACTCCGAAAGCAATAAGAAAGCACATTTCAGGCTGCCAATGTGATGATAAACCACCAATGCGTCCACCCAAGCCAGCACATTTAGAAACGAAAAAACCACATGCATTAATTCCTGATACTTTTAGTTCAGTGAACGACAATAGTGTCAATAACCCTAGAGTTGGTCCCTATGAAAACTACGATATCCCCAAGCCGATCCAGTCCGAGGTAATTAGTATGAAATGTAGTTAAAAATCACAATATTAGTAATTATTTGCAAATTAATTAGTATTTTTCTAAACTTAATTATATGGATGTGGTTTTTGGGATTTTTGAGGACCGGTCCACATGGAACGGAACTTTATAGTGGCTTTTAGAAGATGTTTTCATTGTGCAGTTACCAAGTGCTAATATAATAACTCACTGCTAATAAAGAGCCTTACACAATAAGCACAGTTTTAGACTAACAAAATTATGATTTGACAGAGAGAAGAAAATAACAACACTAGTGCAATTTGATTTATTTTATAACCACTTGATGATTTAGTTAATTATTTTTTGTGTACTTACTAAAGTTAGTACCTTTAGTTAGTTAAGTTTGTAGTATTCATTCAAAATTCATTATTTTTGTATTTTTAGATGGACAATGGTGAATATTACGATACACCTAAAAGATTGAAGGAAGCGCTAACAGATGATTTATTTAAAGTTACAAAGAAATCTGCGCCCGGTAATTTAGTTTTGAAGAAAAATTGTGGTTGTATTTTAAAATTTGGTTCAAAAAAACCAGTTATAGTCGAATGTGATGAAAGCCTACAGCCGGTAGAATGTCCGTGTCTAAAAGTTACTAATTGGGCAAATAACCTGATAAGTCTTCCATACTGCAAGCGTAACACTAACATATCTGAAAGCAGCGACAATCAAAGTCGTAGAGATGAATCAGTACTGTATGCCACGATAGATGTTTCCAGAAAAACCAATAGACAAAGTGCAATATCCGATAAAGGACTACAAGAAGAAAAAAATCAAGGATCAAAATTTATGAACTATCAAAAC